>NW_020172453.1:783268-842053 GCF_003031525.2 Neophocaena asiaeorientalis asiaeorientalis | reverse complement strand
AAAAAAAAAAAAAAAAAAAAAAAAGAAATCAAACACCAAGACACTTGCATCAGTCGGGCCAGCTCCCTGCTCAAACCGAGGAAAGCTGGATATGGAAGCAAGAAGCAGTGATCAAACACAAGACATGGGAGCACTCCTATGAATACTAATGAAGAATCCTGACTTACTCCCAAAAGCATTCTTTGACAATTCAAAGGCATGAAACCTGCCCGTCAATTCAATCTTTCTATCCATGCAGCTGGTAAAACCCTATCAACTGAAAAAGGAACCATAAATTATATATTTCTTGAAGCAAAGATAGAATCAAAGGAAGTAATGTAGTTTTATGATACCATTTTAATAGTGTGAACCAATCTTGAGTTATCCTTTTTAATTAAATCAAAAAGAACCAAGATGGTTTTTAACCTAACATGAAGTTAAATACTATGTAACAGATATACTGACACATTTATTTTTTAAAGAGTGGGAAATTTTACTATTTTTTCCACATTTGAAAGTATCACTTTCATTATTCAAGTGTGGATTCAACTTCATCAAAACTGAAGAGGTTAAACAGGGTAGTATTAAGCAAACTCTTCTTAGTGAACTGAGGAATACCTCATCCAATTCTACTTAGTGCCTGTTAAAGAGGAGTTAGAATTTTAGCAAGCTAAAAATTTGTCATGTAGAAAATAGCAAGCAGTTCTCCCGGAGATCTGTGGGCACTGGACACTTACTTAATGCGAGCGAGCAACGTGCCCCTGATCGCAGTGGGAAGGCTCACAGACATGACATGTTCAGTGCCAAAGCAAGGGCTCTAATTAGCGAAGGGTTCCGTCTGACAGTCAAGGGCTTAACCTTCATTGGGAAATAATGAGCCAGACAATATTTGAAGCTTCCATGTAAGATTTAGAGAAGAATGGGGGTGCTGAGAACTGCCTTAAATGTGCTAAACTGACAGACACAGGTGACCAAACAATGAACTGCACACTTGGCAAAGGAGAAGAAAATATTTGGTATATACTGGCGACCTCCAGAGCAGCATTCCTCTTTTGTCCCTGAATTAAGATGAAACAATTTAATAGACCATATTATTTGCTTGAATTACTTTAAAGAAAATAGAAGACTTGGAGGAGGAGATATATTTTCTGAAAACGTTTCTCAGATACCAACTTTTATGATAAGGGAACATCTGGGAACTTCTCTGAAGATCAGAGACAAATCTCAGTTTAAAGGCTAAAAGTTCATTAGCAAACATAAACACTCAGTGGTTAGAATTATCTAGAATGACGTGAAAGCCAAGGACCCAAACTCTAAGTAAATGAGAACATATTCTTCTTGTCTTCTAATCTATAAAATTACTACTGCTCCCAAAAGTTTCTTGCATACATGATTTTTAAAATTCTTTTCCGGGGGCTTCCCTGGTGGCGCAGTGGTTGAGAGTCCCCCTGCCGATGCAGGGGACATGGGTTCGTGCCCCGCTCCAGGAGGATCCCACATGCCGCAGAGCGGCTGGGCCCGTGAACCATGGCCGCTGAGCCTGCGCGTCCGGAGCCTGTGGTCCGCAACGGGAGGGGCCACACAGTGAGAGGCCCACGTAACGCAAAAAAAAAAAAAAAAATTCTTTTCCATTACAGTTTATTACAGGATACTGAGTATAGTTCCCTGTGCTATACAGTAGGGCCTTGTCGTCTATTTTTTTTAATTTTTTAATAAATTTATGTATTTTTGCCTGCATTGGGTCTTCGTTGCTGCGCGTAGGCTTTCTCTAGTTGTGGCAAATGGGGGCTTACTCTTCGTTGCGGTGCACGGGCTTCTCATTGCAGCGGCTTCTCTTGTTGTGGAGCATGGGCTCTAGGCATGTGGGCTTCAGTAGTTGTGGCACATGGGCTCAGTAGTTGTGGCTCACAGGCTCTAGAGCGTAGGCTCAGTAGTTTTGGCGCATGGGCTTAGTTGATGCTCTGCGGCATGTGGGATCTTCCCAGACCAGGGCTCGAACCCGTGTCCCCTGTATTGGCAGGTGGTTTCTTAACCACTGTGCCACTGGGAAGTCCTGTCTGTCTATTTTATATATAGTAGTTTGTATCTGCTAATCCCAAACTCCTAATTAATCCATCTCCAACTCCCTTTCCCCTTTGATAACCATAAATTTGTTTTCTATGTCTGTGAGTCTGTTTCTGTTTCATAAATTTTATTTGTATCATATTTTAGATTCCAAATATAAGTGATATCATATGGTATTTGTCTTCCTCTTTCTGACTTACTTACTTAGGCATACATGATTTTTTACTCTTAACTGCACAAATTCTTAAAAGAGTAAAAAAAAAATTACTCTATTTAATGTAACTGAATCTGGGGGAAAAGTACTCATGTTTGACTGTTCACCAAAACAATACGCATTCTTTGATAAACTAAGTAAATAACTATTAAATTATTTGGTTTTTCCTACTTTACCCACTCAATATGTTATACCTAAATTAGCTAAGCCTTTTAGGATATTTATAAACTGATATATATATTTATAAATTCATATATATGTGTATATATATTCACATACACACACAAACACACACACTCATATATATACAAGCTACATTATCTGGAAGAAAATTACTAAATTTGAAAATCAACTGCTTGTAGAGAGTAAATATAAACATTGTAGAGCAACACAAGGTTTCAATTACATGTTGAAGGTATGTATGTGTCTATATATATACATATATACTAATGTTTTACAAATTCTAGTAATGCTGAGTTGTCTTCCAGTATTTGTTTAGAAGGTATAAAAGCTCATGGCTCAATAGTAAAATGCTAATTGAGTTTGCTAAAAGATGTCTCTTAAGAATTATAAGCCCCAAGTAAAAAACCACTAATAATCTTAAAGTCCAGTAACTGGGGTTAAAATTTTTAAATGAAGAGCATTGCAAAGCAAATATCTGGCACAGGTACTAAAAAGGTAAAAAAGGCAAAAAAATCTGAATTCTGAAATACATCTGTCCCCAGTGATTTCAACTTTACGGAGCTAACAGATTACAAATTGTACATTTGTTTTCCCAGTCAAGACACTGAGAATCAGGGTTTTTGTTTTCTCTAATAGAAATATTTCAAAATAGAATGCATACATAGACTCTGGAGAGAAAAAGAGAAATGCAAGACTTGAGTAGAGCTATCCTTGTTTCCTCTTCCTTCCCTTTTTGGACAGGCAACAATTTTCTCTTAGGGCAGAACAGTAAAGGCTCTGCTGTACCATGACTCCAGGAAAAACAAAGACGCTTTATCTGCCCGATTTCTTGTCAGGTGAAGGGAGAATTATACTTGGTGAATTTTCAAAAGCACCCTGAGCCTTCAATCAGGCCTCAATGTTCAAAGATCTCATGGAACAGAGGTTCGGGTTAACCAGAAGACTGGGCAAATGACTTGGTGATTTTAAAAGGCACACTAATAGATGCAAGCTACATTATTTGGAAGAAAGTTACTAAATTTGAAAATCAATTGCTTGCAGGGGGTAAATATAAACATTAAATAGCATCACAAAGTTTCATTAGCTCATAGTTATAAAATTGGCTATTATAACTTTATACCATATATTTTGTTTGCCAACAGGTTTACCTGGAAAATATAAAGTATGCCTATTCACGATCGAAGAAGGTGATAGCACTTATCACCTTCTAGCAGGGTGCATTTTTTTCTTATTTATTAACTATATATAATATCTTAAAATTAATAAATTATATATTAATTAATGTAACTATAATATATTAATATATTATAATATTGATCATTATTTGTCTTCTCTGCTAGAATATAAGCTCTACTCTGGCAGAGGTATTCATAGTTGTTCACCAAGCATGTAGAACAGTGCCTGGCACACTCCACAAAACTTGTGGAGTGAATGAATAAAATATAAAAGTGAAAATTAAAAGAAGGAAATAATTCTACTGAAGATACTTTACAGTACAACAAAATCAGATAATAATTTTTAAAAATCATCTCCAGGAAGAGTTAATTTGTTCTCATTAAAGAAAAAGTGCCATACCACCAGGACCTCTAGCATCGCTCTCAGCTGGAGAAAGTCTTCTCCATCATGGACATGTCTTAGCACAGGGGTCTCCCCTCCCTAAAGACCTTGGCTCTAGTTCACCACTCTCAGAATAGTAATCTCATACCTGGCTCTGGTACTTTCCATCTGAACTGATTCTACCATAAGATTTATACTGCCACTTATTCAAGGGAATGAACATGGTATAAATGTTTAGCCCCAAGGTCCTGGAAACAGATTTGAATAAGAGTTGGAGCCAAAAAATTAGAGACTATAAAGATTTCTATGTTCTTTCTGCTTATCCAAGCATTGAATTTTGAGGTAACCACTGAAAAGCACAACTGCAGCTTTTGGTTCAATCACAATTTGATCATTAAATATCATTTAAGTATGAGCTATAGCTTTCCTGAAATATAAGCATAGCTCAAAATGTTTGGTAAGCTATAGATAACAACTGAGTGTATTAGACAACTCAGAAAAGATAGTGATGAATTTTGTGAAGGATAAAATTGAACCCCTTCCCCCTAATTACAACACCTTTCCATCTCAACATACACTGACTGCAACCCACACCCACACCCACAGTGTCACTACAAAAGAACGTATTGCCTTGAAGATATCAAAGACTTCCTTCTTGACAAATCCACTTCTCAATGATTCTTTGGCCAGCATTTCATAATTTCTATTGTCTTAGTTTAGGTGGCATTCCACAATCCCAGATATTTTCCGGCTTTTACAAAGATCTGAGACATTTAACAGCACTCTTCACTAAAGTCATCCCATGGAGCTAAGTTTTCTCTTCTCTTTTTCTTTTATTTCCATTGACAACTCACACATTTTTATAATATTACCTACTAGAGAGTGTGCTTTCTTAGAAAAGTTATCACTCTGATGTTCAGTGAGTGTTCAAATATAGCTCCCTATTCAAAACACGGTTTTCCCTTTTTTTCAAAAGTTCAAATAAAAACAAAAGTTTAAAAAAATGTATCTATCCTGCATTCTAAATAACTCATCTTAATGATTCTTCTTTTTATTGGCCAGGCTATTCCCTTCAATTCCCACAGCCACCATATTAGGCTAGGTCCATAGCAAACTCGAAGTAAACATGTCTATTGTAGGCTGAATCATAGCTCCCGCACCCCTGCAAAATTCACATATTGAAGTCTTTACCCCAAATACCTCACAATGTGTCTGTATTACAAATAGGGCCTTTAAAAAGGTAATCCAGGTAAAATGAGGTCATATGGATGGACCCTAATACAATATGACTGGTGTCCTTATATGAAGAGATGAAGACACAGACACACACGGAGGAAAGACCATGTGATGACACTGGAAGAAGATGACAAAAGAGAGACCCTCAGAAGAAACCAACTCTGCCTACACCTTGATCTCATACTTCTAGCCTCCAGAACTGTGAGGAAATAAATTTCTATTGTTTAAGACACCGAGTCTGCGGTAGTTTGTTACAGCAGTTCTAGCAAACTAATACAACATCCATTTCATCTGATCCATTAACTTGGCCAATGACCCCTTGCTCTCTGACCACAGTAAATATCTAGCATGTTTTTCTCTTGGCTATGGGTTTTTACCTCTTTATGCAATTTCCCTGATATAAAAGACACACATTAGGTGTCATTTCTGCTCCTCCTCTGCCCTTCCTTTCCATGTTCTCAATTATATCCATTACCATACTTCCCCTCAGTCATGCCACTCAAGATCAATCCACCCTAGATTTCCTCTTTAAATTAAAGCTTCCTTTATAAGTCCATCCTTGCAATAAAAAAAAAAAACTAGTAGGCTCCTCCTATATCAATAATTGATCTTTTTCACTCAACTTGTATTCTACCTCCTCTTATAAGAATAGTTAAATTCCATTTTGAAATTCATATATTTAAAGTATGTATCTCTTATGCTGGAAATTTCCTTTGTGGTCTTTCCTTAAGAAATCTAAAAATACCTGATATCTCATGTACATTTTACTCATCCCCAAATTACTTTTGTTTATAAAAATGGAAGTAGGGCTTCCCTGGTGGCACAGTGGTTGAGAGTCCGCCTGCCGATGCAGGGGCCGCGGGTTCGTGCCCCAGTCCGGGAAGATCCCGCCTGCTGCGAAGCGGCTGGGCCCGTGAGCTGTGGCCCGTGAGCTGTGGCCAGTGAGCCTGCGCGTCTGGAGCGTGTGCTCCGCGACGGGAGAGGCCACAGCAGTGAGAGGCCCGCGCACCGCAAAAAAAAAAAAAAAATGGAAGTATTTTTTGCTATACTCTATTTGAGTCAACTCTAACCTGCTAAGACACTAATATTTAAGATACCCTCCTAGAAGGGCTAGCTCATCTAAGAAAACCTTAAGACCAGGGAGGTCTGTTATCACAACTACATTCTGGGAAAATTAATGCCTGCAAGTAAAAGACAAGACCCTAAAGTGTAAAAAGCAAGTAAACAAATAAATGAAAACCCACAGTTTTCAATACACACACACACACACACATACACACACACATTTAAAATACACACATTTCAAAGTACTTTAAATTATTAAAGAGGAACTATTATGCTTGCAATATCACATTTTGTATCACTGACTCTTCACTTCTGCTAGTAAGATTGTGATTATGAAGAGGCACTGAATACTAATTTTAGCAACACAAACCAACTGTTTTCATGTTTACATAGGGCAAATATTAATTATTTTTTTCATGTGCAACTATCTCCAACATGTTTCAGTCAATAGAATTATAATGGAAATTAATGAGAATTGTATGGTTTACATTTTCACTAACTTGAAACATAACCTTTAAACAAAATGGGTTCTACTTTATTGACATAATTTCTAAAAGGACAAGTTTTAGACGAAACTAATAATAAGTTAATAGTCTTCAAATATGTGTTACAATAGGAATATTATGGGAGCCACAATACTTATTTTCCTGAATTGTTCAATTGGATTAAAATATAAAAACAATAAATTTATAACATTTTATAATTTTTTCACCGATTTCTACCTCTAGACCTAAAACTAGACAAAGACAAAAGAAAATATATCCAGATGATGAGAGTTTACTAGTCTAGAACATATTCTATGGAAAGATGGTATCATGACAATCAAAGAGATTATAACTGGTCTATTAATTTAGATATTTTTTCAGTAGCAAGAAACAAGAAACTCAATGCAAATAGGCTTAAACAAAAAATTTTTTAATGGAAGGGGAAGATTTATTGGCCCATATAACTGAACAGTCAAGAATAGGTTTATATTCACATACAGCATGACGCCATTCTCAAACCTCATCAGAATCCTTTTCTTAGCTTTGCTTCCTCTAGTTTAATTTTTAGGCTGTATATAATAGCCTCCTCAAAACTCCAGGTTCTCCCTTGGAGCTTCAATAGCCAAAAATCTCAATACTTACATCGCCAAGCTCAGAGGAGAAAAGAGAGTATGTGCCCCAACATTCTCACCAAAATCCTCCTCTGCTTTATTCATATGGACCAGTTTAGAATACATGTGCTGTCTTCAGGTGGTATACTCTAATAGATTAAGCTGAGTCTCACCTCTGAAGTTAGGCATGAAGTCAACCCAGTAGGGAATGGTACCAGGAAAAAGGGAGCATGGATTTTGGCCAGCAAACTATCACTATAACAAGGATAGCAGATCTTCAAATGTTGAACACTACTGTTTCAGTATCATATCATATGAGAGCTTCCACTTTTCAAGCCAACTCTGTGAGCACAGTGTTAAAGGAATTTATTTACCTTGATTGTATTAGTTTTCTATTGCTGCATAACAAATTAACACAAACTCAGAGGCTTTAAACAACACCCGTTTATTGTCTTGCCGTTCTGTAGGTCAGAAGTCTGCACACAGCTTGACTGAGTCCTCTACTCAAGGTCTAATGAAGTTGAAATCAAGGTGTTGTCTTGGCTTCTTTCTCATCCAGAGCTCAGGGTCCACTTCCAAGCTCATGGGGTTGTGGGAGAAATCAGTTTCTTGTGGTTGTAGGACTGAGGCCCTGGTTTTCTTGCTGGCTGTCCACTGGAGACCACTCTCAGCATCTAAAGGATACTTCCAGATCCTTGTGCCACGGACCCCTCCATCTCAAAACCACCAAAGGAGAATCTCTCTCAAATTGAATTCCTCTCACATTTCACATCTGTCTGACTTGTCTCTGATCTCTAACCACATATTTAAAGGACTCATATGATTAGGTCAGGCCCACCCAGATAATCCCTCTCTAAGATTAACTGTTTGGGATCTTAATTACATCTGCAAAACTCCTTCACAGCAGTACCTAGATTTGATTGAATAACTAGGTGAAGGTATATATGCACGGGGCCAGAAATCTTAAGTACCATCTTAGAGTTCAGTTTACCACACTAATATATTTTGGTTTCACTTTTAAGGAGGGTAGAGTAAGAGTGCGCTAAAGGGGCTGGAGAAGGCTTTTGTTTTCTTAACAAATCCATTTGTATTGTGGAAATACCACAAAAAAGAAAGCTATGGCACAAGAGAAATCACCTAAAATTTTAAATAGCATGAAAAACACAAATAGGAAAGTAGAACAAAGAGGAGAGTCTGAGTTTTTAGTTCTAATTTTCGGTTTTTCTTTTTGTTTTGTTTGCTTTTTAGCAAGTCAAGTGACAAATCTGGAACCTTAAGTCAAAATGTTTTTTTTAAGAGGGAAAGAAAGTTTATCTTTCAAAAAAGAGAACTCAATTATATCTAAATTTAGAGTATAGGTCAAGCTTTTTCTAATGCTTTCTCAGAAAATAAAAAAGGAAAGCCAAAGAAATCTTCCCTAAAAATCCAAATCAAATATTAGTTTATGAAAGTTCTAATTATCTTGGATATTTTCTGGTTAAAAGCATGTTAAATGTCTCAGCTATACAATATATTTTAAAAGAGAATGAGCAAAATGAACCATTTTTGTCTCTTAAGAAAAAAAGCTGTTCTTAAATTTTTCTCTGGATTAGTGATGTAAAAGTAAAGCATTGCCCTCTAGAGGAAAAAGAGCTCTCTAGAGCAGATAACTATTTCATAATAATGTAATGTCGTTATATACATACTGTCCTGCTAATTTCAGGTTTATGTTCTTCTGTAGGGTATAGAAAATAGAAAATAAGTTTGGTATAAGAAGTGCTAAAAATTTTTTTAATAAATTTAGAATTTTTCAAGAGTTTGGTAAACTCTTTAATTTTTGGTATATTAATTTATAAACTTTTAATCAATTATTTGCACTGTAATCATGAAATAAAGGTCTGTCTTAGAAAATGGAAAGTTTTTAGTTTTCTTAAAATGTGTAGATTTAAATCTACCAGACTTTTTCCCAGCTACTAAAACAACAGAACCATGTGTATGTAAAATACATATGATCTTATATTAAATTATAAAGAAAAGTGGCTAACAAAACTGACACATATAATTTTGCTACCATATTCAAACTCAATATTTAGGGAGTTTAAAAGCAAGTAAGAAATACAAGAGAATTTAAAATTTCAATGGCTATTTTGGCAATCCATGTCAAGAATTTCCCTATTACCAGAAGAGTTTTCAGCCTGCTCACATCATCCCAAGAGTCAAAGTCAGAAGCCGAATCGAGTTGTTTAAACATTCTGGTCTCTGCTTTTAATATAATTCATCAGTTGTTTTCAAATTATTCTCCCCAGAACCACAACCAGGAAGAGTTATGGGCACTGCCTCATCCATGTTTCCACCAGAGCTGACTTTCTCTAATCTGTTAGGGTTCCATATAAACTTAAACAGTTCCAGGTTTTAAAAAGGAAGGAAGGAAAAAAGAGAAAGGAAGGGAGGGAAAGAAGGAAGGAAAAAAGAGAAGAAGAGAGGGAGGGAGAGAAGGAAAGGAGAGGAAAAAAAGCAGCTTAAAAACTGTTGGTCTCTTTAAATTCCCTTCTTAGATTATATAACTATTTCCTTTGTTTTTCCCTCTCCAGGGTTGGCAGCAACAAAGATCTGGTTGCTTCAGGCTACTTCCTAAAATGAGAGATAACAGGAAGTACAAACCCAAGCCTAAAGCAAATGGATGAAAACAGCATAGAGCATTATATGTTCTTAGCCTAGAGTCGACATTGTAGAAGACTTGTAGAAAATACACAGAAGAATATTTTACAATGTGGGTCTAAACACACTATATGATGCAGAAGATTTCTTTGTGTAACATGGCATTTGTCTTCCTCAACAAATATCTACCAGCTATCTCACATGACTTTCATAATTAGACATGTCCCTCCCATTTCTGTCTTACTCCAAGGTACCATGGTATATTTACACATTATAAATGTCTTAAATATTTACAGATCTACTAATATGTCACAAGATAGCAGGATGAGAGGTTTTAATGAACTATTAAGGGAAATTGCCAAGAGAAGTTTCTGGTTTGCCTCTCTCTGTTGATTTTCCATAAGCAAATGATTAAACTGCTCTTTAGGAAAGGAACTGGGAACCATAGTTTTTTTGCATCTTGAGATTCAACCATATTGTAAAATTCTCAGTCACTTGTTTTGAATGCAAAGATTCTTTGACCAGGACATGAGGAATTTTAGCACACAAACTACTTATACTCATGGAATCATGGAATCCAAATTGGCTAGGCTTACATCAATCCTGGCTTGTTTTCATCCCCTCTTCACCAGCAGTTATCAGATGTGGCAGCACCACCACAGAAGAAATGAAACTCTTCCTGAATAACTCTTAGAACATCCCTTCTGCTTTTTCCTGACATTTGCAGAAGTTGCTTACTACTCTAAACTTGCAATTAGCAAGCACTTCAGAAGCCCTTCTATTTTTTTATCCATCCAGTTGACGCAAATTCCATCACTGCTCTACCTCCAGCCTCTCCCACCCTCTCCTCCAAACCTACCTGGTAAGTGCTAAATCCCTTCTTCCCCCCAACTCGGTCACCTCATTTTTGTCTACTGCCAAATAATTTGTCTTCACATAACAGGGTTTAAAAATAACTCTCTCACTTAAGAAACTGTCTGATATAACTAAGCAGAAATGCAACTGAATAGACAAAGAATTAGAGAACAGGATTTTACACCAGAAATTTCTACAAAAAAACATTTTGGAGCAGAGATGTTTAAAATGAGTCAATGATTAGTGTCACAACCCAGCTCTCAATCCAAATCCTATCCATGATTTCCTTTCACACAAGCTTGGAAGATGTAATAATGTTATACTAACTATCTTCAATAAATCATTTTCAAAATTAATCATGCCTTTTAAAGGTCTCCCCAAATATGATCAAATCCTTTATGTGTGACTGACTGCATGACAGGTTAAACAATGTACACAATGGATATCGGTGTTCCAAACGTACCCGAAGCATCCTGGAAAGAAAGGAGGCCCGGTACTATCCCCTATTGAGAATGAAAGGTCCCCAAATTATCTATTGTTCTTGAGCCATTATAATAATAGCTCACATTTATTGTGTATTTACTGCATGTCGCATACTATAAAAGCACTTTTTTATATATTAACCTATCTTAAGAGTATGATTATTATTGGCATTTTACAGACGAAGAAGAGACGCATAGACAGGTTAATAATCTGCCAAAATTCACCATTGGCAGAGCCAGGATTTAAACCCAGGCAGTCTGGCTGTGGGCCCCAACTACCTTGAAAAGCCTCCAAAAAGTCTAGTAAGGAAATGTGTGCTTAGATCCTAAAGATACTGCAGAGATTTCCCCATCTTAGCAAGCTAGCCTAAAAATTGTACAGCACCACGATAATGTTCTTTAAAATGACAATAAATACTTTATTTAAAGAAATGAAAAGAGACACAGGTGAAATGCAATGGTTAGAAATTCTCTGACTAACAATATAAGAGAAGGAACATTTGAAAGTCACAGATTGCCTATGAATATTCTTAATATAAGTTTCAAAACAGAGAAAGGATTCTTACACTTGGAACTTGAAAAACTCTGCCTTTTCAAGAAGACTAGTTCCTCTGCATTTCGTGAAAACCTTTTACACTCTTAAAGAAATTCCTGAAAATTTCTTAAAATTTCAAACTGAAAAAGTAAAATAGGGAGTAAAAGAAGGTGAAGGAACTTAACTTGGAATAAAAACAGAAAATATCACCCTTAATTATCAAAATAAATATCTTACTTTTGGAAAAACAAACAACATATCTATATTAGGAAAAATAGTATACAAACTTGAAGCTGCAATGTGAAATAATTCTTCTGTTTACTTTTCTAAACAAAGGTATGTGTTTCATGGTGATATCAAAGAGATTGATTTGAAATTGGCCTATCTGGTACTACATTGGACAACTAAAATCCACATAAATTAAACTATTTAAAAATAAATATAGGGCTTCCCTGGTGATGCAGTGGTTAAGAATCTGCCTGCCAATGCAAGGGACACAGGTTCGAGCCCTGGCCTGGGAAGATCCCACATGCCACGGAGCAACTAAGCCCGTGCGCCACAACTACTGAGCCTGCGCTCTAGAGCCCGCGAGCCACAAGTACTGAGCCCACGTGCCACAACTACTGAAGCCCGTGCACCTAGAGTCCATGCTCCGCAACAAGAGAAGCCACAACAATGAGAAGCCCGGGCACCACAAGGAAGAGCAGCCCCCACTTGCCGCAACTAGAGGAAGCCCGCACATAGCAACGAAGACCCAACACAGCCAAAAATAAATAAATAAATAAATAAACAAATATTTTTAAAAACAGAAGGTCAAAAGACAACCCATAAAATGGGGGAAAAAATTTTTTTAATAAATAAATAAATAAATAAATATAACTCATCCTTGAATTTGACTTTGAAAATTACATTACTCTTAAATCTATCAACAGCAAAGAGCCTTCTTTGGTGTGAGGGCTTTGGGAGGTCTGAAATTTTACAATATGGGGGCCTCTCTTTAATGAAAAAATTAACAAACATAAAATTTTGTAAAAAAGTAAAACTTTGTTTAAAATTAGAAAAGAAATCACAACAAATTATAGATTTTTAAAAGCTGAAAAATACAACAAAAACTTCACAAAAATGGAGACAAATATATTTTTATTATCTGTCTATCGCCATAATACATTTTTTCGTATTTTTTTGGCTCTATACTATTTAACCACTTCTTAAAATATCAATCATTTGAAATATCATTTCGTATGAAGACAGGAAAGCTAATTTGGTCCTTTTTTCCAGAATGTCAGCCTTTAAAAAAGCCCACTCAAGCTAGGGTCCCTAAAGCTTAAGATTCACTATTTTAACCAAAAGTTCACCTCTACTTTGGACATACGCTGTCAAATGGTTTTGAAATATATTTTTCATACTAAATCATTTCCATTTCTATTCCATGGGAAATTTTTAAAACATAATATATTCTGATCATTGACCTCATACCAGGCTAAATTTTCCAATTCTCAACCTGAAAGGAAAAGCAAACATGGAGCTTTTTACTTCACATTTTCTTAAAAGTATTATAAATGTTTGAAACAAAAAGGCCTTCTGAACCACAGCTCTTCATAATTACTGCAGAAAAGGTACATACCATATATGTGTTATATTCCAATAATGGTTACCAATGAAAATAAATAAGGAAATGTGTCTAACTGTAACTTTTCTGTAAGCATCAACTTCCTGACATGTCTTTTAGTTACATAATGAGCCTAAAGGAAAGTTCATCAACTGTGGTTCCTACACAGAATAAAATATTACATGCAAATTTGTTTTGAGGTCTTGAATATGTTGTTATCATCAATATAATTTTAGATTTATGTTATGTTTATATTACTTAATTTTGCATCATTTTATTTGTACTTAGTAACTATAGCTACCAACCTTCCCTCCAAATAACTCACTTTCCCATTTTTATGTGAAAAATAACAAATTTATTTAAGGCAAAAAATATGAAATTTAATTATCATTGAAAATGTCATCTGAAATTCTAATTTTTTGTTTTAATGGAAGACTAAAACAATCTACGTATGCCCTGGTGTCTACCAAAGGCATACTTCTCATTCCTTTTAATACATACCCACCAAATATATGTAAAAAACATTCAAAAAAAGGGAAAACAACTCTGATTGAAGCTCAGGTAATACCTTATTTCTATGTAAAGGTTAAAATTGTGATTTAGCTGTTTACCTTCACATTTGTAATAATACCTAGAATAGTTTTATATCAAAAGGAAAAAGATCTGAAGTCACTGACAGCCAATTAAAGTTTCTCTCAATATTTAAAAATGTTCTTATCAACAAGGACAATTAAGCACAAGTTTTGACTTACAAATAGAAGGAATAATAAACAAATAGTTCAAGAAAATTAAGGAATGATGAAAATTATATTTGAAACCAAAAGGTTTTATCTAATTATACAAGAAATAAAATTAGGATTATTCAGTTTTAATTTCAAGAAAAATGTAATGGTCAGATACAAAAATGTTGTGTTTTTGTACATAGTATTCCTCATTACTTTTCCATTTCTATATATTTATTGCACACTTAATACTTAACTTTTTAGTTACACTAAGCAAAGTAAATGACTGTGGTATTCATTTATTTACTGTGTGGTTAATGTAATGAATAAAATGTGCTCTGTGTGCACAAAACCAGATTCAAATATTTAATCAGCAGTTACCAAAACTATCTAAAGTTAGTTTTCTCAAAAAGTGTAGAAGTTGAGTAGGACTTTTTTTTAAAAAATAGAAATTTTGTATTCATTAGTTTTCATTACTAATGTAATTTTAAAGTGCAAAGCCCTAAAGCATCTTGTAACTGGAGCCAAGTTTCACAACTCACATTTATCAGTACACAAATATTGACATTATGGTGCCTATCTCATTTGACTTGTGAAATTCTGTTATTCCTGACTCCCAAGGTACCATGATATAGACTTAAAGCTTTCCAGACACTTTTGCCCTTATCATGTAAAAAATCAAATGAGTCACACTTTGCTGCCAGATCAACAGAATAACAGGTTTCTTGGTAAAGATCATGGATATTTTTCCCAGAAAAATTCTAAATAAAAAATAGACCATTCATATTATCCGTAACAGCATCTACCTTTTTTTAATTTACAATACATCAGTACACATAAGGTCTACTCTATAAGTGTGATCCCAATGTTATCTTCTAATCTAAACATATCCTCATAACATTCTGTGACCCTGCAGTTTTTCTGTAACGTTAAGTTCTCAATTTCTTATAATACATGAATTTATTATTTACATTTTTAGTAAATACTCTTTGCAACTTTGCAAAGCACTAGAAATGAATGGGCTTTATAAAGCACAAATCATAAAACAGAAAATTAGCAAAGTAAATACCCTCTGTTACAAAATGCATTTGCCAGGAAAGCACTCTAACTAATATCACCCCTCCCTTCCTCCTTACTTTTCCTTTCTTCACCAAATGTACACAGGCAACAAAGCAATGACAACCAATATTTCTTTTCCACTAACATTATCCTTACTCTCTCTCAACAGTGTATACAGTATAGGGACTATCATTCTATTTTGTAAGTGGCTGATCACAAGGATCTCAAGAAAGTGGCCAAAGCCTCAAATTTGTCCCCATAATTTCCTCAATATCACATGCCAGAACAGCCCTGCAGTGCCCATAGTTCCTTCAAGTAGAAATGTTATCTTAAAATAACCCTGTCCTATACTTTTAGGGGAGAAAATCTATAACTGAATGCTATTAAGATAAAATAGATTAATAAAATAATTAGAACCCAATGACTTCCAGTGATGACTGGTGATATTTAATGTTTGAAATACCATGAATAACACATCTAATACTTTACGATGTCATACTTTTGTTTATCATTTGCTCTCATCTGCTTATAAAGAACAGTCTATGAGGCTGGGAGATCAACGTTTACCATAGTTTACAAGTAAGGAAAGTGAAGATCAGAGAATTTAAGCAACTTGCTTAAGGTCACACAGCTAGGAAGTAACAGAAAAGAGGTAGAAGCCAAACTTGTTAATGATGCTTTCAGGACTATTTCTACCACCAGTGAATCTATATCCTTAGATTTAATTTCACAAAGTATTTATCACTAAACAAGTTCTCAATAAAGCACCCATTATGTGGTTACACCATACTGAAGACCATGATCAAATCTTCTTTACTATTTTCTTAAGAGAAAGCAACATCTGATGAATTCCCCTAAAAATTTTGAAATTCCATTTGTATTACTTCTATCATATCTATTTTTTAAATTTTGTTTTATTTTGTATTGAGGAAAGCTATAATGGAATGCTTTGGTCTTCTCTGGCTGTCGTCAAGCTCTATTTTACTGCTAACAGTGAAGGCTAACGCTAATATAAAGTTATAACAGTGTGTTATATAGAAAGGAACTGAGGCTACTAATTCGGACCAGAACTAGGAAACTGTGCACACAGTAACCCCAAATCAGTAACAACTACTGAGCCTGCACTCTAGAGCTCGTGAGCCACAACTACTGAGCCTCCATGCCGCTACTACTGAAGCCTGCATGCCTAGAGCCTGTGCTCTGCAACAAGAGAAACCCCCACTCGCCGCAACCAGAGAAAGCGCAGGTGCAGCAATGAGGACCCAATGCAGCCAAAAATAAAATGAATAAAATAATTTTAAAATAATAATAAAAATAAATAAAATAAAATACTCTAATTTAAAAAAAGAACACTGTCATTTAGTGAGCACTCAATGAACATATTTTTAATGTTTTAAGAGGCAAATTAGATTTGCATGTGTAAATTTCAGAGATGATCCTTCAGCTAATTTAAATATCTTTAAAATAATGCATTTAATAGCACTGTCTCTATAAAATCTCAAATAGGTGACCAATATTTTTTAGCACAACATGCAAATATACTGCCATTCTAAGTAGACCAGCAGATTTGTTTCTTGAGAAGCAAGATAACCATAAACTATACAATTTTCTATAGGAAAGCATAATAAAAAGAGCTGATAAATAAGATTCTTGGGAATAATTACCCAGATTTTTTAGTAATCAGATCTCTGTGTGTGCTCCAAAAAAGAAGAAATTACACAACCAGACTAACTAAACAACATTACTTCAAGAAAAATAGAGAAATGATAAAAACTATAAAAGATTATAAATGTTTAACAGAGAAAAATGAACCATATAATAGAGCTATGAACTCTCTAACAGTTCTGAAAAATATTCAAGCTGAATTATAAAATAAGTGTTCAAATATATATTTTAATATCCTCCCCAGCACATTTCAGTATTTCCCTGAACCAATTTTAGGTACATGTAATTTATGTTCCTGTGTCAAACACCTGAATGTTATAAATATATTAGCACAAAAACCTATTTTGAGAATTTTATTAAATCAGAAGTATGTACTAGTACGCTTCCACTCAGTTGAAGAAGTTAATACAAGAGCTGTTGGCTAGTTACAGTACAAAACTGAGCCAGGAAAAACATTCATTTATTTATATACTACAGCACCTGAAAATGTTTCATTTACACGGTGCCCAGAACCACAAAATTTATCAGACTCTCCCATCCAAGCAAAGGCTACATTTCCAAAGACACTGTAAAATTCAGACTAATTTTAAAGTAAAAACTAGCATCACATAATTATATCTAAAAATCAGAAAAAAATAAAAAGAGTATTCTGTAAATGATGAAAAAAGTAATGTACAAAAGATTTTGTAAAATAAAGAATCTTATGCAGAGATTGTGGAAATAATGATCCTAAGAACATTTTATGCAAAAAAATCAAGACTGCATATGATTAAGATGAAAAACCAGGGGGACTCATAACATAAAAGATGTTATGTTATTACAGGGAGACATACATGTAGGAGACCTGAAATTTTCTATTTTTAAATTATTATTTATTTATAATACTTACAATCAGCCTTTTAATATAGCATGGAAAAATTACGGCATTTAAATACTCAAATCAAGTCAGCCAGCACTCACAAGGTCGGAGCCTAACTAAAAATTCACATTATTCACATATTTCAGTGGGTCACAACTAGGGTCAATTCTGCCCCCCAGGGGCATCTGGCAATGTCTGGAGACATTTTCTGATTATCACAACTGGGAAGTAGGGGAAGTGGCACTACTGGTATCTAGTGGGTAGTCAGGAATGCTGCTAAACATCTTCAATGTACAGACAGCACCCCACATAAAAATTATCCAGTCCAAAATATCAATAGTGTGCAGACTGAGACACTCTGCTATACAGATACATGCCTTTGTTTAAGACCCTGTCTCTGGGTCAGTCAGCTGTGACCAGAATAGCAGAGTCAAATGGAACAATGAATAGTCATCTCCATAAAGAATCCCTCAGAAAAGGGCCATGTTTTAGAAGACAACATGATTGGCCTGTCCAATTTGTCAAGAAAACACAGAGTACCTTCTTTGTGGCCATCACCAAATTGCTATTCACACCTCTGTCCCATCTGTCCAGGACCTCTATTTGGCTGAAAGTTAATATGTTCGAATGAATCCTCCATGTGTCTTTCTTTTTCACTTTTTATTATGGAAAATCCACACATACACAAAATAGAATAGTATAATGTAGCCATCACCCAGCTTTAGCAAGTATCAACATTCTTTCATTTTTGATCTTGTCATTTTCATTTTTGGTTCTACCCCTCTTGCTTAGTGGTTTTGCTGGGGCATTTAAAAGCAAATCTCTGTCAACATATTATTTCACCAGTCAATACTTCAGTTTCTTCCTATGTAATTTACCCCTGAAGAAAGATATTCAGGATCAACTGGATATGATCAACCCGGAAAATGGGCAATAGAATGAAACTAGTTTAATAAAGTAGTTAATGGGAGGGACCAGAGCAGACATCCCAGATGTGATAGGGCAAACCTTCCATGGCTATAAGAAGTAAGCCAAGGGCTGCATACCAAAAGATAGTAAAAACAAAGGGATTTATGGTAGATGCACTCAGACATAGATTCAACAGTTAGGACCTATATGTAGAGTAAGGCAGCAGTGAGATGATATCACATAGTTGCCAATGATAAACCAAGTGTCTGTATCAGAAATGTTTGTAAGTCCTAACGCTCATGCTAACTCTAACAATTTGATAGCTACATGGAGTGCTCTTATAAAGATTCCAGCACTCCAAGGAGGGAAAAAAATCCAAGATCAGTGAGGAATAGGGAAATGGTAGCACCTATGCCCCAGAGTTGCCATTTCTTGTCTGGGAGTTAAAGTAATAAACCCTGGAAAGGAAACTTACCTTCCATGTAAAACACAGGCATTACCTGAGAATCCAGGAAGCCAGAAGAAAGTCAAAAGTACCATGCATCATACTGCAGAGTCACATAAAAGGCTGGCCTGCTCCTTGGCATTCTGCCTATTCTCTACCAAATGTGGGTGGCCCTACACAGACAAACTTGTTCATAAAATACCAACAACACAGGAGCTGCACGACATGCGAGTGTACTATGACTACATCAAAAGAAAAGAAGCCAAGAATCCTGCTGTAAATTCATGGGAAGGATTTAAAACCACAGGTTTAAATCAGAGACACTCAACTCATTAACATATAGTCCAAAAGAAAGAATATGTACCCGGCTCCTCTAGTTTCCAGTCTCAAACAGTGTCGTGTATGTTCTTTTCAAAATTCAAGTCTGATTATGTCACACCTTACTTAAAATCCTTCAGTGATTCCCACCTTACCCTAGAATAAAGTCCCAAATCATAACACAGCCTGACCTCACCCTTGCCTACTTTTCCTCCTCCAGTGGCACAGCATTCTGCCTTTCTCCATCCATACTGACCTTCTTTCAGTTTCTCTTCCTTTCTTGGATAAAAAACATTTGCACTTGTTATGCTCCAGGCACTGTATTAAGCACTTTTCATACACATTTCATTTAATCCCCTCAAAACCTTAGATGCGTTATCATCTCCACAAGAGAAGTTAAGTGCCTTGCCATGGAAGAGCCAAGTACAGTGAGTGCTTAATTAAAGGTACTATACCTCAAATAAAGCTTTCTGCAATAAAGACTTGCCAAAAATGTAAGAAATTTGTTTTTAGATCATAAGCAAGCACTAGTCTCAAAGTGTTTGGTCACATTTTTTTAATTAAGTTAAATATAAAAATACAATAATGCCCCCACTTAACTCAGGTCAGACCTCTGACAATCTCTAGTGTTCTCTAGAAGCTGGAATTAAAAAAAAAAAAAAAAAGCTGAAAGGCCTGTTGTAAAATCCATGAACTTTTTTTATGACAGGACAAGCAGAGTTATGTGTAGACACCAACAATTAAGTAAACCATATCATAAAAATTATATGTGGATACAATAGCCAGCGAGAAGTAAAAGCTAGTAGACAATTTAGAAAGAGTAGACCAGATCTTGTCTTCTTTTTGGTTCTTCTATACAATCTAAAGGCATTCAATTGTTTTTTATTCCTTTTTTTTTGGCTGCACCCCGCAGCCTGTGGGATCTTCCCCGACCAGGGAGTGAACCCTGGCCACCACAGTGAAAGAGCCCAGCATCCTAACCAGTAGGCCACCAGAGAAGTCCTAAAGGCATTCGATTTTAATGAATAATAAAACAACATATTCAACGTGTCAATGCATCACAATTTAGTTTAATATTTGAGATTCAAATAGGATTTAAGTCATGGAAGTCAAGCATTGTACAAATATTTTCTTTCTAAATGAGTAAAGCAAAAGCTCTGAAATTTAAGCTTCAGTTATTTTAAAAACTCTAAATTATCCTTATGATACGGGCTAAGTAGAGTGTCACTGTATAATATAATGGCCAGCCAGCCATTAAAAATTTAAAGTATATTGGGACTTCCCTGGTGGCATAGTGGTTAAGAATCCACCTGCCAATGAAGGGGACACGGGTTGGAGCCCTGGTCCGGGAAGATCCCACATGCTGTGGAGCAACTAAAGCCATGCGCCACAACTACTGAGCCCGCGTGCCACAGCTACTGAAGCCCGTGTGCCTAGAGCCCCTGCTCTGCAACAAGAGAAGCCACTGCAGTAAGAAGCCTGCACACCACAACAAAGAGTAGCCCTCACTCACTGCAACTAGAGAAAGCCCATGCGCAGCAACGAAGACCCAATGCAGCCAAAAATAAATAAACAAAAACAAACTAATAAATAAATTTAAAAATTTTTTAAGTTTTTTTTTTTTAAGAATTGAGGATTCACTGCACCAAAAACAGGGTGTGAGTCTATTGTGTGAATGGAGACATATACAAGGTTTTCATGTGTTCAAATGTGTGTGTATTAATTAAAGCACTAAGCATGAACAATTTGTAGCTATTTTATAAGCCTCAGGAAATGAACAAATCTTGTAAATTTTAGATTAATTTATTCAGGAGAACAAAATACATTGACTTTCTTTTCTCTGTGCTATTTCCTACCTCTATCCTATTGTATGTGTGCATGTACATTCATAACATTGTTTTTCTGATTACAAAAATAATGATATACATTGTACTTCTGAAATGCAGAAAAGGGAAAAGAAAATTTTTAAATACTACAATTCAAAGATAATCATTCCTCTTAAAATTTTAGTATATGTTCTTCTAGATTAGATACTCATTCTCTTTTACAAAGCTATGAAAATATTGTGAAAACTCTGTGTAACTTTTTTAATACAACAATTACCTTTCCGGGTGCTTATTTTTCCAAAACATGACTTTTAAATAACTCTGTGTATGTTTTTACTGTAATCTAACTCAAAAACGTTTTGGAAATTGGTAAAATATAAAATATAAATAAATATTAACCCTCATAGCATAATATTAGTTTAATCTGATTTTTGCCATTATTGAAAGGCAAAATAACCTACATCATATTGTAAATTAAAATAAATTGAAATATGACACTTGAATTTAAACATATGTTAAAATTATTCGATGGATCAAGTACTCTATAACATTCAGATTTTTCAACAAAACAATATAATATTTTGGAATCAGAGAAACAAAAGTATATTGTTATAGGTTTTAAAATATAATAATTAGATTGATGAGGATTGTAAAGACTTTCTTTTAAATAAGAATAATAAATAGCCCACAAAATTCAGGGCCAATCACATTTTTTTTTTTTTTTGCGGTACGCGGGCTTCACTGTTGTGGCCTCTCCCGTTGCGGAGCACAGGCTCCGGATGCACAGGCTCAGCGGCCATGGCTCACGGGCCCAGCCGCTCTGCGGCATGTGGGATCTTCCCGGACCGGGGCACGAACCCGCGTCCCCTGCATCGGCAGGCTGACTCTCAACCACTGCGCCACCAGGGAAGCCCAATCACGTATTATTTTTAAGTGGATCCTTTCTGAGGGAGGAAGATAATAATTTATCCAATGGAAGAAAAGGAGAAATTACAGAGCATGCAAGTTACAGTAATATTTAAAACTTCATTTTGAAATAATTTTAGGTTTACAGAGCATGATAAAGAAGGTACAGCTTTCTTTAATTTTCCAACTCTAAGATCTTACATAAGCATGGTACACTTATAGAAACTAAGAAGTTATGATTGGCATAACACTATAAACTAAAATTCAGATTCCACCAGTTTTTCTAGCAATGCTCTTTTTCCGTTATATGATCCAGGCCAGGATACCATGTTACATTTAGTCTTGATGACTACTTATTCTCCACCAGTATCTGTGAGTCCCTTGGTCTTTGCTTTTGCATGACCTTGACACTTTTGAAGAGCATTCTTGTGGTATTTTGCAGAATGTTCCTCAATTTCGGCTTGCTTAATGTTTTCTCATGATAATACCAGGGTTAGGAATTTTTGAGAATACTAGAGAGGTGAAGTGCCCTTACCATCACATCATACCACAAGGTATATGGTATCCACATGACTAAACTAGTGATGGTAACCTTAATCATTTGACTAAGGTAATGTCAGCCAGGTTTCTTACTATAAAATTACTGTTTCCCTCTCCATACTCTATTCATGAGAAATGAGTCACTGAAATCCAGACCACCCAGAAGAGGGAGAATTAAGCTCAACCTCCTAGAGGAAGGAGTATCAAAGCATTTGTGAACATATGTTAAATCATTATAATAATTAATAAATATTTGGGGGGAGATACTTCCAGGCTATGCAAATACCGTGTTTCTCCTTAAAGTGTTGCCCACTAATTTTAGCATTCATCAGTAGATTTGCCTGCAGCAATTATTACTGTGGTACGTTAATTGTGATTTTCTATTTCCCTTATTCCTTTTACATTTATTATTTGAATTTCTTTTGTAAGGAACATTTGTCCCTTCTCCATTTATTTATTTACTTAATTATTTACTTATGTCAGTATGGACTCACAGATATTTATTTTATTCTTTGGGTTATAATCCATACTATTGTTATTTATTGTGTTGTTCAGATTATTCCAACTTTGGCTATTGGTTCTTTCAGGTTGGCTTCTTCATTAACACAGCAGAGTAATTTTTTAAGAGTAACATTCAGTGTCTTTTAGATATTTCCAAAGTTGTGAAACATCACCAATATCTAATTCCAAAACATTTCATCATCCCAAAAGGAAACCTGTGTAGTTCTTTCTCCCGACACTTCTGACACGAACTCTGTGGATTTTTTCCCATACCAACAATAAATTCTCCAACACTAACTGGGTATATCTAGGTTTTTGATGCATTTTAAATTAATTTTATATATGATGTGAGGTAGGGGTCCAATTTCATTTTTTGGCATGTAGATATCCAGTTGTCCCAGCACATTTCTGAATTCTCAATTCTACATCATTATCTATATATCAGTCTTTATGCCAGTCCCACACTGTTTTCACTACTGTTGCTTTGAGGTAAGTTTTGAAATTCAAAACTGTGCTCCACCTTTTTTCTTTTTCAAGGTTTTCTGGCTATTCTGTGTCCTTTGCTTTTCCACACGAATTTTTAAAATCACCTTGTCAATTCCAGCAAAAAAAAAAAAACGCATTTGGGATTTTGAAAGGGATTGTATTGAATCTATAAATCAATTTGGAAAGGATTTTCGTCTTAACAATGTTAAGTCTTCCAATCCAATATTTCCATTTATTTAGGTCTTTTTTTCATTTTTTCAATGATGTTTTGTAGTTTTCAGTGTACAAGTCTTATACTTTTGTTAAATTTATTCCTAAATATTTTTTTCATTTTTGATGTTACTACTATAAACAGAATTGTCTTAACTTCATTTTTGGATTATTTATTGCTAGTGAATAGATGCAGAATCAAGCTTTGCATACTAACCATGTACACTGCAATCTTGTTGGACTCATTTATTAGTTCTGATCACTTTTGTGTGTGTGTATTCCTTAAGATATTCTATACACAAGCTCATGTCATCTGTGAATACAGGTACTTTTACTTCTTTCTTTCTAATCTGGATGCCTTATATTTTTTTTGCTTGTCTAATTGCCCTAGCTTGATCCTTCAGTACAATGTTGAATAGAAGTGATTAGAGTGCACATCTTTGAGTTGTTCCTAATCTTAGGGGTAAGGCTATCAGTTTTTCACCATTAAGTGAGACGTTAACCTTGAATTTTTCATAGATGCCCTTTATCGGTTTGAAGAAGTTCCCTGTATTTCTAATACATTAAGTGTTTTTATCATGAAAAGATGTGGATTTTTTTCAAGTGCTTCTTCTGTGTTTTGAGATGATCATGGGTTTTTAGTCTATTGTTATGGTCCATTTTATTGATTGGGTTTTGCATATTGAATCAACTTTGCATTCCTAGGATAAACCCCACTTGATCATAGTGTATAATCCTTTTCCTAAGTTTGCTTGATTCTGTTTGTTAATATTTTGTTGAGAAATTTTGGGCTCTACATTCACAGAGATTCTTATCTGTAGTTGTCTTTTCTTGTAATGTCTTCATCTGGTTTTGGTATCAGAGTAATACTGATTTCACAGAATGATCTGAAGCATTTTCCCTTCTCTTCTAGCTTTTGTAAAAGCAGAGGAATTTAAAAAAAAGATTTATAAGACTTTATGTACTCATTTAACATTCAGATTTTGAGTGAAAAAAAGATAAGATAATTATATAAAGGATTTGCAGGAGCATAGACTTCTGCTTTGGGCCACTGTATGGTAACTAGTATTGGACTTATCAATTATAAAACTGGGCAAAATATATGACTTACTGTTTTTATAAACTGGACAGCCTGTAGTACAAAAGGGAACAAATCAGGTGAGCCTCTGGGGCTCTTTCTGCACCTGGTGCAGTGAGGAGGAGCTCAAGTAAAAACTGTCATTCTCACGGAGCTGACAAGGCAAAGACTGGAGATTGGAGTATTGCAGCAACTGGAATTTATGGGGCAGGATTCACAGAGGAGGGAGTTGTGGTGAGGAGGTAACATAGAATTATGCATAGTAGTTTCCTTCAGGACTTTGGCCACAGCCAGAACCATGCATTTCAAGATAAGACTCCATGAGAATTAGCAGACGGTAGCTGCCAAGAGCTGAGTGGAAAAAAAGAGAAGCTGCACAAAGCTAGAAAAAGTTCAGGGCAAAGGGAATGGAAGGATCTTGTAGAATTTCTCAGGTACTTAGTTGCAACTCCCAAAAGGGTCTTCCTTAACAGTAAGAACCAAAATCTAAAAGAAGAGAGAAACCCTAGGACTAAGGACAAATCTAAAATAGACCTACATTAACAAATCATTACTCTAATTCTGACAATCAAAAGGATTTTCCAACAATTTTTTTTAATGGGAAAAACATTTTTTTCATTTTTTTTTAAATTGAAGTATACTTGATTTACAATGTTATGTTAGTTTCAGGTGTACAGCAAAGTGAATCTGTTATACATATACATATATCCACTCTTTTTTAGATTCTTTTCCCATACAGGCCATTACAGAGTATTGAGTAGAGTTCCCTGTGCTATACAGTAGGTCCTTACTAGTTATCTATTTTATACACAGTGTATATATATGTCAATCCCAATCTTCCAATTTATCCCTCCCCCCGTGGTAATCATAAGTTTATTTTCTACATCTGTAACTCTATTTCTGTTTTGTAGGTAAGTTCATTTGTAGCCTTTTTTGATTCCACTTATAAGTAATATCATATGATATCTGTCTTTCTCTGTCTGACTTACTTACTCAGTATGGGCTTAGGCCCATCCATGTTGCTAAAATGGCGTTATTTAGGTTTTTTTTATGGCTGAGTAATATTCCATTGTATATATGTACCATGTCTTCTTTATTCATTCATCTGTCAATAGACATTTAGGTTGCTTCCATGCCTTTGCTATTGTAAATAGTGCTGCAATGAACACTGGGGCACATGTATCTTTTCGAATTATGGTTTTCTCTGGATGTATACCCAGGAGTAGGGTAAGACGAATCAATGGACAAAGGTTTAATCTCCAAAATATATAAACAGCTCACGTAGCTCAATATTAAAAAAACAAACAACCCAATCTAAAAATGGGCAAAAGACCTAAATAGACATTTCTCCAAAGAAGACATACAGATGGCCAAGAAGCACATGAAAAGCTGCTCAACATCACTAATTATTAGAGAAATGCAAATCAAAACTACAATGAGGTATCACTTCATACCAGTTAGAAGTGGGCATCATCAGAAAATCTACAAACAACAAATGATGGAGAGGGTGTGGAGAAAAGGGAACCCTCTTGCACTGTTGTTGGGAATGTAAATTGATACAGCCACTATGGAGAACAGTATGGAGATTCCTGAAAAAACTAAAAATAGTACTACCGTATGACCCAGAAATCCCACTACTGGGCATATACCCAGAGAAAAATATACTTCAAAAAGACACATGTACCCCAATGTTCACTGCAGCACTATTTACAATAGTCAGGTCATGGAAGCAACCTAAATGCCCATCAACAGACAAATGGATTAAGAAGATGTGGTACATATATACCATGGAATATTAGTCAGCCATAAAAAGGAACACAATCGGGTAATTTGTTAAGACGTGGATGGATCTAGAGACTGTCATACAGAGTGAAGTAAGTCAGAAAGAGAAAAACAAATATCATATATTAACGCATAAATGTGGAACCTAGAAAAATGGTACAGATGAACCGGTTTGCAGGGCAGAAAGTGAGACACAGTGTGGGGGGTGTGCGATGAATTGGGCGATTGGGATTGACATGTATACACTGATGTGTATAAAACTGATGACTAGTAAGAACCTGCTGTATAAAAAAATAAATAAAATTAAATTAAAAAAAAAAGAAAGTACTCAACTGAGAGTTCCAGAAATATAGATACACACACATATTTACAGTATTTAAGTCAGTAAGATAACTGTAATAATAAACACTTTAGCATATTTCTAAATTATTATTAATGTTAAAATTCTTAAAGATTAAATCAAAGTCAAAAATGATGAAAGATTCAGATGAGTAAGCTAATGTCTCAAGTACAAGGTAAATTAGAAATGTCGCTATGTAAAGGACATTTTAAAGGCTAATAAACTACCATCAGCAATACAATATCCAAAAATAAAAAATACCTCATCAAAATTAAAATAGATGCCAGATATATAAACCCTAGAAATACATAATCCACCATTAGAAAGCAATTCAATGGGCAAGAACTGTTGAAATGTTAACCATATATTTGTGTTACATGTTCTTCATCAGAGGTATGAAAAATGGTGGTACAGACCCCAATGTTGTATTACTTGGTATAGTTAAATATCAAGAGGATAGGAAAACACTGATTTATGGCTCCTTGCCTAATTAAATTGTGGTTTATGACACATTTATGTGCCATTGTATATGTCTAGATATAAGGCTACCCTTAATATAAAGTGATTTCCTATTTTTTCAAGGGCAAGTCCAATTAAAAAGTTTTATTTTCCAAAATGAATATATAAACTTTTATGTAAATGGAATCCCCATACACCTATTAATAATATTAAATTAATTAATTTAGATATATACTTAAATTACATAAGATTACATAGTAATCTAGAAATATTGCTTTGTTCCACTTAAGAATTTGATGAAACAATCTTATTCAAACTCTTCACATGCATCTTCAACATCTGCTCCTTCACTATTACCAGGGCCATTCATACCACAATATTTCAAAATAGGTAGCTGAGAAATGGATAGACAAGTCACCTTTATCAAGGCTATAAAGAATTTTGTTGATAAGGATTATGAAAATATTTGCAAAGAGGATTTCCATTAAGAAAGCTGTAATTCTGACCCACTCCAGAGAGGGTATGGGTGATATCCTCACTTTACCCCAAGCCTAAAGAGAGGGACTTGACCAAAAAAACCTGGAAAACTTCTCATGTATTCCCTGCAGCTGGGGGACAAAGTCATCTATTGAATGACTTGTTCCTGAGAAAACTAAAGTAGATTATGACAGCAGAACAGACAGGGCCTCATCTGGGAAGTAACTGCACACCTCTCCAATGGCTGACCAAAATGTGTCAATCCTAAACAAAATATGGGGCTTCCCTGGTGGCACAGTGGTTGAGAGTCCGCCTGCCGATGCAGGGAACACGGATTCGTGCCCCAGTCCGGGAAGATCCCACATGCCGCGGAGCGGCTAGGCCCATGTGCCATGGCCGCTGAGCCTGCGCGTCCGGAGCCTGTGCTCTGCAATAGGAGAGGCCACAACAGTGAGAGGCCCACGTACCACAAAAAATAAAAATAAAAAAATTTTTTAAAATATGGAATTCATGGTAGGTATGTTGGTCTGGAATCATTCAAACCAAGATCCTATCCAAAAGGAACACCTAGCTCCCTATTGGGTTCTGTCTATAGGGCCATTCGAAGAAAGCTAGAGGAATGGAAGAGGAGAAAAGAACTGGCCTCTCCCTGTATGCTTCCTATTTCTGTCAGCTTCTGCCAGCAATGATACTTTACCCTCAGCAGAAACAGTTTATCCTAAAGCAGCAGTGGGTTGCAGCTTCACTCCCAAAACCACCTTCATTGTGTCCCTCAGATATGCCAGTACCAGATGGCCAGTGGCCCTCACCAGAGTTCTCAGTCCAGCATCCATATTCCTAAAGTACCAGCAATGACCCCACCTCAGAGGTCTGAGTCCCAGCTCAAGACTCCTCCTCTAAACCTCTAAGACTTTAAAATACCAACCTCTTCCCTTTTGTACCCCCCGACTTAAAGGAGTTATCTGTTCTCTAATACTTGGTTAATGATTCTTTACATAAAATGGTCCTTTAGGGCTTCCCTGATGGCGCAGTGGTTGAGAGTCTGCTTGCCAATGCAGGGGACACGGGCTCGAGCCCTGGTCTGGGAAGATCCCACATGCCGCAGAGCAACTAGGCCCGTGAGCCACAACTACTGAGCCTGCGCATCTGGAGTTTGTGCTCCACAACAAGAGAGGCTGCAACAGTGAGAGGCCCCCGCTCGCCACAACTAGAGAAAGCCCTCGCACAGAAACAAAGACCCAACACAGCCAAAACCGAATAAATAAATTAATTAATTTTTAAAAATTTTCCTTTAAATAATTGATATGGTTCCTGTTTCCTGACTAAACTCTGACTGATTCATAAGTTTCACTGTCTTCAATAAAACCTAATGCAGAGCCCATGAATACGACATTATAGTATATGACATTATCCTGAAGCTCATGTTCAGCAAGTGGTGATGACAAAGAGACCCACCTGGCATGATACAGGTGTCCATAAAGGCTTTACGCTCAGTCACTTGCTGTAAATGGGCAACATTCTTTAACCCCTTTGAGTGCCACCCAACCAAACTCTGGAAGCACAGGATGACCTCAATATAACCCTCTCCTTTTGGTTTTACAAAGACCTCTCCAGCCAACCTTTTGACTTAAGACTCTTAGGAGTGAGACCGTTGCCAGGCCCTATATCTTCTAAATTTTCAGTGCCAAATGTGAAGTTCTCCAAATGGGTCTCTTCAAGGCCCCATCACTTTACTTGAGGTAGAGGCCAGCACCACTCTCCTCTCTCTGGGAAAGGTGGGAGAGGAAACATCATTAAACACTGACATCTCTGTCACAAGAAATACTCAATACAGGCCTCCATCTTTCAGCCTTTTTATATCTAGTAAGGTGATATGTTAATGACAGCAGAAATGAGTTTTGAAAACCCCCTTTTCCAACTATGCATAGATGGACTAGTGCTTAAATTTAGAATGTAGATACTTAGCATTTATGAGCCTTGGCCCCCAGAGCCTTGGCCCCTAGAGCCTCCTTTGAAACTCCAAGTCAACGGAAAATTTTTCACTTAAAATCCTATCTGTATTAGTTACGGTATAGATTAATCTTCTATAACAAAAGACCCCAAAATACAGCAGCTCAAATAAGGTCAAGGTTTATTGCTCTCTCATGTTAAGAGAGCAATAAACTTCTACCTTATGGAAGAATAAACTTTTACCTCATGAGAAGACAGCTTGCTCCATGGGGTCACCTAGGACCAGGGCCCTTCCATTTTATTTTTCGGACAACCCCTTAGAGTATTGCCCTCACCTACATAGTTGAAGCTGGCTCACTACTGTGATGGTCGAAGTACAGCCTTCAGGAGAATTGAATGCAATAGACGGATCTACATACCCAATATTTTAAAGGCAAGACTCAGAAATTACGTTTATAATTTCTACTCACATGCCATAGGAAAAAAAATTACACATGTAATCACACCTAACTCTAACTAGGCTCAGAAATATAATCTCTAGCTCAGGGGCCAGGTACCCAGCTGGAAGTCAGCAGCTTCTGTTGCTAAAAGGAAAAGACACTGGCGATAATTAGCAGATTCTGCTAATAATTACTTCTAAATAATTTCAAAATTAAAAATTAATATTGAAAAGGAAATTACTGAAAATTTTAACACGAAATGCTACATTCAGAATATGTTTAAAAATAAAGTTTTCTTTAAAACTTTAGTCTTAAAATATCTTAAACCTGCATAAATTATAATCTATCTTGACATTTAAGAAACTAATGTTGAGATCATTGAGATCTACTTTCAGTGATGTAGAGAAATAGTGAAAACAACAACAGAAAAGATCCTTACATGAGCTAGGACCCTCAGTTCAATTCCTTCAAATTCTGAAATATTTCATCAGAGCCAATAAAATTAAAACAATAAAAATAGCATAGTTTTCATTTCACCTCATTTTTTTATCTACCTACCCTGACTTAAACAGGTAGGAAAATGCCTAGAGCAGGAGCTATGAGGAAAAACTCAAGAGAAGCGTTCTGTTCATTCACAAACTAAATAATCAACTCCTTCAGTGACTGTAAAGAGGCCATGTATTAAGTATTAGAAGACACCACCTCTAATATTTTTAGACATAGTGAAAGTTCTAAAAATTACCAGCCAACAGGTTATTTTTGGCTAAACTACACTGTGTGAGCTTTATTCCATACAGGCTTAACATATGTTAAGATGTGTTCAGAAAAACAAATCAATTCAACATGAACTAATATTCAGGCGGCAACCACAGATCAGTTACAGCCAACTTCTGACTTCTTTGGCGAGAAATCCCTAGTAGGTTAATAAATGCGTTTGGAGTATCAGAGAATTTGTGACTAGGATTACCATAGTCACTTTTTTTTTTCATAGTCACTTTTTAAAAAGCTAATTCCAAAGCTTCCAGATGTCCTCTGACTATAGATGGCAGTTTAACAAAGTTACAAATTCCAAGATAACTAAACAATCTTATACTTGGGAGACGTGTTTGAAAAGGGACACCTGCAGTAATAAAAGTAGAACCATTTGAACATGTCTCAAGACCAGTGGTCTTCCCAAAACTATGATGAAAGAACCCAGTATATGAACTGCCCTGTTCAGGCTGAACTTTGAGAAAGCATGTTGAGGTGTTTATAAATTTACCTATGGGAGAGAATTTGCAGTATTTGGGGGTCTGGCACAGTTACTGCTTTTCATTAGCTTAACTAGAACTCATTTTCACAACTGGGATCTTAGAGAATGTGTATTTTGGGACAATCAAATTTTAAATAGAAGATAAAAGTTTTAGATATATAATAGCTTAAAGACAATATTTTTTAAAGTTTTTTCATAGATTATTATTTATAATAAAGTTTCAACTGATAAATACAAATGACTAAATACATTTTCATGTATGTCAGTTTACGTCAACAGACATTTTTAGGTACTCTTCAGCTAATTAAACAACCATTCCACTTTTGAACACCTCATTTTTAATCTTCTATATTTATTTGACCATTTCCTACTGAAAGTTGAGTATCACAATTTATATAAAGTCTGCTTTCATGAGAACTCCTTGTGAGCAAATAATGTTTTCAAGTTAAAGACTAGCATATTAAGCCACGTTAAAAGAGGAATGGTAAGAATGTTTAACCAAGTTTGGAAGTTCGGCAGTAGCTTAGACTAAAAAAAGCTGTTCTAACAGAGGGCCAGTTAAATACCCCAAGTCTGAAGAATACTTTTAAAGCTCAGATTCATTATTCAAAGAAAAAGTAATAAAACTATGTAAAATTTAATGTGTGGAAACATTTAAAATTCCATCATTTGAAAGAGTAACCTGGAATAATATACCAAGTGTTCTAATTTGGAACCAAGACAATTACACTATTTTAGGTAAACCAAAAGCCCTTATTTAATAAAAATCTCTATTAGGATAATGGGATTATTTTTAACTCTTGTAAACAAAAAAACACAACAACAACAAAACAAGAACAGGACTAAAGCAAGGACATTCATTAATTCAAGTAAGGCAATGAAATAGAAGATCAAAAATCTGAAACATTTACTCTCTGTATCAAAGTACATTTAAAAAAAAGCAAACCATAAAGATTCTTAATTGAGTATTAGCCTGTGGAAGTCTAAGAGGCTAACAGAATCTTAAATCTCAAAAGCATCTCAGAGATTGTGTCAGTTATTAAGCTATTATCTTTTAGAAGTCCAAACCCAGACTTCTATGTTATACTTTCTGACGCCAGGGCTGAGACCTTGTAAACCACATTTCTGTTTTGCCAGCTGCCTCCATGTTGGATTCTGCTGAAAAGGAATCCTAGAAGGAGAAAGAATCAACTTGTTCCTTCAGTCCGCATCTCATTTGCTTCCTCCAGGCTTCTTCGGTAAGCCATTCTTGTTAGCATTGTCCCAACACTTCTTCAGCCCAGCAGCAAAACCCTTCCATAATAACATGTGAATGTAGTTTGCAGTTTGTGCAACACCTGCCAAACCAATCCTTATCTTGTTCTCCTGGTAGTTGTGGTGTCTTACTATTCTCCTTTCCCCTTTTCAGTTTTCTATTTAGCTTTATGCCAAATTCTTAATTCCTAATATTAAATTCTCTTTTTGAATAACTAATACGGGTTCTGTCCTCTGACTAAACCTGGTCTGACTGATCATCTGTCCAGTAGTTCCAAAGGGAAATGGTGCTATCAAAGTCATCAATATGAAAAAAATATTATTTTCATAAAACAAATGTTAACCAAATATTCTTGGTTCCTAGGCATACACAGAAGAGAGTGATTCTCAACCAGAGCAGAATGGAGATTATGGGGCTGAGATGGGGACTTACATTAACCAAAAGTTTAGAAACACCAAGTCAAGTCCAACCCTTTCATAATATAAAGGAACCTATGAATTTACCCTCTATGGAAAAAAAAAAAACTGCAGATATGGTTAAGAATCTGGGTGGGCCCTAAATGTAATCACATGTATTTTTATAAGACACAGACAGAGGGAGACACACACAGAAGTGGAGAAGTCTACGTGACTACAGAGGCAGAGACTGGAGTGATGCAACCACAAGATAAGAAACACCAGCAGTCACCAAATGCTCGCAGAAACCGGAAGAGGCAAGAAACATTCTCCCTCAGACACTCTGGTTGCAGCATGGTCCAGAACCTTTTGTAAAAGAATGAATTTTGATTGTTTTAAGCAACCAAGTTTGCAGTAATTTGTTAAGCAGCCCTAGGAAACTAATATAAGGATATTAAACAAAAGCTTTATGGAATGCATGGCATTTTAAGAATAGCAGGTAGGATTTACATATACAGTGACTGTAAAGAAAAAAAAGAAAAGGGGAAGGGAAAGTGAGCATTAGAGATGAAGAGAAAACGCAGTGAGACAGAAAATCAAGGGAGTTGTACAAGGTAAAAACAAAGTAGTTCAATTAGGCAAGTATATATGCCACTTGGAAGTAATGATACATTACTGAAGATTTTAAATGCCAGCCTAAGAAGTCTGAACTTTAAGAAGTTTGAGCTTTAATTTCTGGACAGTCAAGATCTCTGCAGCTTGTGAGGACAAGCCCCGTATGTGGAGGGGAGAGGGGTAGGAGACAGAGTATGGAAGGAAGAAATAATGATGTGATAAATCCTTTGCATACCTCTTATACTATTCTCTAACTTTTTACTCATATTCTTCCACCACAAGGCTTAAGGGTTGGGATTGAGTTTCCCCAAGATCGAGAAAAAATTCTGACATACAGATCAACAGTAAATGAGTGAATGAAGAATATTGTGCATTTTTTGTTTGTCATTACTAAGCATGGTATGGTAGAGTAGAGCAGAATACTGAACAGTACTTGAATCACTTTTACTCTTCAAAGGATTGAATAAGATGTTTTAAAAATAGATGTATATTAATATTGAAAGTATAAAATATTTGGGCTCAGTGTGATTATCCCCAGGGAATACGCCAGAACCAAGACAGCAATTCTAGCCAAATCCAATCAATTAGTGGTGGTTGCCTGGAGCAGAGTTAAGAAGTAAGCTAAGGTTTGTGTCACAATAGATTAATAATGTCTGCTAAAGTGTTAGGTTATAAATAGACCCCAAATGACTCGTGTTTCTCATCCCATTCTTGCTCCATAAGTTAGTCATTTGGTTTCCTTAAAAACTTTTTATTTTTTAAAATAAATTTATTTATTTTATTCATTTATTTTGGGCTGCAATGGATCCTCGTTGCTGCACACAGGCTTTCTCTACTTGCAGTGAGTGGGGGCTACTCTTCGGTGTGGTGCACAGGCTTCTCATTGCAGTGGCTTCTCTTGTTGCAGAGTATGGGCTCTAGGCACACGGGCTTCAGTAGTTGTGACACACGGGCTCAGTAGTTGTGGCTCACGGGCTCAGTAGTTATGGCACGCAGGCTCAGTAGTTGTGGCACACGGGCTTAGTTGCTCCACAGCATGCGGGATCTTCCCGGACCAGGGGTTGAACCCGTGTCCCCTGCATTGGCAGGCTGATTCTTAACCACTGCACCACCAGGGAAATCCCAAAACTTTTCATTTTTATGTCTTATGTGAATTACAGGAAAAAAAAATTCCATTTCAATGACGATTTCCATTAGTTGAGCTTGGTTAATCAAAAATTTACTGAATTCAAGTAAAAAAGAAGGCAAAGGTTGTGTTGAGGGAATAGAGGGTTGCTCTGCTTTCTTTATTCTCTATTTCAGAATATTAACTATCCTGGCTGAAAAGATAGGGCAGATTCAACTGCCTGCCTTAGAATTCCAGTGCATGTTTTATTAAAGGGCTAGTTCTGTGTCTGGACAGAGCAACATACCCAGTGGGGGCTTTGAGAAGAGGAAAATCAGCACACGCGTCAGTGAAAAACCGGAGGCGGGGGAAGGACAGGAACTCTTTGTAAAGACTGATTTCCGAAGTTTATACTAAAAGTTTTGAGGCTAGACCCAGGGAGAGGCTGAACAGCAGTGGCCCACAAACCTCCGCGAGCAAATGCAGCACCCTCACCTCACGTGAGTAGCGAACCAAAATAACTGCTTTTTTTTTTTTTTTTTTTTTTGCGGTACGCGGGCCTCTCACTGTTGTGGCCTCTCCCGTTGCGGAGCACAGGCTCCGGACGCGCAGGCTCAGCAGCCATGGCTCACGGGCCTAGCCACTCCGCAGCATGTGGGATCCTCCCAGACCGGGGCACGAACCCGTGTCCCCTGCGTCAGCAGGCAGACTCCCAACCACTGCAACACCAGGTAAGCCCCTGCCTTTTAAAGGTTTAAAATATAGTTCATGAAACGAGATATAAATGCAAACATTATCATACAAGTTTTGTTATACTTGTAAGAAAGTAGAGTACGCACCCTCTTTGTCGGGGTGCAAGCTCTTTACGGCCCCGCTCCGGCTACATTTTTGTTGACGTAGGTTGGAGTCCTAGGGCGGGTGTCGGCAGTTCTCCTAAAGCCCTTAAATCGGGTCCTCAATTGACAACCCACGTAGGTAAGCTCAGAAACGTCAAAATGCGCACTTTTTCTGGAAAAGCGCGGGAGAGACGCCGGCTACAGCCCCGCCCCCACACGTCACTCCAGGCTCCACCCCCCCAGCAGGCGCAGGCGCAGGAGCACTCCGGAGTCTCGGGGACCAACTTAAACCAAGTAGTGAGCAGATGCCAGAGTTCTCTTTAACCACGGCTGCCCCTGTCCTGAGCATGCGCAGTTAGACAGGGGCCTGCTAGTGCGGTTACTCTATTTCTAACCTCCTGGATTGTCCGGCGCCCGGCTCAGGTTCATTTTCTCCATCTCTTAGTGGAAGTCACTTCGCCTAAAGTAGGAGTTGCTGTTAAACGTGCTCCTCCCATTAAACTACCACTCTGCTGTTAGAGGCGAGTCGCATCCTTTAGGCAGCCGGTCCTGACAGATATGAAAAATAAATGGCGTATGATAGAGAGCACTTAGAGTCCGCCGACTAAGCCACATAACAAAATCACTTTACAAAAAAATACTCTGCTTTGTTCCGTACTAATTGCTTCATAAGACTCAGAAGACGTTTTATTGCCCCCAAGTCAGTGAGAACGGTACCTCTTTTTAGTAACAAGGACCTGTAGTATAAGCTGCGCAGGCGCGAGCCGCCCGGCCGCTGTGAGGCGCGGGAGAAGCAGGAGTGCCAGCTTTCCTATCGCTGTCTGGTTGTTGAAACAGGATTCTGGCCTGGGTCCGGGGCCGCCATGGGGAAGGTGAATGTGGCCAAGTTGCGTTACATGAGCCGGGATGACTTCAGGGTCCTGACCGCGGTAAGAAGTTCGCCATTTTTCCCTCTCCCCTGACCTTTTACACCGCGCGTGCTCTTCCTCTTCCTCTTCCTCTTCCTCCAAGTTTGCTGGGAGCTGAGCGCGCTTTAGGCCCTGGAACGCGGCCGAGGTTGGGAATGGGGAAAAGACCGGACAGTCGGATTTTTCAAAAGCCTTTGTTCAGAAGCTTTTTATCCTCCCCCACGTAAAGCAAAGATCCCTCTTTTCCTTCCTATTTTGCTCCCGTTCTCCAGAGCCACATCGAATCTCTGTAGCCTGGGAAGCTTCTCTGATCCTGGGCTTCTGACCAGCTGAGAAGGGTTTAAGAATCCTGAAGAGTAATTGATAGCATTGAGTTCCCTACTCACAGATTGAGTCACATAGTATTCCTTCAGTTTCATTCAATCCACACATACTTATCGGATATGTAGTAACTGTTTTAGAGAATTCCACGGGTTACAGGACAGACAAGACGAAGGAGGCAAATCATCAAGTAAACGAATAAATAAGGGGTAATATGAAGATAATAAGTCCTATGAAGATGATAAAGCGAATAACGGAATAGAGACCCCTCATGGTGGAGGCAGGGAGCCTGAATACTGTTTTTAAATTGTTTAGTCAGAGAAGACTGCCCGAGTGCAAGAATCTTGTCTGTTTTTATAAAGTTCCTGGTATTTGGTAGGTACTGAATAAATATTTGCTAAGTAAAAGAAAGAATGCGGGGCGGGCATAACAGCTGAATGAGAAAGAGCCGGTCCAGTGAAGTCCTTGGAAAGAATTGAAGGGAGAGGAAGCTACAGTGGTGAGTGCAAAGGCCCCAAGGCAGGAACAATTTCTGCAGACTAGAAAGGCCAGTGTGGCTGGAGCATAGTGAGCAAGAGACTGAAGAGTTGGAGATGTAACTGGGAAAGGTGAGAGCCAGATCATGTGCTATAGATAGTCATGCAGGCTTGGTAAAGAATTTTGAATATCTTCTAAGTATAGGGGAGCCACTGAATGTTGTTAAGGAAGTGACAAAAACGGATTTTATGGTCTTAGTCTTATAGCACAAAGATCAACACATAGATTAGGCATTTGCAGAATAAAACACATTTATTTAGGAGCTATTATTTTTTGCTTAAATAGGCATTTCTTAAGGAATAAACTATCAAATGCAAATTCAGTGTAAAATTTGGAAGACACTTCTTTCTCCTCCCATAGATTCTGAAATTCAGCCACACTTTCTCTAAATACCTACTGTCAAAAGATACCTTCCTTCTCTACTTCCTCAGCACATTAACTCACTCCTTAATGCCTCTGACAGAAATAGGGGAGTCAAGAGAATGTTAGAGGCTGGGAGAAACAGAACAAAGCATGGAAGATTAGTTAAGTTTAAAGTGTGAGGTTTTGGTTGGGACATCAAAACGATGCCAGATTTATCTTCCAAAACTTTCTTTTTGCAATTCTTAAGTTCATTTTGAAGCTCACCAAGGAATGGCCTAATTCATTAAATATTTCAGTCTCAGTTGAGTGTTACTAGTTTTGGTATCAGTGGCCACCTTTCCTTGACCATCTTCCCTTTACTTCTCTGGCACCTCCTACATCAATAATCATACTTTGACTGGCTGCCCTTACCTTTCAGTGTGAATTCCTCCCCCCAAGTTCTGTCCCTTATCCCTCCTTTTTCTTCCATTATCTCTCGCTTAATGATCACATCCACTTTATGTATGACTTTATCGCTTACCTCCATCAAGTAATTGACGATTTTTTCCCTGTAGTTATGACTTCATTCCCAAGTGCAGATCAGCCTTTCCAATTTTCCTTAAACATCTTCATCTGAAGTACCTTCCATGAAGGACCTTCCAACACCTCAGACTCAGTGTGCTCATATCGAATTAATCAACTTTGTCTACCCCTTCACTCCTTTCCCAAACTCCATTAAAATAATAATAATTATTACTATCTTAAAGCATCTTCTTTCTTTTCACTTCACCTTTGACTCTTCATTCACTTTACCCTCCCACATCCAGTGCCAATCCCTCTCATACTAATTTCTTTAATTTTTTCCCTCCATTACCACCACCTCTTCCCTGTCCTGGCTTCTGTTTTCTCTGGCCTAGACTGTTGTCTTAGTTCTCCAATACAGCACCTCCAGTTTTTGCCTTCTCTAAACCACTTTGCATATTCCTGCTAGATTAACATCCTTAAAACAACCCTTAAATCTCCCTTGCCTAAGCATCTTCATGAGTTTCCTACTTTCCTAAGTATAGAATCTAAAACTTTTGGTCTACATTTCAGGTCCTTTCGTATCTTCTCATTAAATACCTTCTTAATAAATACCTGGAATATCTGTAGTTATTAAACACAAATATTTGGATGTCAATACATATTTTGGTACATACCATATGTTAGTAACTGTTAAGCACTCACAATTCATACTCTTGAACTGCATATAGTATAGTAGAGAGAGAGAGAGAATATGAATATCAATAATTATATACCAAATTGTGATTTAAAATATGTCTAGAGAAGGTAATAATTATGTCTCACAATTGGTTGGGAAACTGCATGGTCAGGAAAGTTTGACGGAGAAGTTAAGTTTTTCACAAGGTTTTGGTAGACAACAGCTCTATGTTGATTATGATTGCATTTTGATTTCTTCAATTGCAGGTTGAAATGGGCATGAAGAACCATGAAATTGTTCCCTGCAGTTTGGTTGCTTCTATAGCCAGCCTTAAACATGGTGGTTGTAATAAAGTTTTAAGAGAACTAGTAAAACATAAACTTATAGCTTGGGAGCGAACCAAAAGTAAGTATTTGAGGCACCGTTTGTGATTTTCCCTGTAACTGGCTTCCGCCAGAGCAGGTATTCCAAAAAGCAGGTGGAAGCTGCCAGACTAGGAAAGCACTAGACATAGAACTGACACAGTACACTTCTACCATGTTCTATTGGTCAGAGCAATCACAGGGCCCACCCAGATCCAGGAGGCTAGAGAAATAGCCTCCATTTCCTCATAGGGGATTAGCAAGTTCCAATTGCAGAAGAACAAGTGGGATTAAGATATTGTTGCTGTCTTTGGCAAGTGCAGTCTGCCAAAGGACTCTAGAGCATTACCTCTCAAACCATAGTGGTGAGGGATGAGTTTCTCTTTTTCCACCTATTATGGATCCGTACCTTTATAAAATAATAAAAATAATTACTAGAAAAATTAAAAACTGACAAAATACAGGCACAAATTCCTTCTTATTAGAATTGAAGACATAAAATAACTTAGTCAAATTGATACAAAAATTTTTGAACCACTTAGTTTCTATAACTTGTCACAGACTAGTAACAAACATTTATAGACTGGTATCAGTCTGTAGGTTACACTTTGAGTAACACTGCTTTAGAGAAGAAATAAAAATTACAGCAAGAAATGCTAAACCTCATAAGCCTGGGTAGCTAGTTTTTTTCCAGCTAAGACTTCCCTTGTTTAAATTTTTCTCTTGACCTGATGTGACTTGATGGTACAGAGTAACTAAAATATGGTCTTTCTTATTTGATTTTTTTCTAGCTGTCCAGGGCTATCGGTTGACAAATGCAGGCTATGATTACCTAGCTTTGAAAACACTTTCTTCTAGACAGGTGGTTGAGTCTGTTGGAAACCAGATGGGTGTTGGCAAAGAATCTGGTAAGTGCTGATAGTACTATTGAGTGCATTTTATTTGCTTTAGTTTATGTTTCCCCTTGAGAAAGGATTCATCTTTTCTATTTTTCTAACTAAACAGTAAATTGAAAAGTTGGTTGAAAGCAATACAGATTTTGAAATTACCCTTAGTTTAGTAAACTACTGTTTTTTCATAAGTCTATCACTGAAAGTTCAGTTATACCAAGAATCGGTTTTCCTCTAATAACTGAAATCTTTGGCAAATACTTTATTTGTTCTTATTTTAATATCTGATAAATTGAACATTTGTAATAATTTTTAAAAGTATCACAAGTGGCTTCCCTGGTTGTGCAGTGGTTGGGAATCCGCCTGTAAATGCAGGGGACATGGGTTCGAGCCCTGGTCCAGGAAGTTCCCACATGCCGCAGAGCACCTAAGCCCGTGTGCCACAACGACTGAGCATGTGCTCTAGGGACCACAAGCCACAGCTACGAAGCCCGCGTGCACAACTACTGAAGCCTGTGCACCTAGAGTCTGTGCTCCACAAGAGAAGCCACCCAAGTGAGAAGCACGTGCACTGTAACGAAGAGTAGTCCCCGCTCACCGCAACTAGAGAAAGCCCGCGCGCAGCAACGAAGACCCAGTGCAGCCAAAAATAATAAATAAATATTTTTTTTAAAAGTATCACAAGGAAGTTATAAAAACCACACTTTCCATCACAGCAGTATGATCAACAGGGCAAAGTTAGATATGTGTAGAACCATATGTGTAGAACCACAGAAAAAAATTCTAAAATAGCATTAAATACCTATGTAGTGGTTTTTTATGTGTGGTAAAAATAAAGAACAGAGAGATTTTCTTTATGCCATGCTCTCTTATACACTACTTTTTGTCCTACAAAGTTTATGCCGTATAGTTACATTCTTTAAACTGAGAGAGCAAAAAAATTAAAATTAGGGCTTCCCTGGTGGCTCAGTGGTTGAGAGTCCGCCTGCCGGTGCAGGGGACACGGGTTCATGCTCCGGTCTGGGAGGATCCCACATGCCACGGAGCATCTAGGCCTGTGAGCCATGGCCGCTGAGCCTGCGCGTCCGGAGCCTGTGCTCTGCAACGGGAGAGGCCACGACAGTAAGAGGCCCTAGTACCGCAAAAAAAAAAAATTAAAATTAGAAGTAAAAGAACTATTAGGAAACCTATTCCAAAGGAGGTTGTTTTGGTACTTCATATGGTTTGTATGTCTACTATATTAATATCCAGAGTATGGTATATATTTAATAAGTAATATTAGAGTTACTAAATACAGGAGTGTGTGTGTGTAAAAATGTATAAAATGATGTAATGAAACACCTCTTTTTCCTCTTAATTTTTTTATGTCCAATTTTTTTCAATTAAAAAAATGGCTTTCTTTTAATTTTTAAGAACTTCATTACTTGCAAAACAGAGTACGAGTATGGTAAAAAGTGAATCTTAACTCCTAACCCAGGTCTCCATCTCCTGTTACTACTTCCCAAAGCTATCACTATTTATTAATATTGTACATATCCTAGAAATATTCTATGTAAATACAAGTATATAATGTACTGAGGATGTATGTATATACATTCACATATCTTTTTAATCATAGGTGAAAGCAAACAGTACTTACAATTCTACACCTTGATTTTTTTCCACTTGGTGCATCCCTGACATCATTTCATATTAGCAGAGGTGTCTTCCTTGTAGTTGCCAAGTATTACAGTCTTAGAAATTAAATTATTAGAGCTAAAGCTATGCACATTCAAAATTTTGATATTACCAAATTTCCTTCCAAATTGTGTCAATTTATAATCTCACGAACATGAGAGGCTGTTTCTCTCATGAGTAATTAGGACATGTTCTAAATGTTAGTATTAAAATAGCAACTTGTTTGATAGTTAGAATATTTATGGGGAGATCTCCATTCTGATTATTATAGGATTATATTTGGATACCCAGTATTTATTCATTGAAGCAATTTAAGAATTGAACTTCACATTGTTGAAAAGAAAGAATTTTTTTGTCTTTTTGGCCCTGCTGTGTGGTAATGCAGGATTAGTTCCCCGACCAGGGATCTAACCCATGTCCCCTGCAGTGGAAGCGCAGAGTTTTAACCACTGGACCGCCAGACAAGTCCTATGTTGAAAAGGAAGATATTATTAATCACTGCTTGTACATGTAGGACACTAAGGAACAATTAGATGTATTCCCACTAAATGGAATTGAGCATTGAGCATCTTTGGAAGCAGTAACCTTTGACACCTTTGCATCCCTGTTTTCTTTTGTAGTAGATATTAATACATGTCATCATTTTGTATTGTAATTAAAATTACAATAAAAAGAATTTTGCTGAATGGTAACTATTTCTAGTTATTAGGAAAGATAAAATTTGGTACAAATAAAACCAAAGTTAGAAAATTGGAATTGTTTAAATTTACTGGAATAAAAATATAATAATGATCCTTTTAAAATTTTTACTCTAGATATTTACATTGTTGCAAATGAAGAAGGGCAGCAATTTGCATTAAAGCTTCACAGACTGGGAAGAACCTCCTTTCGAAATCTGAAAAACAAGCGTGATTATCATAAACACAGGCATAACATGTCTTGGCTTTATTTATCTCGTCTCTCTGCCATGAAAGAATTTGCTTATATGAAGGTATTTTTAATTTTATATTTTTAACCAAACAATATGTGTAGTTAAAAGGTTGTAGTGACATGCATCAGTCTGTTGCCTCCGCATCTCCCTACTCCCAGTCCCAATCCTTAACAGTCACTTTTTAACTCTTTAGACTATTTCTGGTATTTGTTTTTCTCGTGGTTTCCTTCTACACAAAGGTGTTTTTAGCTGTTATAAATGCATAAAGGCAACTTGTATTCTACAATATTAACAAGATAGAGTAGCCTGAAATAACTAGTGATGTAATTGCCTCACAAATGTGTATGTGTGAATGTAAATCTATACCTGTCTATGCATATGTCTGTCTCTAATTGAAAACACCAGATAATTACCTTCTGTAGAAACCTTAGTCTCTCAGGTAAGTTGACTGGTATTTTTTTTTTCCCACAATGGAAGAAATATCAATTTATGAATTTGTATGTATATTAGAAATGGTAAAAATCTTTAGTTTTCAACCTTTTACCTTCTAAATTATGTTCAACATAGATTTACTAAATATCTTTAATAATAACCAAATTAATTGTCTTCACTAATAATTTAAATTAGAAAATAACTGCCTTCTTCTTATTCTCTCCAGTAGGATTTATTTGTTATAACTTATCTTTTTAAAATTTTGAATTATTAAAAGTCACTCCAGTGTATGACCTGTTGTTTCTTGGGAATTTCAGTTTGATGTTCTTGAGTAGGTTATTTTAATTCATGTGCTTAAATTTTTAGTAATCCTGAGGGAAGAATCCTCTAGTCAGTATAAGTAAGTGATATCAATACCATACATGTTGTGTTTTTTGTGTTATATCAGTGGTTTGTATCCTGTGATAGTAAGTAGGCAGTTTGGTAGGAATTGTTACACATTTCCCCCAAACTATATTAAGTGTCTTCTTGGTGTGTTTATATGAAGGCACAGGAATAGAGCCTGGTTGTGGATAAATATGCTTCTTAAATTTATTCTCTCTTTTCCTAAGCGAAAATAAGATAAGATTGAGCTATAACTTAAGGGTTAAGCTATGGTACAAGGGCTAGACCACTATGGCAATAGTTAGAGTTGTTACATACTGTTGAGCTGCCAAAGCATGTTCAAAACCATTTGGATTTAAAAATAACAAATATATAGCCAAGCAGACAGTCTTTGGAGAGAGGGAAGTAGTTCAGTTCCTGTCCAAAGAAGGGAGGAAGTAGAGTAGACAGCTCTTAAAATTAACCCTGTTAATAAGCATATATTGAGTGTCAGCTGTGTGCCTACCTCTATATTAAGTATTTTGTTGGCAGAGGTGAACAGCAGCTACCAAAGAAATAACGAGTGCAGTGTGTGTCTTAAAGTTGGAAAGATAACATGAACACACCTAAAACAGAACAGTTTAAATGTCAAATTATATGTTGAGTTTAGAGAATCTTCTGTAGAGTAGAATGATCGATGAAGGAGGTTTCATAAGTGAGTGGGAGTTGAGTAGAGTAATGGAGTTGCATATGATTTGTCTGTAAGGAAAAAGACAATAAGACAGTGTACTTTGCAAAGGAACCAGAATGGCAAAGACATGAATATTCGTGTGAGCCCTGTGTGTATGGGGACAGTCACTAAGGTGACTGTCTTGATCACACTCCAGAGTGTTTATTGGACAGAGTATTGAGAGAACTAGGACTGGATAAGTGGATTAAAGAGTTTTGAAAACTAGGAAAAGTTATTCAGACTGAAGTCGATATTTACAGCCATTGTAGTTTTTTTTTAAAATGGAGCATTGACGCAAGCATCTTAGTTGGTATTGGTACACTTGAAGAAAGGTTTGGTGTGGTAGCAAGAACCAGAACCACTGTTGGCGTGATTCAGATATCAATGACAAAGGCCTGCTTAGAAATGGTAGCATTCCAAATGGCAGAGGGCATAAATCTAAGATATTTTGAAGAAAGTAATACAACAGGCCTTTGTAAGCAATAAGACAGAAAAAGTTAAACATAGGGTAAAAAATGGATTTATGGATGGTGGGTAGTAACATTTGACTCAGACCACTACGGTGTTTATTTGTGACTACAGTGACTGTTTGTCACATAATAGATTTTTGTTTGTTTGTTTGCGGTACGTGGGCCTCTCACTGTTGTGGCCTCTCCTGTTGCGGAACACAGGCTCTGGACGCGCAGGCTCAGCGTCCATGGCTCACAGGCCCAGCCGCTCCGCGGCATGTGGGATCTTCCCGGACCGGGGCATGAACCTGTATCCCCTGCATCGGCAGGCGGACTCTCAACCACTGCGCCACCAGGGAAGCCCTGTCACATAATAGATTTATATTGTATATTGTGGTCTGAAGAAAAAGGCCAGTGCTATATAAACTGAAATGCCTAATATATTGGAATATTTCATTTCCTGATATGCCAGAAGACAGAATGTTTCCTAAATCACAATTTATTTCCATTTGAATTTTTTAAGCACACACCCAGTAAATGACAGAAACTTACAAAATAGAAGATATACATATCGTAAGAGACGAAACTTCTTGAAGGCAGAGACATTTTCACACTCATTTTTGTAACCCTAGCACAGTGTATAATATTTAGTAAATGTTCAGTAAATGAATGTTTGGTAAAAAAGTGAATTACAGGGGCTTCCCTGGTGGCGCAGTGGTTGAGAGTCCGCCTGCCGATGCAGGGGACACAGGTTCGTGCCCCGGTCAGGGAAGATCCCACATGCTGCGGAGCAGCTGGACCCGTGAGCCATGGCCACTGAGCCTGCGTGTCTGGAGCCTGTGCTCCGCAACGGGAGAGGCCACAACAGTGAGAGGCCCGCGTACCGCCAAAAAAAAAGTGAATTACAAAAACTGGTTTACAATGTTGTTTTTATGTACAGTTCATTCTGTGCAGTGAATAAACCGTACATAAATAATCATGTGTTAACTGTAATTTTGTAAAGGCTTATATGTTTTTTTTCTGGTTGTGGACAGGTACATTTTAATTTTATTGTTCCCTAAAACTTAATGACCTCTTCATTACTTTTTACCTGTTGCTATATTTTAGGCATTGTATGAAAGGAAATTTCCAGTTCCAAAGCCAATTGATTATAATCGCCATGCAGTGGTCATGGAACTCATAAAAGGCTATCCTCTGTAAGTATAATTCTTGGAACCTTCAGTCCTAATAAATAATTATAAGGTTCAATTTTAAAAAATAATTTTTTTTCTGTAAATGGAATATTGCTTCTGGGAGGCTAGAAATTAACATAAAGTAGTAGACTTAAAGGCAAATTGAAAATTCAGTTTCATTCTGACAATATGGATTTTATACTCTCTGACTCAGTCAGTAAATAAACAGTCTAGTATGTGCCAAGCGCTGTTCTAGGCTCCCCAGTAAACAAAACAAAGTCCCTGCCCTCATAGAGCTTACTTTCTAATGGAAGGAAACTTGCAGGAAATAGCTAAACAAGGAAATATTTGATACATCAGATGGTGGTAAATGCCATGCATAAAAATAAAGTGGGGTAAGGGGGACAGGAAGTGTTGAGGTGGGTGGGTGTAGGAGGCTGCTATTTTACATGGGGTGACCAGGAAAAGTCTCCTTGATAAGGGGATTTTTGAGCAGAATCCTGAAAGAAGTGACAGAGGAAATCATGCAGATATCTAGGAACATTTCAGGCAGAGGCAAGAGCAAATGCGTAAATCCTGGAATGGGAGTATGCCTGCATGTTCAGGAAACAGAAGGCCACTGTGGCGGGAGCTGAGTGAGTAAGGAGAGAAATTGTAAGTGATGAAATCACAGAGGCAGCAGACGATTTGTAAGCCATTGCAAGGATGTTCTATTTATTTATTTTGGTGGGGAGGATATATTTGACATATAACATTCAGTAACTTTAAGGTTGATTTGATACATTTATATTTCCTAATGTGATTGCCATTGTAGCAGTAGTATTAAGGACTATTTTGATTGAGACAGGAAGCCACTGGAGGATTTTTTTTTTTTTTTGGTGTCAGTGAAAACTGCAGGTCCTAACCACTGGACTGCCAAGGAACTCCCTGCCATTGGAGGATTTTGAATTGAGAAGAGACATGATCTGACTAATGTTTTAATGGGATCACTCTGACTACTGTATTGGAAATAGACTAAAAGGAGACTAGGACAGGATTAGGAAGAAAAGTTAGGAAATTATTGTAATAATGCAAGCAAGAGATGATAGTAGTTTAGATCAGAGTGGTAGATGGTGAAGGTAATGAAACGTGGTCAGATTTTGGATATGTTTTACAGTCAGGGCCTACATGATTTGTTTGGGATTGGGTATTGATAAAAAGGAAGGGGCAGGTAAGGATAACACCAAGATCTGGGGCCTGAATAATTGGAGGGATAAAGTTGCCATTTACAGAAATGGGAAAGACTGCAGAAAGACAGTTTGGAGTTAGAGGGTGGGGCAGAATCAGAGGTTCAGTTTGGGACATGGTAAGTTAGAGATGCCCCGAAGCTCAGAGAAGTCTAGATTGAAGTCTGTGTATGAGCCTGTATGAGATCACCAAGAAAGGTTAAGATAATAGGTCTTAAGATTAACCTTTGAGGAGCTCCAAAATTTATACGTCAGGGAAAAGCTGAAGAACTAGCTAAAAAAACTAAGAAGGAATGATCAGGGCAGAAAGAGGACAGCCTGAAGAGTTAGTGTACCAAGGGTCAAGTGAAAGGAGCTGCTTCAAGGAGGGGGGAGAGGTTAACTGACAGACCAGATAATAATGAAGGTGGAGAATTGACCATTGGATATAGCAACATGTAAGTCATTGGTAGTTTTGACGAGAGCTATTTCATTGGGACAAGGTTGAATGAAAGCTTGTTTGAAATGGGCTCATTAGAGTGCTCATTGAATTGGAGAAAGCACAATTAGAGGAGTTTGGCTGTTAAGATGAAAGAAAGAATGTGGTGTACTGGGAAGAAGATAGAGAATTGAATGGGTTGTGTCTTTTTTTTTTTTTTTAAAGCTGTTATATCTGTATGCTGATAGGATTGAAGAGAAAACTGCTAGGGAGGCATGATGAAATGGAAATAATATTTAAATGTAAATACACACATGCTTGCTTTCATTAAAATCATAAATGAGGACAAATAACCATTTTCACACTTACACTTTCAGATGTCAGATACACCATGTTGAAGATCCTGCATCAGTATATGATGAAGCTATGGAACTAATTGTTAAACTTGCAAATCATGGGCTAATTCATGGAGATTTCAATGAATTCAATCTCATTTTGGATAAAGATGACCACATCACCATGATCGATTTTCCACAGATGGTTTCAACTTCTCATACCAATGCTGAATGGTATATTCTAGATGTAACTGTGTTTATGTGTGATGCAGTCATCTTTTATTTATTAATAATTTTTCAGCTTTGTCATACTGTCATTGGGGTTAATAACTGGTTTGAAGTGGCTGATGTTAAGAGTCTAAAAATTGGGATGTTAAAATGCTCTGATTTTCCCCCTAAGAATTTTTCTTACTCCTCAGTATTTTAAAACTGAAAAAAAATGCACTTTGATACAGTTTTTAAAACCTATTCATTAAAATAATGCTGTATATTAGAAATCTGAAGAAACTGCCTACTTTTATAAATCATCAAAAGAATTTGAGTTACTCTTGTAACCTGACAGACTTGCGAAAGTGAAACTTTCTCAGCCATGGAACTCTTTATTCAAACAAACGTTTCGGTGGAAGCCCAATTTTTAAAACAAAAGCCTGCTCAGAAGAAGTAGGGACATGGAAGGAGGAACCCTAGAACCACATCCTCTCTGCCTTTCCCCTTTTCTCTCTGCTTCATGGTTACCTCCAAGAGGGCTTCATCAGGCATAATTTAATAATTTTTTATGGCCTTGATGAAAGTTACGGTTTTGTCCTGAACTCAGTTACCAGACTGGTAATATCTCTCATGTTGTTTTTAGCTTTTATTTTGATAAGAGAAAGGAATTCACGTAAAACCTCATCCCTGACACAGGGCAGAATCACTTCATATACTGTGATAATCTTATTTCTCATATTACTTGACCATTTAAACAGCCAAATTGTGAAATATGACAGGATATTTTCCTTTATGTGTTTGTATTCTATGATGCAATTGAGTGTAATCAAATTAAGATTGAGTATTTTTTTTCTCCTGTTCTCTCAATTCCATGTCATCCTGTCTCTTAATTCTCCCTTTCTGGAAACCTTCTAGAGAATTCAATCTGTTCTGGCTGCTTTATGGTAGCCTAAAAAGCAACCTGATATTCAGAGGTCCTTCTACTCTCAGTCCAGATTAACGTGTCTCCAGATAACCATTTATAAGCCACAGCATTAGTTATCTCCTATAGATGTTTACTGCATATTAGCTAATGGGTAATAAAGATAATATAAACATAACATTAGTCCCCAAACTTTTTCTTATGAGTCACTAGTTTATTTTTGTCTTCACCTTTCCCAGTTGACTAGAGGTTCTAGTGAACATAGCTGAAGCTGATGGGAACTATAATCAGACAGACGAAACTAGAGAGGGAAAGTAGAAATCTGCCCCCAAACTGCAGGCCCTTATCTTTTTTTCTGGGATTCATATATATGTCTCACAGTATGGGAAAACGTTGAGTTTTCTAACCATAAGAACTGTATGCCATTGACAGCTTATAGTCCTTGTTCCTGGGCTTTTAGTTTTTCAAACACCAGCAGCTGATTTGTTTCTTTTTTCTTTTGAGTAACATCCTTTTCTCTTTCATGTAACAAGAATGTCATAACAAGGATGTTGTCTTTGGCTAATAAGGAAAAAGATGAACAACAAAGGCTATATAAAAAATGATTCTTGCTTTTCAGGTATTTTGACAGAGATGTTAAATGCATCAGAGATTTCTTCATGAAACGTTTCAGCTATGAAAGTGAGCTTTTCCCAACCTTTAGTGATATCAGGTTTGTATACTATGTTGCATAAAATGATAGAATTCTGAATACCAGATTTATTTAGTTCTAAAAGTTAACACTTTCATCTAAAAAATTTTCATTATTATTGTTGTTCAGTATCATTGCTATATAATACACAAATAAAACTTAAAAACTATGCCTACCTGTGGTCCATTAACCTTACTGAATTGGGAGGAGGAAGCTACTTAGTTTCTTATAAATTCGAGAACGCTTATTCAATATAGGATGCTATGTGAATAACCCATTTTTAAGGAATCAAGCCAAGTGTTTATCAGAAATTGTGTTTTTCCTTTATTCACTATAGGAGCTATATTTAATTGATTCATGGAACATAATTATATGTAAATTCTCACAGCCAAATGTTCTCATTTTGTATATGTAGTTAAGATATTGTTTTCTGGTTTGGGATGATTGACATAACTTAAAATCTTTAGCCTCCTCTGAAAGTTAATTTATTAAGTCAGTATCAACTGAAGTCTCTGTAACTTTTCTACTAATATCTGTTGCTCTTCACAGTCATTTTATTCCTTTTTTTTTTTTTTAAGATTCATTATTTATTTAATTTATTTTTGGCTGCATCGGGTCTTAGTTGCAGCACACAGGATCTTTGCTGAGGCATAAGGGATCTTTCCTTGTGGCGTGCAGGTTTCTCTCTAGTTGTGCCGTGCAGGTTTTCTCTTCTCTAGTTGTGGTGCTCAGTCTCCAGGGTATGTGAGCTCTGTAGTTGAGGCACACGGGTTCCAGAGCGTGTGGGCTCTGTAGTTGGCCGCACACAGGCTCTCTGGTTGAGGCATGAGAGCTCAGTAGTTGTGGCGTGCGGGCTTAGTTGCCCTGCGGCATGTGGGATCTTACTTCCCTGACCAGGGACTTAACCCACATCCCCTGCATTTGTAAGGCATATTCTTTACCACTGGACCACCAGGGAAGTCCCTCACAGTCATTTTAATCTTAGATGATAACCAGCTATGTCCTTTACATTTGTATAGTTAAGTGATTTAAGTATTACCTTTTAGGCAGAGAAAAACCTTTAAAATATATAAACTGTTAAACTCATTTGAGAGTCGTAATTTATCAGAACACTAAATACTTAATTCATGTCAGGTGGATTTTTTCTCGCTCTCTAAATGCATAACATTCTTTTCTTTTCCTAGGAGGGAGGACTCTCTTGATGTAGAGGTTTCTGCCAGCGGCTACACAAAGGAAATGCAGGCAGATGATGAACTACTTCATCCAGTAGGTCCAGATGATAAAAATATTGAAACAGAGGAGGGATCTGAATTCTCATTTTCTGATGAAGAGATATCAGAAAAAGCAAAGGACTGTAGGTCACATATTGAAAGTGGACAGGACTCTATAGGTGAATCAGTTGACTGCTGTTACAGATCCTCTGGAGACCTGGAACAAGTAAAGGAAGACAGTTTGTCAGAGGACAGTGCTGATGCACGTAGTTTTGAAATGACTGAGTTCAATCAGCCTTTAGAAGAAATGAAAGGGCAGGTTGTTACAAACAGTTCTGTAACTGAGTTTTCTGAGGAGAATAGCAGAACTGAACATGACACCAGGCAAGATGATAAGACAGGTCAAGGTGGAATCCTCATGGGCTCTGAGGAGTATGAAGATGAGTGCCCTCATGTGATTGCCTTGTCATCAGTAAACAAAGAATTAAGGCCTTTCAGGTATAGACTTCTGTTGATTGGTTTTTTACTTTAATCTGGAGACCTAGACTTTGATTCTGGTAAATGAATGTTTTTTTCAAATGACATGACAGCTATATTCTGCATCATCATGTGCAAAATGAAAGCAAATAACTCTTTTATAGTTAAAATTCAAATAACCCTCTACAATTGACTTATGCTAGACAGCCTATTTATTCAGTTTTAAGCAGTTCTGCTTTCAAATTCAAATTCAAACTGATTACTTTCAAATAGTTAATAAGGTCTCGATAAGTTGATGAGGTTTTAGATGGGTGAATTATTTGTATTTTTTAATAATTATTCATCTAATGTATGTTTGGTTAATGTATAGTCCAATAAACATGCAGTAAGTGTGCTCTCAAAATATCTACTTACAATGAATTTTCCCTCGTGCTTTGAACCTTCTGTACTTATTTGTTAATGTGCAATTAAAATTACTGTTATGTTATTTTTCTTTTAAGATTTTTTTTTTTTGACAAATATTAGTGAATCAGCCTCAGCTTAGATTAGCAAAAGTTCTAAAATTTAACTTTTAGATTTGGGGTAGTTTGATGAAATATGGCTTTATGTATTTCAAAGTAGTAATATGATATAAATTAAGCATAATTAACTATTAAAAATTAACTAAATTTTGATTTTAATTTTAGAGATGAAGAAAATATGGAAGATATTAATCAACCTAGAACAAGAACTCTGAGTGTTACTTCTGCGGGCAGTGTGTTAAGCTGTTCAACAATTCCTCCGGTAACTATTCATTCAGTATTTCCCAGGTGTTTATTAGCACTACTGTGGACAGATTATTAAGCTAAGGCGCTCTGAGGATTAGATGATGTACAGGACCACCTTGGCCATTTGGACTTCACATGTTGATAGTATAAAATTGATAACAAGTGCAAATTTAGTAAATAGAGAGGGTTCACTTCACTTTTAGCTGGAACGATCAGAGCTTTCAGGGAAAACACAGCATGTAAGTTGGCTTGAATTTGAAAGATGAAAATCATAGAAATTTAAATCCAAGGGGGACTTTGTAGATTCTCATGTGATCTTGTCCCTGCATTTTAACAATTAGGAAATTGAGGCCCAGACAAGTTACATGACTTTGCTCAAGATTACTCAGCTAGTGACAGCACTGCACCTCAAATGTGAAAATGCACGAGCTTCGCTAGCTAGCTTATTCTTAAATTTTGAAAGAGGAAAATAGGTAATTGTAAAACTTTAAGTGTCTCAAGCTTTTGTGGGACATTTAGCAACAAATGTCCAAAAGAATTTCATAAAGGACATTTTCTGGACAGGATAATGAACGTATAGTCCAACTCCTACCGATGAGCTTTTATGCCTGCCGGCCATTTCTCCTGGCTACCCCGGAAGGAAGAATCAGTTTGTTTCCTTTGTAGATTTTAAGCAGAGATAAAATTACATAATTGGTGTGGTAGGTTTTTTCCTTCTGGTTGAAGGTACTAAGTTGAATACCATTGAAACTAGTTTTTAGTGATAACTTTACTTAAAATGAGCAAAAGAAGAAAGTCAGTTTACAAGGTAGAAAGGAGGAAATCAAATTATTATTTAGAAAGTGAATTCACAGGGAAAGAACTTTGTTTTTTCCTGAACTTCTCATTTTTTAAGTTCAGATATATTGTTAACAAGTTAAAATGTACACCCTGTGGAGGGTAATATGGGACATTTACAAAATTAAATCAGTTATCAAAAAATAAGCTAAAAATAACAGTACTCTGTTCTATTAATACGGTGCACTTTTAGTAGTACTGGTATCTTTACTCAATAATAGAAACATTTGGAACTTGTGAGACCAAAATAAAAGAATAAAATTCTGTAAATGCACTGATTCTATATACTCTTCTGATGGCCTCATAATTTACCTGATTTTCTGAACATAAAATTTAAGTCTGTGAAATCTTTGAAACATCTTTTAATTATGATGGAAGATAATATCTCCCTTTAAGTATTATCACCTGTCTTGGTTAAGAATTTCTCTCACTTTATGATTGCCTGTCCATTCTTGGCTTTGATATTTTTCTGTACTTATTGAGATGTATTCACCCTCCTTTCTTTGATTTTATCAGATTCAAAACATAAGTGCATTTATATCTAATTGTTGGATTGGCCAAAAAGTTCATTAGGGTTTTCCTGTAAGATGTTACAGAAAAACCCGAATGAACTTTTTGGCCAACCCAATACAGTGTTGTAAAATTGGCAATTGCATATAAAGAAAAGTTAGATTACTCCTGCTACTTTCTTAAATTCTAAGTTATGCTCTTTCCTGTATATAAAGATGATGACACTAACATTGTCTTTAGGTCTTGTCTTTATGCCATTTAACTTACAGCTAACAGAAGGAACTTATATTTCAAATGGGGTCGAGCCTATAATAAACTGCATTATAAAATACAGATTTGCCTTTAGTCTAAGGGGGGAAAAGATCTCTCTGGCCAGCTTAATCAAAAAGGTTTCCCTCTAATCATTGGAAATAAATTGACCGTGTTAACTTCTAATTCTTTTGGGAATTTGGTCATACTATTTTCCTTGAGATTGTATTCCATTTTTTTTAAAGGGTCAGGAGAAGACAAACTGTTTTATTACCTTCGTTAATTTGATGATTGTTGTTTTCGTGTCTGCAAAACTAAAAGATTTGCTCTGTGTTCTTTGAAATTGTAAAATCTGTTTTCCTCTTTAAAATACTTTTATAGTTCCCTATTTATTGGCAAAGTTGCCATTTATGAATGCTGTTCTTTCTCATATATAACAGAATTAAATTCCAGCTAAACATTAAGGTATATTGATTTAAAAAAAATACATACATGGCCACCATCAGTAGCAACAAACAACAAAACAATAACAAAGTACATGATTTTCATTCATTTTTTTCATGTACTCCTTGAAATAATACAGAAGTACAGTTGACCCTTGAACAACACTGGTTTGAATATGTGGGGTTTTTTAATAGTAAATGCTACAGTACTATATGATCTGTGGTTGGTTGAATCCGCAGGTGCAGAGGAACCTCTGATACAGATGGCTGACTCTAAGTTATACTCAGATTTTTGACTGCTCAGTGGGTCAATGCCCCTAACACCCCTAACATTGTTCAAGGATCAACTGTATTTTATTTCGCATTTCATCATTTTTTTAAAAAAATATACTAGTGTGGATTTTTCTCCCACTTTTTTTTAACATGAAAATTAACCTTGTAGGATTTGTAAATTGTTCTGAATTAGGAGGTATATGCATAGTAATTCATTACCTCCTTATTTTCTTTAGCTGCTTGATATGATTATCTTATGGTCTCATTGAAGTAAAGAACGAAGGGGAAGTTCAAGCAGAATATTTAGAAAATAAATTGATTTTTTTTTTCTTGGAACTATCCCAGAGGCCTCTGTCTGAACTCCTCTAGTTTAAATGTGGTGCATGTTCTACTGTTGTCTCAGTCTCCTGTTGGGTACCTTCTTTCCTAGTTTTATCTCTTTTCCTTACTGAGTTTATTACTTCTTTATGTGGCAGAACGGATTTTAGTAGTTTTTTGATTGAGTTTGGGTGGGGGAGAGGACTTTTTATTACTAAAAATGTCTTTTTATCGTGTCCTCACACCTGATTGAGAATTTAAGTATTAGAGTTGTGGTTTGGAAATAATTGACCTTCAGAATTCTGAAGGTATTGCTTTATTTTCTTGGTGATAGTTAAGACGATGCTGATCTGATTCAGGTTTCTGGTCTCCTGCCGGGGTGAGGAGGCTGTGATAGTTGCCTGGCTTCCTAGGGTAGAGAAAAGTCCTAGAGGCCAGTCACTCATGTGTTAAACTTTCAGCCAGTCTTAATGCTTTCAGTAATGAAATTTCTGGGATAGCAACCAGGTGCTTCTAAGACTCTGGCCTTCCTGGAACTGCATCTCCTGGGATATCAGCCTCTGCAGGAACTGGCATTTTTATTCTTCTGTTTCGCTTTATCTTCTTTTACTTTTTCTCCCACAGAGAATCATTAGACTAAAATAAAGAGGGATAACTTGTTAAAGCCTGTCTGCCTAACTATGTAAAATATCTGAAGTCTGCATTTAACTTATCTGATCCAGAGTTTTATATTATACATATACAGTCCAAGAAACAGTGCGTTAGGCAGACTGGTTTTTCTAGCTCCTTTTTACCTCTCAAATCCATTAATCTTTAATTTTTTAACTTGACAGATTTTTAATAAATGCTTCTTTGTACCTAGCATGGGGTGGGGCATATTAAGAAGAGACCCTTGCTTCAACCCTTTCAGCGTTCACTCTTTTTTTAGGAGAGGTTGGATGATGCAAGATTATACACAATTAAACAGGCTGCTTCAGAGGAAAAAAAAATTATGTGAACGGAATATTCAGATTTTTTTCTTCATCTTGTAAATCATTTGACATTGGCAGCCTGTGTCTTAAGTGATAAGAAATAATTTGAATTTATGACCATTCACCATGTAAAAACATACTGTTTCTCCCAGAAACTGTATGAGGACTTTTCCATGAGTAACTGCTGCCATCAGGTCATCTCTACACCTGAAGTTATGAAGGCACTCTTGCGTATATTTGACCAGTAGTAAATGCTTTCAAACATAATTTTCCACTACAAAACCATGCCTCCTTTTACCTAGAAAGCAAAGGAATAAGCAGGTTGTTTTGGTTTTGTTCGTTTGTTTTTGTTTTCTTTCCATCTTGTTGGGTTTGGGTTTGGGTTTGGGGGTTATGGTTGGTTGGTTTTTCCCAGTTTTCCTGATGACCACTAGGTGGCACTATGATGATTTGTTATTTAAAGAAATGTGACTGTTCACTACTATGTGCTACTTTTTGCTGTAATCTGTATTTCTGTTAGGAATTTAATTCCTCCTGTTTTATAACAGTTTGGTGTTTTCTCTTATTGCTGTTTAATATAGTACTGTCAGTGGAATTTTTAAAACTCATGCTTTTAACAGAAATTTGAAAAATATTAGCAGTGTAAATCTTTGTTTTATTGAATGTTTACTCCTTATCAGAATGTTCCATTATCAGTGATACTAATTCATGAAATCTTTCCAGGAATTGGTGAAACAGAAGGTGAAGCGTCAGTTGACAAAACAGCAAAAATCAGCTGTGAGACGACGATTACAGAAAGGAGAAGCAAATATATTTACAAAGCAACGGAGAGAAAACATGCAAAATATTAAATCAAGTTTGGAAGCAGCTAGCTTTTGGGGAGAGTAATATATTTAAGAACTTGAATATTTTTCAAAAAGTTACTATGATCCCTTTTTAAGCCATCTTTAGTATTTTTTGGACCAAGGCAGATATATATATATAAATAGATAAGTAAACCCTCTTTCATCAATAAATTTGACTCATTCGGTACATGTCTTCTAAAGAATAACTATAGTAATTCTGCTAAAGCAACCCAGTTTTCCAAGTAATTTTTTGTTAGGAATATTTGAGTTTTTTGTTTTTTGTTTTTTTTTTTTCAGTACGCGGGCCTCTCACTGTTGTGGCCTCTCCTGTTGTGGAGCACAGGCTCCGGACGTGCAGGCCCAGCGGCCATGGCTCACGGGCCCAGCCGCTCTGCGGCATGTGGGATCTTCCCGGACCGGGGAACAAACCCGTGTCCCCTGCATCGACAGGCGGACTCAACCACTGCGCCACCAGGGAAGCCCTTGAGTATTTTTTAAAATCGAAATATCACTGTTTTTGCCTGGTTTTGTTCTCTACCACAAACAGGTAGATTGCTTGGTTTCATATTCCAGCTTTTCCACTTACTAGTGGAAACAACCTTAGGCAAGTCTTATTTCTCTCTCCCTCTTTCTCCTTCTCTGCCTCAGTTTTCTTAGTGTTAAAATTGGATTTATAACTACTTTGTAGCCTTGTTGTGAGGATTATATGAGACAGTGCACAGAAAGCACTTAGAACAATGTCTAGCACTTTAAAGTATAGCTATTGGAATGGTAATTACAATGATGTTTATCTTTCAGAAAATCTGCTAACGACTTGGTTGCATTTTGTTTAGCCACAGGAAGGATTCACTGCCATATATTTTTTTAGTCTCTTGTATTAAGGGTAAACCGGCAATGTCTCCTTTTATTTTCTGCTACTTAAATTGGTAATGTGGTCATGGGAACAGAAGTTTGAGATAGTCACACCATGATTTTTACAGTTTCCAGTTTTTATGCAGCCTAAACAGAAGTAGAAGACTTAAGGGTGGGGGGAAGTAAGAAGGGATGAGAAGTGAACAGTTCTTTCTGATATTCTTAACTGGGTGGGTCAAGAACATATTTCACGTCAAAGATAACAAATATAGTTGACCCTTGAACAACGTGGGTTTGAACTGCGAGGGTCCACTATACACAGATTTTTTTTCAATAAATACATACTACAGTACTGCGTGATCTGAGGTTGGCGGAATCTGTGGATGTGCAAGGGCTGATTGTAAAGTTATAGGTGGATTTTCAACTGGATTGGGGGTCATCGTCCCTAATTAGGCCCCACATTCAGCTGTACTCCCTTCACTGGGTGCAGGAAAAAAGAAAATACATAAGGCATGGTTTCTCCCTCAAAGACTTTATAATCCAGTGAGATGTGAAAGTGGGTTCTTAGGTACTGTACCTGATGATAAACCGGTCTCTTCAGCAACAGCATGGCCCCGTAAGAGGGATGTCCCTTGCAGTGGAAAATGGCCACTAGATGGCAGTGTCACCCCACAGTCACCAGCCAGGATGTCTTTGAATTACTTGCATCTGTAGTTAGCATTGGCCAGGAGATACGATAGCAGATTCTTTTCCAAGATTGACAAAGACAGCAGATTCCCTTTAACCTTTGCAAAATTAATTCTACTGTTCCTTCACAAGACCTATCTAATAAAATCACTGTAATAATACAGATGCAAGAAAATGTCACATCTAATTCCCTTGAAAATTATACTAATTTTGAAAGTATTTACATAGCTTTGAATTTTAGGTATATCTTTAAATTCAGGTATTCTTTTTTTTTTTTTTTTTTTTTTTT
>NW_020172453.1:520427-783115 GCF_003031525.2 Neophocaena asiaeorientalis asiaeorientalis | reverse complement strand
TTTTTTTTTCTGCTGTACGTGGGCCTCTCACTGTTGTGGCCTCTCCTGTTGCGGAGCACAGGCTCCAGACACGCAGGCTCAGCAGCCATGGCTCACGGGCCGAGCCGCTCTGCGGCATGTGGTGTCCTCCTGGACCCGGGCATGAACCCGTGTCCCCTGCATTGGCAGGCGGACTCTCAACCACTGTGCCACCAGGGAAGCCCTATTCATTTTTTATAATCTATCTACTTTAAAGCATTTTGATAACATAATGTTGAAGACAGCATAATAGAACCACAGAATATTTATTTTGGAATACATTTTCTTATATTAAAAGTTTCAAAAGCAATTTGGGAAACTATGACTTCACCCTACTCAGCTTTATTCAGTTGACTCAGTCCACCTTTTGGGTACCTATTACATAAAAAGCTTAACTTCTATTTGAGGAACTTAGAAGGCAAATAAACATAGTGCTTACCCTTAATAGCCTAAGATTTCCTGTGAGTTACAGAACAAATTAGTCAAATGTACAAACCTAAACAAATTATTCTGGGTCCAATCACAATGATTTTTAAAAGATGTTTTTGAGTAGCCATCATGTAGAAATTAGAGACTTTGCCTTAATCAGACAAGATTTAACACTCAGATTTTAAAACATCCATAGTGAACAATAAAAATTTTTAAGTCTACTACTAATATAGTAAAACTGTATTATGATGCAAAACACTTGTTGAATCTGGGAGTTTCAAATTTAAATCCTGGTTTTACCACTTCCCAGGTACCTTCTGTAGCCTCTGTAACCTCGCTTTTTTGATTTGTAAATGAAGACATTTAATGGTCCCTGTCTCGAGGTTATTCTGAAGATTAAATGAAATAACACCTTACAGCAGCTTAGCACAGTGCTTGATGCTGGTCCCTCAGTATCCCTGGGGATTGGTTCCAGGACCACCTGTGGGTATCAAAATCCTCTCATGCTCAAGTCCCTTAAGTAAAAGCGCAGACGGTGGGTCCTCCATCTCAGTGGGTTCTGAATCTAAGGATACAGAGGGCTGACTGTATGTTTAGTGTATGTATTGTTCAAATGACTTAAGGTTACCAAAAGGGAGATTCCAGAGGAATCTTTCCATTTTTCAAGGTATTTCAACTATGATTTTATCAAGACGTACAGATACTTTGCTTGCAGCTTTCCATTGTCTACTTGATGTTCCCTTGAAATAAGCTTTTCCTGCAAGGTATGCAGTTTGTATTTGTGCCAAGTTTGCAGTGTTGGTAACCATCAGTCTGTTCTTTGGTGTACAGATGGCTTCTGAGCTTTCTCCAGAATCATAAAGATCTTTAAAGGGTACTAACTGGAAGGTTAGTGCAGTTCAAGATAATCCTTCTTTTAGTTAAGTGCACTGTAAATTTTCTGACAAAACACATAGTTGCCTAATTAAAAAACTTAGGTAAACCTGCTGCCTCATAGTTTTATCAGCCATTTCCACAGGATAGGGGGTTGAGTTCAGAGCACTTCCCTGAGGTGTAGGTTTGTTTCGTTTCACATTCAGTGCTCTGAGTAGGCCAAGGCTCACCATCTTCATTGTTCTTCATCCTTCCTCAGAACAATTTCCTAGAGAGCATCAGGTCATTATCTTAGTTTGCCCTTGATGTGCTTTATGAAGTACTCTGCAACTGTAATGGCTGGGGATGAGGTAAAGTTCAGAATAATCATGAGCTGCACAGTTGCATAATAACTGGGAGTGTGGGAATAACCCCAAAGCCCACAACACTCAAAAAGACTAATATTGATATATTTTAAAGATCTTAGGTTTTTCTTTTACCTTAGTATTATAAATAATGATGACATTAAAATTAACTTTATGTAACATTTAGAATCAAATTATTGTAGGTTTAATCCCATAAATAGGAGCATGCTCATAGATGTGTTATTTAGGACATTTGTCACAGTATTATGTGCTTCCATTTAGAAAAAAAATAACCACTTGAAATAAATGAATCAAAAAAAAACCCTGCTTACTATAACTCTGCTGTTGGTAGAAGAGGTTTGGCCTGCATTAGGAACCGAGAAACATGTCCACATCAGTTTTCCAAGTGGTTTGGTGTTGTGTAAAGTGGTATCTGGGGAAGGAGTACACAGGTTTTTAAATTTTTGTTAACTGAAGGTCTTTTGGAGAGACAGGAACAAACACACAACAGTTACATGACAATACAAAGACTATACTAAAGAGCCTGATACCACTGATCTAGTGCTGAGGAAATTCCAAGGATAGTAGATAAGTGAAAGGCCAGAGTGCTTTGGTGAGTTGTTTTGGGCAAGGGGGAGGGATTTGGTTGAATAGGTAGACTGAAAGAGCTTGCTAAGAGGAAATCATGCAGAAAATTCACAAGTCAGAAATCAATGTAATATGCTTATTATACTGTACATGGGGGAAAGTGTTGTGTGGCAAAGGTCCAAATTAAAGATGACTTTGAAAAAATATTGAAGTATAGTTGATTTACAGTGTTGTGTTAATTTCTGCTGTACAACAAAGTGGCTCAGTTATATATATTTTTTATATTCTTTTCCATTCTTATTTATCACAGGATATTGAATATAGTACCCTGTGCTATACAGTAGGACTTGTTTATCCATCCTATATATGAAAAATTTTAAGTTTAACTTGATGTATTAGGAAAAAAAGTGATTGTAGATTTTAAGCAGTGCAATTATTTAGTTTTAAAGGGAGGAGGGAATAGAACTAAGGGAACTTTGTCAATGTTAGACAATGAATTGGAGGAAAACTAGAATCTAAAGTGTTATCATGTTGTCTTGTCAGCTTAAGTATTTATTCCAATTAAGACAACCTGGAATAGAATCCTATTCTATCATACTAGAGTTATAGTCTTTATTGCCTTGTTCTTATTTTAGAGATGGGAAAATGTCTTTAGATGTAAAATTACTTTTCCAAAGTCACATCGACAGAACAGGGTTGGGAGTGAGAGAAAAGATGGAATTCATGCTACCGGCAAGGTGAATGGTAGGAAAACCACTGTATTCGAGTGGTTTAGACCTTTGTTTCCGGCCTGGGGTCTAAATTCTACAAGTCACTAAGATACACAGACTGTGACTTGTCTTCCTGGTGCCGTGGAGATACGAGAAAAAGTCCTCACAACCAGGTCCAGGTTTTGAGTCCTATCTTTCACAAAGTTCCTCCATTTTTAGAAAGTGGGTGGGTTTTTTCACTTGTTTTTCCATAACAGGCCTTTTCATCTTCTCACGGGCCCAAGAAACCCATCTCAGTAGACTGAAGCCCTGAGTGGAATATTTCTGGTTTAGAGGAGGTGGAAAAACGTTTATAGCCAAAAACATTTTCCCTAGGAAGCAGGGTGGTGCTGGTGGAGTAGTTCTTTTTCCTTGAGCTCAAGGCTAATGAGGTACCTTGAGAGGATCATAAGAATATATTTTTGTCTCACTTGGTCTTTCTCCAGTTTTCAATTTGTGGAAAAATAAGCCCCCTTTCTATACAGTTTCCTATCCCTCCTTCTTTAAACAAATTTGAAAAGAAATAATGTTTCTTCTGTGTCAGCAGGATGCATGCTAAGTGCATTGCTCTGGTGGTGACTGCATAGGAAGTGAAATGGAAATTATAGTTTATAGTGTGAAATGGATGGGCACAAGGCTTTTATCTTAATGTAAGCATATCCATAAGTGTGGCCTGAATTGAATTAAGAGTATACTAATGATGCAGTCTTTACAGGAAGCTTCATCTAAAATATATAGAGCAGTGAAGTTACTGGCTTGCTTGAACCTAACATTGCCATCAACTAATCTCAGTTTTGTCATTTGTTTATAGCCAAAAACGTTTTCCCTAGGTTTGTTTTAATCAAGTATAATTTTTTTCATAGTCTAGATTTTCATTTTAACTTGCTTGCTGTTGCAAAGATTTAAACATTTCATACAACTCATACCCCAGAAACATGACATCATCTAAAGAAGGAAGAAGGTAGCTCTAGTTAGTCCATGTAAACTGGGTGTGTGTCTCACCCCCCCCAGCATGCCCCTTATAGAAGACCACATCTTTATTTTTATTTTTAGATAAAAACATAAAACTGGAGTTCTTATTTTAGGGATGGGAAAACATCTTTAGACGTAAAATTACTTTTCCAAAGTCACATAGACTGAATAAGGTTTGGAGTGAGAGAAAAGATGGAATTCACGCTACCGGCAAGGCGAATGATAGGAAAACCAGTATACTCGGGTGGTTTTGACTTTTGTTTAACTGGAGTTCAGATAACTCTTTTAAGATGAATCTGATCATTTTATAGCCACAGCTTATATGTTTTTTCCCCAACAACCAATAAATTCCTTTCCTGGAAAGCGGGAAGCAGGGGGAGTAGGGGTGGTGGTCCTGTGAGAAAATGCAAGGAGAGGGAGAGGAACCAATAATCAGATAAACATTAATTAAAGATAAAACATTGTTGTAAAGGCCACTGGCATAGTCCACTCTAAAAGCAAGCTAAAAATTTTTTTTAACTCTTCTTTTCAAAATACATTATTATGCTGGAAGTCAGCCAGCCACAGTTAAGTAATCAATTCAGTTTTCATAGAACACATATCTTATGACCCAAGGGCTTGGCATCATTTTCTCCAATCTAGTAAATTTGGACATCCAAATTCCTGCACCTTTAAATACCTCTGTTTATCTTGGAAGTGTTAACCCGTGAACTAGCAAAGCCTCCTCCAATGATATCTTTGGCCTCTAAAGTATTTCTTGAAGAATCAATTTTACTTCTCTTTGGAGACAAAATACCAAGATTGGACTGGGTAATTGGTTACACAAAACAGTCAAGATGACGTGGGCTCATTCAGGATCCCCAAATTATATGGAACAGAAGGTGCAGATAAATGAAGGGTTTACTTTCATTGTGCTTTTTGGTTCTCTGACTGCCCCGGCAAAGACAAAGGGCAGTTCCCTAGTGTTTTTATCTGGTGGGGAGGGAAATTATTTCAGGAAGGCATTTTTCATAATTTTCTATAAAAATGAGAGAATGTACATTCCTTTAATCTGTAGATGGGAGATTTATCAATTTTCTAATTATCATGTAGTTCAGATTAGTACTTAATAATGATTTCCTGAATATAGCAAAATATCAATGAACGAATATCTGAGATAAAGTTCTTTTACGTTGCCTGTGTTTTTAAACTTTTGTCTGATAATCTGAAGTTGCCTTTCCAACTGACCCTCTCATTATAATACCTTCCTTGATTCAAACATTTCATTGGTCTCTTCCCAGTTGAGAGTAAACAAATTAACACTAAGAAGCCATTTCATTCCTTTTACTTGTTCCTTCCCAGTTGAGAGTAAACAAAGTTGAAGCTAACCAGCCTTTCATTCCTCCTACTGGCCTCTTCCTAGTTGAGGCTAAACAAAGCTGACACTGAACAGTCATTAGTCATTACCCCTGCAAAGTCAGTTTCTTCCTAGCCTTGCCCTTCTTCCCCCTCCCCCAAGCCCCCAGCAACATTGCACAGGGCTCTGACCCTCTTCCGGCCAATCTGGTATATTTAGGACCTACCAGTTCCCCCACCCATCTCCACTGGAATTTGGAAGGAGCCGCTGTCAATTGCTCCCCATTGTTTCTGTTTTGAATAGTTCTAAATAAGCTCAGACTCAGTTACTTAACGCCTACTCTTTGGAGTTTGCATACCTTGTGCTAAAACCTTTCAGGACCTGTACTCTCAAGGTCACTGTAGCCTTATCAACAGGCCAACTGTCCTATTTCACCTACCCCAGATTCCTCCTCCAGGGCCAAGCATTGTATGGAGTGACACAGCAAGGAGGATAGTGGAGGTACTTCCTGTTTTCAACCGAAGAATCATCTTCGCTGCATTATGTTTTCTAACATTCTGGATGTTATTTCAGTTGGTGGCCCCTGCCTCCTTATCAGTTTTTACCTGTAATGAACTAATTAACAACAAGAATATTACTCTTCTGTATTATTATCGGTACTCTCTGGGAGCTTTGTGTGTGCTGTTGCACTCAGCCTTCCACTTTTATCATTGGGTGATCAATTTTGAACACTGAATATGTCAGTTCGATTCCGTTTCTCATATTTCTGAGTGGTACCCTTAACAGGATTTCTAAAAATATCGTTTTGGTTTTCACTGTAGTCATCTACCCTGTTTCAATACTTTGATTTTGCTTTTGCCATATGACTAGAGACGGTTGCAGTTGACAGTGAAATCTAATGTGTGAACTGTAGAATATGTACTAAAACAGGTACACTGCACAGGGGTTTCTCAGGCTCTTCCATCTTCATCAGGTGTTTTCTATATCAGACAGAATGGTGAGAAACCACTGAGTTTTTCTAGATAGTCTCACAATAGCACTTTAAGGTAAGAAGTCTTTAAGGGCAGACAAGGAAGAAATGAATATGCAAAGGCTTTGGAAAACATCTGCTGAAGAACTGGGCCTAATGAGAAAGAAGAAAATATACTATCCAATTGGAATGTTGTATATCCACCTTTCTAGAATTCTTTTTTTATTATTCTTTCTTAAAATATAACCCAATAAAGATAATGTTATCTTTATGAAATTATATTTGCAAAGCTGTTTTGGGGTTCTCTATGCAGATGTTCACAGTTTGCCTTTAAAAAAAATCTTACAGAGGTTGAAGATAAGTTTTATTAATAAATGTTTACCCTTCGTTTTAGTTAGCTTTAGTGGTGAGTATCTTTTAATTCACTCTATGAATATGTGTCCCTTACTATTGATGAATGGGTATGAAGTTGACTATGAGAATAGCAGTGATTTGTTTGAAGACAGTCTAGCTTTTAGGAAATAAATATATGACTTTCCAGAAGGCTAGAAAATGTATGATAATATTTGTGTTCATTTGTAATATACCCATAGTATCATAGATGTTTGATCTGAAAGAGAGCATCTGGCTCAAACCCCTAATTTTCTAGATGAGGACTCTGAGTCCAGAGAAGATAAGTGACTTCTTCAAAGTTATGCTGATAACTAAAATCAAGTCCTAGATCTTACTAATCCCAAATTCAGTGTTCCTTCCACCACACTACACAAGCAAAATATGTACTACTGGAATTAAATTTAAGCCCATAAAAAGTCCATTATTGATTGAAATCCCAGAATTATTTCTAATTTTTCTACTTTTATATTATTAGTCTTACTCCCCTGAGAAGTCCATATTATTTTTTCTGTTCCTCTAATGGGAACCTAAAATATCTTGGTTTCTATCCCAGTATCAACACTGAAAATATTTGCATTCATTTATGGTTCATCTCCAATCAATATGTAATAATTTTTTGTCTACAAACCATCTATTTTCTCTTTTAAATTATGAACTGGATGGCAAGGACATTGATGATTTCCTATTTGTTACAGCCCATGTAAAGTACACTTCGGGACCCTATGAAAGAAGTGCGGCTTCTTTCAATTTCTTTTTTTATAATATCTTTGCATTCTGGGGCAACCCTATATGTCTGTTGTATGTGGCATATGCATACTCTCTGTGGGCATTTTACTAGGTGATGGTCATTATAATAGGAATTACTATTACAGCCTCATTCCTTCTGTTTCCTTTTATTAATTAAGCCCACCGCTTCTACCAACTAGCCGAAGAAGCTGATCACATGGAAAACATTTTATATAGTCTTTAAAGAACCGGTTTCAGTTAATCATATAGTACAACATAATTATGGAATCTGAGTATTAGAAAGAACATTGGAAAGCGATCTCCTGTGCCTACCCTGGAAAAATATTTTAAATAAAAGTGAGGAAGTCCTCAACGAGCCATCAACAACTAACATAGGTTACAGCCACTAAAATCAGTTCTTTTATATCTGGTTTAAATCCTTATTACTGCAGTAGAATTCTATGACATGTCTCCTGTGGAAGGACTATTTAACATTGTTGTGAGTGGTGTAGGACATCGGTAGAAAAAGCAGCTTTGTTTTCTTCAGATATTTTCATAACCACCTATATTCTTTGAAAAATATATTTTTACTTCTCCTGAAATTTTTAATATAAAAAGTTATCCTGAAAGGAAATGAATGATATCAGAATTCATTAAAGTCAATCTTGGGAACGATTTGCCTCGAAGGATAAAGAAGGAAACAAATGTTCCCAAGCAAGTCAAAACACAGACTATGAGATTTTATTTGCCACTGCCCATCAAAAGTGACTATAATTTGGGTGGGTGAAAAAATTAAACACTTGGCTCCCAAAGAGATGTTCCTGAATTCAGGTACAATACATGATCTGGTGCCTGGCTACATCCACAATCTTTACAGCACTTATTTACCGAGAAGAATTTAGATTATACTGATTCTGAGCTGGAAGTCCTGAGCTGGAAACTCCTTTGCTACTAAGGAAACTTTCTTGAGAAATAACCTTCTTGCTTCTATATACCTGAAGACAGCACATTAGAAGAAGATGAGTGACCAAAAGAAATATGGAAGTCAGAAAGCTGCACACCATTCAGGCAATGCTGCACACCATGATTAGTGAGCTTCCCCAGCTAGCCTGTAGGTGGGTGTGTTTAACAGAAGGAAGCAATGGGAACCCGCCTGTCAGCCAGCCTTTTGAGTTAATTAGCTCAGCATACAACAAAGATAAGTGAGCCTGGGAGGAGGGCCCCCTGAGGGGTCTTTAGATTCTGGGAAATGTCTGATTGGCAGATGTTAAAAGAGATTCTTTGGTAATCCTGTGCATCAATGAGCTGCACAAATTCAGACCAGGACTGCAAGAATTCAGGCATGAGGACACTGTGCAGCAGGCTCGCACAGGCAGACCCAAGATGGACAGAACCTTGGAATCCTTGAGACACATCATTGCCCAAGTCTTGCCTCACAGAGACCCGGCTCTAGTCTTCAAAGACTGTAAGTACTGAAGGGAAAAACGTTTTTTGACTTTTTTAGAAAACAGTCCTAAATGTCTAGTCACATCCTATTTAAGTATGTTTTCTCCTAAATCTCTGTAGTCGTGTGCTGTGGTCTAAGTGGTATTTAACTTGTTCCTGACTTCAGACAGAATAATTTCATTTCACCTACGGGTATCAGTCGCTGGGATATTTTGTCAGTGATACATCTTGTTAACCGTTTAGAAGTCTGTCTTAAAATCTAAAATTCGCCTAAGACTTAATGAACTTTTCCAGATGATTTTTAAATAAATAAGACTGATTGGTACTAGGATTAAAACTAAAAATAACTTGAACATGATAATAAAGTATATCTCTTTTTTAACCTGTTTAATCCTCCATACCATATATGAGTTATGTTTAAAAAGTATTGTGTTTGAAATTTTTTGTTGCAAACAAATTAATAAGTCACCACTGAGCTCTTAAATTTTGATAACAAATTATAACACTTTAGTTTAAAAGGCCAGTAAAATGAGATGTCTTCCCACTTCTGCAACAACGCCCTCCCCCTCCCCCCCAAAAAAATCTAAACAGCTATGGCAAAGTTATTTCAAAATCTTTTTTTAATGGTTATGAAAAATAATTCAATCAAGATTTCCAATTCTAGCAATACTATTAGACCATTTGTCATGTAACTTTGTTTCTGGAACCAATTTGATTTCCTGCTGCTGCAAAACAGACTATCTTCACCTTGTATCTTATCTACAGTGGGTTTCATATTACAAAGGGCTTCTGAAACAGAACTTTGCTATGGAACTGCCCAAAAGGTAAAATGCATATGGATTTTTTTTTTTTTTACTTCAATAAGTTACAGCTTTCTTCTTTGTGAATCTCGTATGTTTGTCTCCATCAAAACATCAATGGTTTGTATTTTTGCTTTCTGATTGCTGAATAATGTTCGTTTCCAGATGTCCTTTTATTTTATATTTCTCATATGTGTGATGAAGAGAAAGAAATGTTAGGCAATTTTATTCTATAAAATGTTCTTCTTAGAAATTAAATTGTAACCCATTTGCCCACTAAGGCATAAAGTGAAAGCCTGCTCTTTCTTTCTTTTTTCTTTCTTCCTTTTTTCTCTTCCTTTCTTTATTTTGCTTTCTTACTCCTCTTACTCTTTCTCTTGCTTTCTTAGTTTCTTGCTTTCTTTTAAATATTGTCTTCAAGCATGTGTCAATAGCTATGTTAGAACTAATAAAAATCACTCCCTCCCCCAGTCTAGCCTGGAGTCTATTCAGGTTTGGCATGTTTTTTTAAGTGAAAAGGGGAGGAAAGAATGCCTCTCTCCTACAATAGCACTGCATTCACTAGTGAAGGGTAAAAAGGATCTTGACCTGCCTAAGACTTTGGATGAACTGTAGAGGACCAGGGATCATGTGGTGAGGGTTTGGATAGTAGAAACAGTAAAAGGAAATAGAGGTGAAATTTTTCACTGAGCTCATTGTGAATTTAAGAAATTTAATTTGAAATTATATGGCCCACTTTTTGAGCTGAAATAAATCCCAGCAATTGTTTACAGTTTACCAGAGAGAATAAAACAGAAAAGGATTAAAATAAAACATACGTTAGGTTCCATCATCCAGGCCTTTGTGGGAACTCTTTTATATGGAAAAGCAAAGAAGTGTCCTGTTTTATATACTTCATTCCTTAACATAGAACTTAAATTTCATCAGATAGCATTGCCTGCTTACCCTAGAATGGGCTGCCACTCTGCAACTGCTTGCATGGCTTAATAGGTGTGAATTTTAACTTCTGAGCCTCTCCCTTCAGGTGTTTCTAATCTGAAAAATGACTAAATGAAAGTAAGCCAAAATGGCAGATTTCTGTGCCAGGGGTTTTTATGATATCCAAACATCCAACCACTCACCATCCTCATGGAATAAATGGGAACAGTTTCACTTTCTGGGGCAGACATCACAAGTCTGCCTAGGGCCTGCGCCATGCCTCAGCAACCTACCATGCATGTGCCAGGGTTTAGCACATGGACTCATTTTCTTTGGCACACCCATAATCCACCACCATCCTGCTTTACACAGCCTGTAAAAAGCTGCTATCAACCTTGAATAGCAGGTTCTAAGCAGCCTTCCCTCCTCCCAGTCACTCTTGGCTGCTTTTCCCCCACCCCAGGCCAGTCTCTTTTTGCCAGAAGAGCTAAGCACTTGAACACATCACTGCCAATTCCTTAAGAAAAATTGCTGCCTTGCTTTCCTACAAGATGAAAAGCCAATTCAACAATGCTTAAAACCGTGCACAGTTGAACAAAGGAGCATAAAAAAATAATAACATTCTAAAAGTGTTTTTCTAAATTTCTCTTCAATGATGCAAAGGCAGTTTTTTTCTCTTTATTCTTCAGAAACATATAATACAAGGAATGTAAACGATCATTTGATTAATTTGTTGCCCTCCCTTGGCTTTTGATTTGTTTAAAAGCAAGCAATAGTAAATTGAATTTTCTCTTCAAGTTGGTCAGGAAAAGTACCCAGAGAGTTTTCTGGTCTGAGACCGATGCACATGGGGATAGTTACATTCATTTAAGGAAATAAAATATGAATGTTTTTCTCAGCCAAGGAGGCCCTCCAAGTGGCATTTTGTAATGTATTAAACCTCTCATTTGTTTTAGACAGGTGTTCATCTGGCAAAAGTTGTAATTTTTTTTTATTTTCTTTCCTGAAAGGAAACAAATTTCATGACATTTTTTCCCTTTTTCTCTATTTTGCATTTCAAATGAAAAATAACGGAAAGAAATTTTAAATGAGGTGGGCTCTCATTTTGTAATTTGCTCATCTAAGCTGACACTGGACTGTTCTTCACTACCTAAATGTCTCCATTTTGTAACAGGTATCTCTGGGAGTCTCTACCACCAGACAGAATCTCTTTGCAGAGAAATTAAGGCATATATCCATGTTGCCCTTCATTCTTGGCCTTGTGCAACATCCAATTTCTTTTCATGTGTCACAATCAAAGATGAGCTATCCTGAAAGCAGCCCTTGTCAGCTCTTTTGAGAGTTTGTGTGTGAGCTTACTATCTGTTTGCCACTGTTTAACAATTTCTCACATGCTTTCCCAAAGGAAATCACCGCCCCATGATTTCAAGATGTCTGCACTTTCAGATCCTACTCTGAGCGTTAACCCTTCAAATTACAAGAGCATAATATGCTTATCTGCCATCTTGGGATCCTTCTTCATGCATTAATAGTAATGCTAAGATGTCAGTCCTCATCATGTGATTAAGGCAGTATGCTAAGAAGGTTTACTCTTCACAGCAAGCCAATAACATAGGTACTATTGATTTATAGGTGAGAGAACTGAGGCTTGTGGAGGTTGAGGTGACTTGCCCAAGGCCACACCTAATGAAATGACAGAGCCAGGATTCAAATTCTATCTTCCAACCTCTCACCTTTAGCCACTGCAAGACATTGCCTCTCAGAGGTGTTACATTACCATGTCATTTGTGCTGTCATGGCAGTATCTGTTAGGAAAACAGAGGTGGAACTGAAATGGACTCTTCTGGGTGTATGGAGAGAGCCCATTAAATAGGCATATCAACAGGAGTGTAACAGAAGAGTAATAAGGGAAGGGCATTTTTGAGGAGAGAGAACAGTTTGTCCAAAGGCAGATCAGGCAATACAGGAACAATGCATCAGGGGAGGTGGAGACAAGGCTGAGAAGGCAGGTGGAGTCACGCTCAAGTGTAAGCAACAGGGGTCCATTAGAGTTAGCAGTGATCATAGATTAGTTCTGGAAGTGTATGGCCTCATGTTGTATTGGGGAAAAGATTATATTGACATCTGCTGCAGGTATACTTCCTGATACTAAGCTGGAGAGAATTGCAGATTTTTCACAGCAGGAATCCTTTTGCCCATTCAGGCAAGATGCAATACATGCCTATAGGGAGAAACCACTTTCACTAAACAAAGGCCAAAATCAAGGCAAACTTTTCAGATAGTTAAAAACTACCTTAGCTGTCATTAAAGCCATGAGAACATGTTGGTTTCTAGCACTGATTTATAAAGTGAAGTGTTAGATTTCACTGTTTCCCAAAATTTTATAATGAAAAAATACGGTGGAACATTTAACTAAACATTGCACAATTAGAAGAAAAATTTCTCGCATATTTGAAGTGCATTAACTCTTCCATTTGAGGAGACATTTTCTGCATGAAAGGTTGTATTTATACCAGTTAGGTGAATACTTCAAAAAGTACATTTTTACCCTTTGGAAAAATTGGACCATACTATAGAGCTATTAAAAACATCTCAGTAATCATGAATCTGGCTGTATGGAATGCAAGAGAGGAAAAATTCTCAGGAGTCAAGTATTTTCCCCACCCCATGCTTTTTAGAGTAGTTATCTAAAATCTATAAATTTGATGATACATTTACGGTTTTTGCATTTCACATAAAGGAATGGAGTAGGATGTGAGGGATGAAGGCACTTGTGCAATAAAATTCCTACACGTATTGCATTGCATTCTGCCACAGAAAGTGTGCTGGAAAGAGCATGGTTAAAAAACAAAAAACAGCGACTTCCCTGATGGCGCAGTGATTAAGAATCCACCTGCCAATGGTGGGGACATGGATTCGATCCCTGGTCTGGGAAGATCCCACATGCCACGGAGCAACTAAGCCCATGTGCCACAACTACTGAGCCCATGTGCCACAACTACTGAAGCCCACGCGCCTAGAGTCCATGCTCCACAACAAGAGAAGCCACAGCAATGATGAAGCCCACGCACCACAAGGAAGAGTAGCCTCCGCTCTCCGCAACTAGAGAAAGCCCGTGTGCAGCAATGAAAGACCCAACGCAGCCATAAATAAATAAATAAATACATAAATTTATTTTTTAAAGTGAAGTATTGTTATAAAAAAACCCAAAAAACAAAAAACTCCACTGCTTGCTAGCTCATTTTGGATTAATGGTGGCATCTTAATTACAATAATTTGAACTCTGATAATTTTAGCATCTAAACTGTGGATGTCCGTTCTACTGAAAAAGCCTACTCAAAAGCTAGTTTTACTTTATCTATTACAGGACACAACTATTTTTATTTGAATTTATACTAAAAGAAAAATGCAGATTTCATTTCAGCTATCTGTGGCATAAGCACTGTTCTTCTTTTTTCAGTAAAGATACATTTGGCAGAGTTTAAATACTGAAAGTCTTAGTGTCAGAGGAAAATTTTTCAAAATGGAAAAAAAGAAGTGGCTTCTTGATCACTTAATGGCCATATCTGTCTTAATACATTTATTTCTTAATATATAAATAAGATTTAACAAATCAAAATAAAATATGAGTGACACCCATCCTGTGATCAAATCTGGTGCCTCTTCATGGTCTGCTGTCTCATCTCACCATAGGCTTTTTTTTTTAACAGTTAAGATTTGTTAGCGTGAACTCAACTTTAACAACTTCTGAAACTCATGTGTTAAGTTACAGCCCATAATAGGATACAGCTGCACAAGGGTGAGTTTCTAAGTTATGATTTTTCTGTTTAAATGATACGGTTTTACTGATTATGTGCTACAGATTGATTTAAGAAATGTAAGACAACTTTAGAAGCCTTTCATAAAAGAATCTTCTTTATTTAATACATTTCATATTGGTGTTTTAACCTCAAAGGCTCTTATTTCTTTTCTTCCATGTTCAAATGCTCATATAAGTTTAGTCTGTCAAGGCAGTTTTAAAAATCCTATTTTAAAAGAAAAAGGAAAAAAAAAAGAATCCTACTGAAAGTTTAATAATGACAAAATAGGCAATTATTACACTCCCTGTAGTTTTCTACATTCTCTCTCTGCTGTCCTTAGAATACTGTTTGAATTATGGTGTTGCTTTTTTTTTTTTTTCTACTGGGATGATAATCAGTTGATCCCTATTTTGATCTCATCCCATTAATGCAGCTGTGGGAACCCATCATCTAGTCACCACCCCTTTCACACTTACGGGCTGTATAGTGTAGTTTACATTTTTCTCATGTGCCTCTGTACTATGAGTTATAGTTTTGCTGGCATGTTTTTGTCCACACCTAAGTTGGAAGTCCCAGGAGGGCAAAGCCATACCTTGCACTTCTATGTAACCCCCAAGGTGTCTCCCACAAGGCCAGGCACCTAGCAGGTGCACAACAGACTTTTCTGGTGGCTGATTTGTTTATTTTCTCCCTCACAAAAAGGGGGGAGATTTTTCCCATTGTCAAGTGAAATATGATGAAATAAATGGTACTGGGACTTTCTAAACCATCATCCATTGACACCTTAATCACAGCCTAATTGCATGCAGGGTTAAGCTGACAGCCCCATGAAACAGGAGGCAGCATGGAAGAAGGATGGGCTGTGAAAATAAACACAGCCACCTCAGGCAACTTCCCCAGAACACTGCCTCAGGTTGGCCTTGGTAGAGCAGCCCAAATTATCCCATATGCCACACTGGCAGTGACTCAGATTGCCAGTCCTTATATTCATCCTCAGGGTCTACCCTCAACTCTGGGTCACACAACTCTGTGTGCATCAAGCTCTTTAGGGCCAAACTCTGTCCGTGCCTTGTACATAAACCCTAGTTGGATAGCTGTGGCAGGGTCATGGAGAGCTTTCTTATAATGACTCTACCGGGGAAGGTATGTTACATGCCTAAAGCCACATTTGCACAGATTTGACCATTCTAACTAAACAGAACTGGTCAGCAAAGTAACAGTATTTGATTTTTTTGTTTGTTTTTTGTTATCTTGGATCCTTGGTTATCTAAAGTCAACAGTCCTACAAAGTCTCTGAAATATAGTGGAGTGTCAGTGCCCAGTGGCACATGGGAAAGATATCAATATATACTTCCTAATTGGTTAAGTGGATTACATGAGGTTTTTAGTCTATGTAGCTTTTGTGATTGGATGACATCATTTGAACCATGGTACACAGATACAGCACATTTGGGAGCCCAGGCCTGCTATTGCTGCTGCCATTCAATTGTGATATATTTAATGACCTTTTATTTTAATGTCTTTGTGATTCCCTCTTGTTCCTTGATATTCTCTCCCCTCTGCCTTCTTAAAAAATTACCTTGTACATTCAAAGATATTTTTTTAAGTGTTATTTAAATTTCTCCCCAAATGACTTATAGTTCAGCAATTTAAAATTCTAAAGGTGAAAATTAAACCAAAACGAACAATGTACTTTTTTGCATATTATAGAGAATCTCCCAAGAGGTTAATTTTGTAAAAAAAAAAAAAACAACCCAAAGAATCTTAATTCCCTCAGAGAAAGTGTTCAGGGTAGAGAATGGGGACCAGACCAGAAGAAAAGAAAAAGCAAACAAAAGAAACACAACCAGCTTCCCAGCTGCTGAAGGAGCTAGGCACTGACTCTGGACCGTTACTAAAAGAAAATAATGCTGGGAACAAAGCAAGACTCTTAGCTGTCTCAGCTCTGTTGTGTGGCTGTGGCTACCTTTGAAAGAGTATCTACAGAAAAGAAGAAGGGGCCCAGGATTCCTACATATTGTACATGACACACAAGCTGTGTCAGCAAGATTCCATTAGCCTGGTCAAAACTTGTCAAAGCCTGAGGATGGTTATAAATGTTTAGACAGCTGGCTCTGTTGGTCAGTGTCCTGGAGTTAGCCAAGCCAAGCACAAGACCCACAGGTACCCCATTTTGCGTGAATGGCAAATTGGCATCATGCCTTGAGCTGGCTCCTTAAATTATCTGGGGGTCCTTTTCCTATTTCTCCTCAACAAATCTAGGGAATCACATTGACAAAAACAAGTTGTACATGATTGAATTGCTAGAATAGAAAATACTAATTAACTTTATTTTAAAGTATCACCTGCTATAAGGGTAGTTAAAAGATTATATTAAAATATTGCATAACAAAAAAGTCCATCTGGAGGCAGAGAATCGATTTGAAAATATGTTTAGCATCTTGAAAGCCTCTTAATGGTTTATCCTTAAATGGTAGCCTTCCAATTTGTCTTTAATTGTTTTTGGCAAGGGAAATTTTGCCCAGCTAGAATTTTTTTCTCATGTAGGGCATAAAGAAATTGCTTCTTTTTTTCTGATAGATTCATAACATAACATTCATAACATACTTTTAAGACCCCTTATTACTGACAAATGACTGTCTTCCCGGCAGGACTTACCTGGTATTAGGTAATTGAACTGGGCAATGAACTATAATGTTTCTACTTTCCTGAAACACAATCAGTCATTAACATTGATTTCAAATAAGAGTTAGCCCCTCTCTGTAGTTTTTGCTAAGAGCAGTTCTATTGCCATTAGCATTTATTAGAAAGTGAAAAATTGGGACAGACATCCATGTCTCCAGATTTTGAGACATGTAGCATTTCATCTATTTATTTTCTGTCCATTATGAAGCTTTGACTTTAAGAGTGAATGATATTAAAAGAGCTTTCTTTTTTCCATCTCTGAACTCTTCACATATTTTGGAAATAAATTAAAAAGCACAATGTGTCCAATTAGGAATTTTCAGATTTGAGAATATTTTTAGAATGTTTAATGACATGGTTTCCAATACAAGAACAGTCATTCTCAGAGATGCAACATGCAAGCATATAATCATGCCTTTTCCTTTCTTCCTTCACCTTCTCTAACCACAAATAATAGCTAACACTCTAGTGCTTACTATGTGTGAAGCTCTATTCTGAGCATTTTCCATTTTAAGCTTTACAGCAACCCTGTAATGTAAGTACTATATTTTACAGATAGAACAGGAACACTAGGTAGGTTTCTTACAGCGGTAAAGACAGGATTCAAACCCAGGCATTCTGGCTTCAGAGCCCATGCTTTTAACTATGTAAGGAAACTGCCTGCCTGTTAATAAAATGTGGAGATAGAAGATGCAGTACACGTTTTATCGTGTTCAAACCAAAGCCCCTATAATCCATGGGGCATTTACATCCTCTCCATCTCAGAGTTCCCATATGAAAACATATATCATGTGTCCCTATTAGCATCTTCATCGTGTCCAATCTATGAAAAGGACAAGCTCTGAGTTTTTAGGATAAAGGCCCTCTGAGTGGCTTCATGCTCCTTCCAGACTACAAAAGGAGCATCCTCTTGCTTGCTGCATCTCCTACTCACTCCTCATAGAGATTTTCTGCCCAAGCTCCTCCCAGAGAGACATTCTTCCTGGGCTCACCCAGATGCATAAGAGCAGCCGCACATTCTCTCCAAGTATTTGTGCCCAAGTATTTGTGCCCTTGTTCTTCATGAATGGAGCCACTACAGGCAGCACACCACCTCAGGCAAAGAAAGGACAAGGAACTCTGTGTTCCTGCCTTTCTCTCCCACTTGGGTAAAGCTGAGGCGCCAGAACAATAGGATCAATTTCCAATTATTAAAAGAAACAAACTCCCCTTACCCTGTCTCTTATCAAATTGTACCCCCTTCCTAATGGCATCCTTCCCTATCGCTCCCACACATAATTCCACAGCCGAGGCATTACTGTTTTTCTTACTCTTTTTGTCAAATGCCACTCTCACTCCTTTGAGAGCACAGTTTCTATCCCTTCCCCAATCCCGGTGTAAATCTCATTTTTCTGAGGTGGCTCAGATTAGGCCCTCCTCCTATGCATATTTTTATTCTTTAATTAATTTATTTATGTGTTTTTGGCTGCGTTGGGTCTTCGTTGCTGCACACGGGCTTTCTCTAGTTGCGGTGAGTGGGGGCTACTCTTCCTTGTGGTGCATGAGCTCCTCATTGCGGTGGCTTCTCTTGTTGCGGAGCACAAATTCTAGGCACGCGGGCTTCAGTAGTTGTGGCTCGTGGGCTCAGTAGTTGCAGTGTGCCGGCTCTAGGGTGCACAGGCTTCAGTAGTTGTGGCACAGGTTCAGTAGTTGTGGCTTGCAGGCTCTGGAGTGCAGGCTCAGTAGTTGTGACGCACGGGCTTAGTTCCTCTGCGGCATGTGGGATCTTCTTGGACCAGGGATCGAACCCATGTCCCCTGCATTGGCAGGCGGATTATTAACCACTGCACCACCAGGGAAGTCCCCCACGCTTGTTTTTATTCTGACCTTTTCAGTTCACATTTATCTACTTTTCCCCTTGAATCTGTTTAATTATTGTGCCATAAATTTTAAAGTTTTAAATATTACCTTAAAATCATTTCTGTTCTACAATATAGCAGTCTAGTATTTTGTTAACAAATTATATTATGAATTCATTATTTCTGCAATCATATTGTAAGCCTTTATGAACAGAGGCCTATTTTGACTGCTTTGTTGTTTTTTTTTTTTTACTCTATACCATCAAAGACAGGGTTACCAGATACACCAGTGCCTCATTGCTGGTTAATTGTGTTCTGTTACACAATTCCTGATCTCAGAGACTACTTTCAAATCCTTTTCAACACAGTGCTCCAGGCAGTCAACATAAATGGATTAGAATTGACACTCTGAGACAAAAGTACTTACCATTCCTGTTCAGGATTTCCCTAAGTCCTAGTTATCATGAAGGTAAAGCCCCAGCTGGCAAGCAACTAGCAATCACATGTTTACTCTGCCCAGGCTTCATCTTTCTGCACCTCCTCAGCCATCTCCATCTGAGCCATGGCTGCCACCACCACATCCATGCTGTGTGGGTACCATAGTGGTTCATATAAGAAACCTCCTATCTAGAAGGAAGTCTTGATCTCTCCATGAATCGTAGTACCTTCACCTATCTTCTGTATGTTCATTCAGTTGCACAGCACAGATATGTAGTTTTCTTAGATTTCAAATGAATTCAACAACTGCTTCTAGATGAATAGCCCTGTGCTAGATACCAAGGAGGCTACAGAGGAGAATGAACCAGAGTCCCTGCCCTCTAGAATCAGTCAGCTGTGAGGCAAATAACATAATACTGTACTCTATAAGATGAATTCTTATCACAAGGCATTTCATTCCTCTGGCCAGAAGTCAGTCCAGCCAAGTCTGACTTGATAAATTTAGCCTGGAGCACCACATCTATTTTATTACATGGCTTATAGGAGATTAAGTGCTAAGACATAGGGCCACTAATGGAATAAGAGCACAGAAAAGTACATTCATATGGGCTAGAACCAGTGGGCAAGGCGTGATGGAGGACGTGGCATTTCCTCTGAACTATGAGAATAAATTGGATGGATAGAAGGGAGGGGCAGAAACAATACTCAGGATAGGAAGGAGAACTTGAACCAAAACACGGGGAAAAAATATGCAGTATATGTTCAAGGACAAGTAAAGACACTGCATTTGCTGAAGCTGATTGAGGATTTCTGCTAGAAAGGGTCAAAGGTTGGATGGTCAAAGTGTTCCACATTGTCGGATGTCTTCGTTGGTCAACTGCCTTCTGTGAAGTTTGATGCTGAACTTTATAATCAAAGAGAAAGCTTGAGGAAGGAGAAAATGAAAACCTCATTTATGAAAGACTTGCTTGGGGATCTAGTTACCACTCTGAAAACTGTCCTATTCAGATTTTAAAACACAGTGAAGAAAAAAGTATCCACACTAATGTCTATAAACTACATAGCAAATTGTCGTCTTGTTGATGTGAAAATTTTCAAAATTGCTGAAGAGGTTTGTCTTAGTCAGCTTGGGCTGCTGTAACAAAATACCATAGGCTGGGTAGCCTAAACAACAGAAATTTATTTCTCACATGTCTGGTGGCTGGAAACTCCAAGATCAAATTGCTGGCACACTCAGTACTTTGGAGAGAGCCCTCTTCCTGGTTTGCAAATGGCTGCCTTCTTGCTGCGTCCTCACAAGGCGGAGAGAGGAAGCTGTGGTATCTCTGTTCTTATAAGGACACCAATCCCATCATGGGGCTCTACCTCATAATCTCATCTAAACCTGACTATCTCCCTAAGTCCCCACTTTCTAATACCATCATATTAGGGGTTAGGGCTTCAACTTATGAATTTGTGGGAGACACAGATGTTTAGTCCATAACAGGGTCTATTACATGTGTCTGAGAAAACAATTTGGAGCAATGGAATTCGTTAAGAAGTTTGATGTGCAAAGTCAATTCAGAGGTTAAATTGCTTTCTTTACTCTCAGATGTTATGAACTGATAGAAATCACAAAAAGGAACTGGATTTCATGCTGTTGTTCCTAGGATCTCCCCAACAGTTCTCTCTCCTTCCACTTCCTCCCATACTCCCAGCCTCAGCCATTTGACAGTCTATTTCTTTCTTTTTTTTTTTTTTAACATCTTTATTGGAGTGTAACTGCTTTACAGTGGTGTGTTAGTTTCTGCTTTATAACAAAGTGAATCTTCTATACATATACCCCCATATCTCCACCCTCTTGCGTCTCCCTCCCACCCTCCGAATCCCACCCCTCTAGGTGGTCACAAAGCACTGAGCTGATCTCCCTGTGCTATGCAGCTGCTTCCCACTAGCTAATTATTTTACATTTGGTAGTATATATAAGTCCATGCCACTCTCTCACTTCGTCCCAGCCTACCCTTCCCCCACCCATGTCCTCAAGTCCATTCTCTACGTCTGAATCTTTATTCCTGTCCAGCCCCTAGGTTCTTCAGAACCTTTTTTTTTTTTAGATTCCATATATATGTGTTAGCATACGGTATTTGTTTTTCTCTTTCTGACTTACTTCACTCTGTATGACAGACTCTAAGTCCATCCACCTCACTACAAATAACTCAATTTCGTTTCTTTTTATGGCCGAGTAATATTCCATTGTATATATGTACCACATCTTCTTTATCCATTCATCTGTCGATGGACACTTAGGTTGCTTCCATGTCCTGGCGATTGTAAATAGAGCTGCAATGAACATTGGGGTGCATGTGTCTTTTTGAATTATGGTTTTCTCAGGGTATATGCCCAGTAGTGGAATTGCTGGGTAGTATAGTAGTTCTATTTTTAGTTTATTAAGGAACCTCCATACTGTTCTCCATAGTGGCTATACCAATTTACATTCCCACCAACAGTGCAAGAGGGTTCCCTTTTCTCCACACCCTCTCCAGCATTTATTGTTTGTAGATTTTTTGATGATGGCCATTCTGACTGGTGTGAGGTGATACCTCATTGTAGTTTTGAGTTGCATTTCTCTAATGATTAGTGATGTTGAGCATTCTTTCATGTGTTTGTTGGACATTCTATTTCTTTATAGTAATTTTACCAGTTAAACATCAGTTACCTTGACAAAGGCAAGACCAATAGATGACCTGTAGTATTAAACCCTGAAGTCGGAGAGTTGCTCAGCTTGGCTCCAGCATCAGCCAAGTTGTTATTCATCTGCATTCTCTGGGTCTCCTGCTGAGGATTCACTACCTCTCTCCTGTCTGGTGTCCAGATTCACTATGGATGACCAACTTATCTTGTCATGGCTGTGGATAAAGCCCTTTTCCTTTAGTGTCCATTCAGACAAAGTAGAAACTCTTTAGAAAGAATTTCACTAAACTTTGGGAGAAATAATGCATAGCCACAAACGATGTATTCCAGACGATAGCTTCCTGATCCTGAGGTGGAAGGCACAATCAGACAGAGAAACTTGACCTTGACTTTTGTTCATGCCCCTCTTCAAAGGAAGCCTGTTCCAAAGCCCTCCTCGGTCTTTTGTCATTTCCTCTTGTTCCTCTTGTGGTCTCTCCTTTAGCCATTATTCCTTGAAAGAAGGGACTGGAACGGGAGGCCTAATCACAACCCCCCTCTGAAGCCCACAGCTGGTGGGTATTTACAACATTGTTTTAAACCAGAGCAAAGTGTTAGCTGAAGATTAATCAGGATACCTGTTCACATGACACAGACTGCTCATTCACTGTGACAGTTCCAAGCTAGAAAGTGTCATATCACTTGTATGAAAAAAATACAGATATTAACCCTTTGCTTCGTTTGACTGCCAAGAACAAGTATCAGAAAAATGGCCCATAGAAAATGGTAGGTGAAGTAATTCTTGTGCAGAGCCTCCTACACCTTTCCTACCAACAGCCTCACAAAGGCAACACATCTTCCATACCTTTGATGACATTCAAATATTCAATTAACCTTTATTCTTCTAAAATGCTTCTAATAGATGTAGACATGCATGAAAACAACTTAAATTCCATTATAATTAGGAGTGGCTCAGGATGAGCAAAGAGCTAGACTATACACCCAGACCAAACTAGGTTAAAAATCCCAAGGCTAAGACTTAGTAGCTGTGTGATTGTATCCTGAGCATCTTTTATTTCTTATCTCTATGTTGTGGATGATAATACCTGTTGTAAGAATTAAATGAGAAAATGCCTAGTGCCTGGCATATAATAGGCACATGATAAGAGAGATGAGAATAGCAACTTCGTCCTATCCTACTCAGGACTTCTCAAGCTTTAGTGTGCATCAGATTGCCTGAGAATCTTGTTTAAAATGTAGATTCTGGTTCAGTAGGCCTGGGAGCATGAGAGCCTAAGGGACCTGGAAGGTGACTTGAGGAAGTTTGGAATGAGAAAGAGTATCAAGACATAGGGTCTTCTATGACTTGCCAAGAAGTTATTTGTTCTGTAGGTAATGAAGGACCCACAGAAAGATTTTAAGATGTGAGTGATTTAATTAACCATAAGATTCAGAAAGATTACCTGGAAACAGTTGAGGATGGGTTGGATGGGAGGGTGATTGGAGTCAAGTGGGTACTGTGGTATATCTGGTTAGATATGAACCAATGCAGCAGTGGCAATATTAACTGAGAGGAAGTGATGACTATCAGAGACATCAGGATATGGAACTGACAAAATCTGGGCATTTATTAGATCTGGAGAGAGGAAATTAAGTTTAAAGTTCCTGTCAGGTTTCTGATTTACGTGACTGGGTATATGATTATATCACTTTCTAAATAATTTGGGAAAAGAGTTTATGGAAAAGAAAATGGGTTGAGTCTGGGAATATGTTGAATTTCTGTGACATCCAAATGGAAGTATCTGTTAACAAAGTTGGAGTTACAAGAGAATGTTTTGGGAACTATTGGCATATATTATGGTAGATGGATTCATGGAAATAGGTTCTGTCATTCAAAAACAGTAGAGAGAGAAGCAAGAAAAGACAATGATAAGGCTCTCGTGCAAATCAACATGAGGGGTGAGCAGAGGAAGAGAAACCCACAAAAGAGAATGAGAAGAAATGATAGAAATACAGAAGAAGAATCAGGGAGAATACTGTCAGAAAAGCTTAGGGAGATGAGAGTTTTTAGAAGAAATTGATCAGCTGTGTCAAATGCAGTTAGAGGTCAAGTAAATAAGGACTGAAAGTTAGAATTAGTGATATTTGCCAAGTAGTTTCAGTAGCGTAATGTAGAGGAAAGCCAGATTGTTGGTGGGTTAAAAATGAATGGCAGGGGGACTTCCCTGGGCGTCCTGTGGTTAAGACTCTGCGCTTCCAACTCAAGGGGCATGGGTTCCATCCCTGGTCAGGGAACTAAGATCCTGCATGCCACATGGCATGGCCAAAAAAAAAGAATATTCCCGAGGTTGAGTGTTTCTTTTAATTGATTCATTCACTCATTCATTTATTCATTCATTTGTTGTCTTGAGCATACTTATGGCCGCTGAGGAGTGAGTAAAGAGAAAACATTTAAAAATAGGAAGCCAAGAGAATTACTAATAGAACAATGCCCAGAAGAAGCAACACAACTTCATTTGAGACTGAAGGAAATAAGGTAGAGCTGGGCACTTGTGCAGATGGGCCACTAGATGTAGGGAGGGATATCACACGCTTGGTGGCTTAAGTTTGTAACGTGAAAGGCAGGATCATTGGCTGGGCTCTGAAGGTGCAGCTGCAGCTGGCGACTAAACTGTGTTGTGAGGCCTTTCCTCAAATTTGGGTGGTTTTCTTCAGCAGTACTTGACCCTTTGCTTGCCTTTTCTTTGGCATTGTCCATGAACCTTGTTGTTGCTACTTCAAAAAAATAAAGGAGCATGTGTTTCATAAATAGAGCATCTTCAGATATACTGATCTTTGAAATTCCAAACAGCATGCTGGCCTTCTTCCCTCTGCACTCCATTCATCTGGTTTTTCAGTCGACACGAGGAGATAGAGATAGAAAGATGGATTGTGTGTGTGCATGTACATATGTTGCACTCTTTAGAGGTGATGACATACGTAAGACCATCAAAGAAATCTTCCAAGCTTGCAGAATAAAAAATTTGAAAACTGCTACATTTATTCATGCAGAAATTTTACTTAGTAGCCACCTCTGAACTCTTTAATCCACACAGTTTTACGTGCCAAAATTCTTGTGTTCGTTTTACCTAGAAAAGCATGAGTCTTCAGCTTCTTACTCCAGTTTTCAGCTGAACAACATTCAACAATGAACCAACTTAAAATAGCCGGTTAATGGCCCTTGTTGACTATCAGGGCAACAGACCACTGACTTCGGTTTTAGGCTTCAATCTTCAAGACATCTCTGCTGAATTCTGTAGGTCACAGGCAAATTGAAACACAAATCAGCCCGCTCACAAAATACTTGTTTTCCTGGACATGAGAGAGAGAGGAAGTTGGGGAGCAGAAATACAGTTTAGGAAATAAAAGTTCTAATTCTATTTTGGGCTACATCAACTGGTGGAAAATATTACTTCAAATATTTTTGAATGAATGAAAAATATCTGTAATTACCAAGCTCACCTTGACCACTTAGCACGTATTTTATTGGTTAATTCAATTATCCCCTCCGATAGTCTTATATTTCCCAGTTTCTTTCCCAAAACACATCTTAAATACTAAAAACTACAGTTCATAAATATACACAGGCATCCAATTCCCTGGGCGTCTTGCAAATTTTCCTGAACTACACCTTATAAAGCTGGAAGCTGATGGGTGACCTAGGAATGAAGTGAAAGAGCCAGGTGGTCTGGTCAACAGCTTAGAAGGTGGTTGTGCAATGTTTTTGCCTCCAGGTCAAACTCTGTGACTCTCCTGATTCCCTGCAAAATAACAAAACCCAGCATTTTGAAGCACATGTATTCAGAAATATATCAGGAGAATGTCAAAGGGCATAGACACCATATTACACAAAGAAAGTTTGAAAGAAGAAAAGCTATTCAATCTAGAACCTGAGGAAACCTGAGAGTTGTCTATTTTAGTACACTTTTATACTCAAGTGTGAGATGCCAATTCAAAACGGTTTAAGGTAAAAGCAGATGTGTTGGTTCAGGAGCTTAAGCTATGACATCAGAACTTAGTCCTTCTTTTCTCTATCTCTTGGTTCTACCCTTCTCTATGTTGGCTTTCTTTTCAGCCATGAGTCTCCCTTGCCTGGGCAGCACCATACTTCTCTCCTATAACCCCAGTAACTCTAGTGAAAAAGGAGAATCCAGTCTTCTGACATTTCCAACAAAAGTCCTGGACTCATTGACTCTAAATGACTTGACTTTGGTCTAATCCCCACTCCTCAACCCTGGAGAAGACTTGGTTGAAGGAAAGGTGGTTCTTTAAGGAAAACTTTCGTGCTATTCCTACAAAGAGGGACAACAAATGCCAGGGAGGCAAAAACAACAGATGTCCTATACCACCTTCAATTATGTCATGGGATCTCTTATGAATACAGAGATTAACCTCTATGAGGTCCCAGAAATGAGAAATAGCCCACTTGCATGAACCTTATAGGAAAGCAGATTTCCACTCACTCCCCAAAATGACCTTCTTATAGTTAAAACCATTAGCATTTGAAATGGGCTACATCAAGATGTGCCAATTACCCGGTCCTTCCATGTGTCCAGAATCAGGCCAAATGGGCAGCTGTCAGTGGTATTGTGCAAGGAATTCCTGCATCAAGCAGAGCTTTGCCTGCGTGACCTGAAAGGTCTCTTTTGCCTCTACAATTCTATTATCCTTGTTAATTTCCACAATTCAATTTGCAGTACAGGATAAACAAACCAACCTAATTTGATCTGGAACTTCTACAGGCTATCATAGGTCATTTAATCTAAAACACATGGCTGTAGCCATTACTACGTTTTCTGAAGTCATCTAACAGACGTGGTCCTTAACAAGGTTTCCATGTTATTAGTTTCACTTGTTTTTTTTTTCCCAGCCTCCTGCTTATAACACAATTGCATTCATTCTCCTTTGGATTAGGGTGGAAAGGAGCATGAAAGAGTTTTCTTCTTTCTGCCTTTCTCCTCTTAAATCTTATAATAGGTGAGTTCCAATTAAAATTACATGCTTGGGGCTTCCCTGGTGGCGTAGTAGTTAAGAATCCGTCTGCTAATGCAGGGGACACGGGTTCCAGCCCTGATGCGGGAAGATCCCACATGCCGCGGAGCAACTAAGCCCGTGCGCCACAACTGCTGAGCCTGCGCTCTAGAGCCCGTGAGCCACAACTACTGAGCCCACGTGCCACAACTACTGAAGCCTGCACACGTAGAGCCCGCGCTCTGCAGCAAGAGTAGTCACCGCAATGAGAAGCCCCTGCACTGCAACAAAGAGTAGCCCCTGCTCGCTGCAACTAGAGGAAGCCCATGTGCAGCAATGAAGACCCAGTGCAGCCAAAAATAAAACAAATAAAATAAATAAATTTAAAAAAAATTACACTGCTCATATTTTTACCTTTGAATTTAGCTTTCACTTTGCAGGTCCAAGAATCTATGAGAAACAGGAGTGGGAGTCATGGATAACCATAGATCTGGACAAAGTTTATTAAGGAAAATTTTCAAAGAAGGAAGAGTGAGATTTTTAAATTTGTTATCAAAAACTAATTTGTAAATTTAATATACTGCGATGCTGTTAGAATTAGGGTGCCAAACCACTTGAGCCATACTCATGAAAAAATAAACACATTTGTGTTAAATGGTATTTGTTTCTTTCACAACTGAAAGCACCCCACACCCCCACCCCACCCAAACATATACATACTCCCTTCTGCTTAAACTGGAAGTGCCTTGTTACACAATCCAACCCGCAAATAAAATGTTGTTTTTGCTAGGGTATGTCCATCCTTAATAACTGATTATATTTCTTGTCTTTTTCAGTGAATGTTGTGTCAATGTTACAGGAATTTTGGGAAAGCAAGCAGCAACAGAGGGCTGCGTTCCCAAGTGAAGGTGTGGTGGTCTACGAGTCGCTGCCGTCTCCTGGACCACCCTTTGTGAGTTATGTGACCCTCCCAGGGGGAAGCTGTTTTGGCAACTTTCAGGTAAGAAGCAACCATAAATTGATCAGTGAAAGCTGACTGAGTTAAAACAGAGTAAGCCCTTTCATAAAATGGTACATTGTAAGTTTTCTTGGGTCTAATGAAAAAAGTTGTGCCACATTCCATTATATAACAGAAAAATTGGTCAGATGTTCCCATTTTTTTAAATGGGAAGTATTTTTTTATTAGGGTGTTGTCCCCTGATATTTCTTTATGGAAAATGAATTTTATAGTATTTTATTTGCCTGACTGCTGCTGCCTTTTCCCTCAAATATTTTAGAATAAATCTTAAAGAACAAAGGAACTTGGGCAAAGTCCTTGCATCAGGGCCCTTGCATCAGTAGAAAGTCTTCACGTTTATGAAATTTGTAATCAAATACTAATCAATCTACTACACACGAAAGCATGAACCTATAGCAAAGGTTGAGGGTCACAGGGCTGGGTTCAGGCACCTATGCCAATCCCAAGTTCTGCCTCTGAATAATTGTAGACCCTTGGGAAATGTATTTAACTTACTGATTTCCCTGATTTTGAGATGGGGAATAATACCCACAGGGTAGGTTGAGAGTCATATGAAATATACATGCAATGTGTTTATCTGATATATAGCAGTTATTCCAAGTATTATTCTGATAATCAGTATAAAGACTCTTCCAGTTGGTTAACTCTTTGTTATGTTTATGATGGGTGTAAAAGATGATACATTTCTAGTTGTACACCTGTTCACACAAAAACATTTGTCTGCATTAACAATCAGTATCTGATTGTGTGCGTAACAAATACTTATTGAGTGACTAGGAAATATCAAGCACTGGATCAAGTAATGAGGATATGGTCCATACCTTAAGGAAAGAAATGTACAAAAATTATAGTAATTACATAGTAATATTAGAGGGTCAATGAAAGCACAAAAGTTGGAGCTTCTCAATTTACCAGTCACCTTTATAAGTACCCCTTTAGTGCAGTAAACTCTCTCTTAATTTTCAATAACTGGCAAAAATCCTTCATTTATAGTTCATGGACAATGTGAAACTCAGAAGCGCTCAACTTTACCTCTTAGCTTTGACAACTAGGAAGCCCAGAGGCAAAATTTCAGTGTATCTCTTTGTAGTATATCTATAAAACTTACTGTCCTGTAGTTTTTAGGACTAACCTCATACTGGATATTATTTATATTTCTAACTTTACTCTCCCTTTGAACTTAGTGTGCCTCACTCATTTATTTCGTCCTGTTACCATGTATCTGTTTTATATTATTTCAAATCCTTTGTGTGCCTCACTCATTTATTTCGTCCTGTTACCATGTATCTGTTTTATATTATTTCAAATCCTTTGTGTGCCTCACTCATTTATTTCGTCCTGTTACCATGTATCTGTTTTATATTATTTCAAATCCTTTGTGCAGTAAGGGGAAGATATAGTTTAATAAATAGACCCACAAACCTATGTCTGCCTAGGGAAGTCAGAAAAGAATTCATGGGAAGCAATCACACACTGAGATGTACAATTGAGGGTGTCTTTGCCAATCAGTAAAGAAGAGATAACATTCTCAGCATAGGGAACAGTGTGTACAGAGGCATGGAACAAGAGAAAACCACAAGAACTTTCAGAATTTGGGGATCCTAAGTGTGTCTGTGACAGGGAAACAGTAGGAGATGATGGTAGGCACTCATATCAAACTATAAGGGGTGTTCATGCTTTGCAAAGAACAGGTTTTATTCTTTATAAAATCAAAATCCCTGAAAGATTCTGAGCAGGAGCATGATATATTCAAATGTGTTTCAGAAAGCTTACTCTGATAGTAGCCTGGGGTAATTTTAAAGAACTGCTTTCAAAACTTCTGACACAGCCAGCCAGTGAGGTCTTGCCTTCTACCCTGAGCAGTGGTCAACAGTGGATTTTTACCTCTGACTAATGAAAGTGAACTGCCTGATGAGGATGATTTGAAAATGGCTCTAGAAGCCTTAGAACAGAACTTGATGGAACCCTAGACACTAAGACATGGATGGGGAGCAAGGGAGGGGGAGGAAAGGCAGCAAATGAGGAAAGGATTCCCTAATCCACATGAGTCTGCAGGTCCATCATCAAGCGTTCAAGGTGAAGTCTGCCTACTCATAGAGAGCTCCCATCAGACTTCCCATTCAGGGGAGGCCTCCTAGGAAAACAGAGCTGCTCAGCCACAGAGCAAGGTTTTGCCAGCCACCTAAATGAATCTGTTTTGTTTTTTTTTTTTCTGTCCATGAATGTCAATGGACTAAAGATCACCAAACATGTGAAGAAATCCAAAAGAAAAAAAAATTTAAAAGACCAAGGCAAGCAAACAAAAGAACAGAAATAATTTAAGCAGCAGAGTATGTAAAAGAGTATTACAATAATTATCTTCAGAAAATTGTGGAAAGATAAGTATCCCTAAAACAGCTAAGAAAAAAGAAGCAAGCAAGGAACAGGAAATTTAAAGTGTGATTGCCAAATTAGAACAATAATTAGAACAAATAAAAAATGAGTAAACAGATGAATAGACATAGATCACAGCCAAATTAGTAAAGGATAACAAAGTAAAAAATGAATAGTAAATTTTCTAGAACTTAGAGCAAAAAGACAAAGAGATGGAAAAAGAGGACAGGAGACATGGGGATAAATCCTGGAGGTAAACATTAATCTAATAAGAGTTCTAGAAAGAGACAAAGGAAATAAGGGGAAGAAATAAGTAACAGAAGCAATTTTCTTTGAGTTAAAGGAAAGCACAAATTTTCATATTGAAATGGCCCACCGTATTCCAAGCAGGATCATGACAAAAAGTCACACAGCTCTGTGGCTGTATGAGACTTAGGGACAGCATTCTGTTTAAAAGATGGATCAAGGGACTTCTGTGCATTGATCTCACTGTTTTTTTGGGTTTTGTTTTGTTTTGTTTTAAGGTAGATTTGATTTATATGTAGGATAGCTATGGGGGAGCTGATACGAAATTGGGCAAAAACTGGCAAACCTGGTCAAAAAAATGAAAAACTATATATTTGAAAAGATAAACAAGAAAGACATTTGTGAGTAAGAAAAAAGAATAAAAAACATACACTACTCTCAGCATGAGAAAGGGGATGTAATCATAGGAGTGTGATATAAAAATACTACATGAACTATTAAAAAAGCATAAAAACTTACATAATATTGACTTTTTTCTGGGAACTCTGTTATCTTTGCAATTCTTCTATAAGTCTAAAGTTATTTCAAAATAAAAAGTAAAAAAGAAAAAAAAATGGCTCCAATGGCTCCCTACTATTTTACCTTCTTATTAAAGTTTGAATTCCTTATTCTGGCAATAAGGACTTTACAACTAGCCCCAACTTTCCCAGCTTTATCTCCTGAATTCTTTTCTGACACTCAGTGCTTCAGCCTGACTGTCCCTCATCCAGGCCTTGACCTCTTCCAGCCACTCCACACTCATACTATGACTTACTCATGAAGTGCTGTTGCCACCTTCTCTTCATGTCTAAACCCTGACTATCTTCCAGGACTTCACTTAGATATCACATTTTCCATGAATTTTCCCTGAAGCTCCCCACTAAAAATCTTTACCTCTTCTGATTTTCCAGTGCAGTTAGTTATCTCTGCTTCTCTTCTAGTATTTAATGTTTTTTACCTTATGCTACAGCTACTTATGAGCATGTTCTGTCCCTATAATAAAATGTAAGGGCCTCAGGGACAGAGTCTGTATCCTTATATCCCTAAGATGCCAAGTACTGGGCTTTGCATATAGTAAGTGCCTAATAAATGTTGTTGAATGAATAGCTAAATGATGAATAACAAATCCGAAGAATCAATGAAGTTTATATATGTCCTTTTTAAAAAAAATATAATCACTATTGACAGATATACAAAACAATATATACTATTACATACAACATAATATATCAACTAAGGTATTTCACCTCACTCTGCAAGATGGTGGGCTAGGAAGGAAAAATCAGTAACATTAAAATCAGCTGATATTATTCTGTTCATATCTGTGATTAAAGTTTTGAAAGTGGATTAATTTGAAACTATTGATTTAAAAAAAACCTTCTAATTCTCTCTGAATTTCATTCATGCAAAATAACTTTCCCTCCACCCTATACCCATGATCTCGAATAACCAACATTTGGCCATACACACCCATGCAGTATGTTTGTTCATATGTAATAACTACATTCATTATAATCTACTTAGAATATAATGCTTTTGACAGATCAGTAAATAGATCTAGAGGATATGAGTCTAAGAAATTCTAATGTTCTTGTTTTTGTTTTTGCTTCCTTGAGAATTATGAATTTCCCTATTGTCTCATAAATTTCTACTCCAAATTATAAGACTTCCCGTATGTAGTAAATTTACCATCCTCCTTATAGTCTCTAAAAAATAGAAAACAAAATTTAAAAAGCTGAACTCTTCAGCAGGTAAGCCTCTTGGTGATTTCTCTGATCATTTCAGGGTTTCCTTTTCCTTATGTTTAAATCATCATATTTTAAGGTTCTCAGGAGGATTGTTAACATCCTTGCTTTAAAAGATCCAGAATTTCCTGAATCAAATATGTTTTGAAAATGTGTTTGGGTGATTGGCTGCCAAATCTTAACCTATTTGGCTCCCCAAAATGTGATTTGAGAAAGGAAAACCAGGAAGGAAAAAAAAAGAAAGAAAATTTCTCCTAAAGCAATGTCCTTACACTTTTCATGGTCGGTTCAAAAACTGTCTTCAGTGGTTTCAACTAAACCGTCTAAATGTTATTTTTACCATATAACATTTTATCATATTTTTGCCAGCAGTTGGCCTTAAGAACCTACATGCTCATTCCTGCAATGCCTTTCACGTAATCAAATGTCACCCTTGTGCATTGCAAATCATTTCATGATGGATTATTAATGCCAAGACCATGTGCTGGGACATGGAGAAACCATTATGCCAGCAGTAGCCTTCTTACTGAGCCGTGGACGTCACCTCCAACGGTGCCAAGTAATTGAAAATACTTGAAGTGGAGTATGGGACTGGACTGCCAGATTAATCCTTTTGGTTCATGAAAGCTGTAAGAGATTATGCTCATTCATTCTTTAGAAAAGTGGTACTCAGACTGAGCTTTAGTTTTCTGATTAATCAAAGGAAAGCAGTCAAAAGGCTCTGGTGGACACAAACCACCGGTTTTATGCAAAGAAACCTCCCACTGAAGTAAATGGGAGGCTTGTGTCCAAGAAGACTAATTAAAGAATTTTCAGTTAGTTTTGACGCCACAACCCAAAAAAAACAGAGAGCCAGAGGGAAAGAAAGCAGCCATAACCCTGCCTTTTAACTGTGCCTTCACAAACTACTTCAGTATAGAAAAAGAGAAGTGAAAATATGATTCATTTTTGAATTTCTAAACAATAAATAAAATGATCTACTGTTATAAAATTATTTGTCTTTTAGAAAGTTATACTGAAACACATTAGTGCTTATTGTGTCTTTTGTAAAAGAAAGTATCTTCTAAGGCATTAAGTGGAAATTCATGCAGCTTGGGTGTATTTTCTCTATGCCATTTTTGTCTCGGCAGTTAATCCTTCCCTAGCCCCATATCATGACCATGAAAACTTGCAGTAATTTCCATTTTTTACAATAAGGGCAACACAAGGGCCATCAGATCAACGTTTGGCTCCCCTCTTGATGAACTCAGAAGGAAAGCCACTCATTGTTTCAGCAGCTGTTTTTGTTTCCAAATCCAAAAGGGGGAACTTAATTGAGTATTTTCTCTTATTTTATATTTTGATTAAAAGATCTGTGATTCAAGTTTTGTTTTCAAGCCAGTGATGTGGTCTTCTATATAGTCTGCTAGAATGATTTGGATTAATGTATTTTACTCTTATTTGGAATAAAAAGTAAAACTTCTTTGAGTGTAGTACTACACCATGTGATTATTTATGTGCAGAAGTTATGATTGAATAAAAAATGTATCACCTGGCTAAAACATTGATGTGATAGCTCGATTTATTTGAAGTGTAGAACACTCATTCAATGAGATGTCATACTTCTTTTCACGTATTTTGTTATTGTTAAAATTGCTTTACAGAAAAACAGGTGGTAAACACTGGGGTCAGGTACTTAGGCTGTTTGTATCATGCCAGGTGCTGTGTGAAATTGAGATGTTTAATATTTCCAGAGGCAAGCTGTTGATTGATTTTTTTTTTTTTTCATTTCCAACCAGTATTTGGCATTGTGTAACAGGGTCACACAGTTGGGAGGTATGAGAGGGAACACTCAGAGCAGATGAGTTTCTTCCAAAGCTCTGTCTCTGAAAGGCCTTCCATATTTATGCCACTTGGTTTTCAAACCAAAGCCTTTGCCTGTGAAGACACCTGGAAAAACTACTTTTCCAAGGTACATACTACCTAAAAGGATAGGGTTTTGTTTTAGTCACTTTTAAGGCAGTAAGCACACTTCACCTTTATTATCAGATATAAAACACATGTTTTATACTTTCATGCGTTGCATGATTCTTCTTCTCAAAGTCCAGGGAATTAAAAGTATATTTAAATCACAATAGAGTAAGTTTATAAAATTAAGTTTTTCCCGAGAGAGAAGGACTAAGAGAAAATTTGATTAATTCATAGACTTGGCTAAATGGAATTGTAATGCTCTCTTTTTTACCGATTATTAAATAAGGTCTAGTCTTAACATTCCATGCACCAAAGAGAAATTTAGTTCCTGCCATAAAATTGAGACTACTGCCTTGCACTAATGCTGTTTTAATGCCAACTATTACTGTTTGAAATCAACCATGACCTCTTCTCTGTCTCTAGAGTTGTATACCTTGATGCAGATGTACAACATGCTCTGCGATGTAACTTAACTTCTAAAGGAGGTATTTCCTGGTAGAAGTCTCCACAGGAAAGCATCCTGTTTTGCAACTAATGAGACTCAAAGATAGGAAGGTTAGTTATAACCCCTTCCCATTTGAAAGTCATATGTCAGCTAATGATCAGGCTTTCATGGCTTGCCCGTGAAACTGGAAGTGCATATTGTTTTAATGAGACCTAGTTATTCTCCAGAACCCTTTGCTAACTTTACTTTTTTTAATCAAGCAAAGTGAATAGAGATATTCACATATTGTTGTTTCAAATAGAACAGCAGCATATAGTGAAAGGAATGCTTAGGAAAAGTCTCCCTGGTAAATAGACTTGGGACAATCTCCAGGGGAGTCCCCCAGCCTCAGTTGATAAACTTTAGGAGGATGCTCACTGTCTCACAAGCTGCTGAATGAGGAAGAAAGTTTCCCCACCCTACCCCCCCATCCCTCTCCGTGCCAGAGCCAAGTCCTTTTACATCAAAGCAACTATAAAAATAAACCAAAACTTTGAGCCCTGATCAATTCATCTTGTCTTCACCTTAAGTTGAAAAAAGAATAAGAAGAAAAGAAAAAAGGGAAAAGAAAAAAACCTCAAGGAGCAAAACAACATGGTTTTGTAATAGTTACCAGGGACCTTGGTCTAGGTATGTGTGTAGAATAGCATTTGTGGCAGAGGTAAAGGAGGAGGAGGCCAGGTGGTTTGTATTATAAAAATAACATTCTGACCCACCATGTGCATGAAACGTTTCTTTCAGTTGACAGGAACTGGTGAGTTTTCTCCCAGACCAGTCCCCTCCCCCATACCTAGCAAAGACCCCCATTCCCAGCACACACAGAGCTCCAAATTGTTCCCAATGTATTTGCAGCCAGCCTGACCTACAGAGAAAGAGACACGATATTAACTTGGGTGACTGAGTCTCAACGGTTGCCCTTTTTCACATCACCGTCTGGAAGGGGAAAAAATGCTAATATATCTACGAATAGATAAATTGGAACACATGCAAATGTTCATGCTTAGACCAGGGCAGTCAAGGTCTTAAAGAATTGAAAAGGGGACAATTAGTATCAGGGCCTGGTTTGTGGCATTCTTTGTGCTGATGGCTTGCTGTCAGGATGAAACTGAGGTGTTGGTGACACTGACCAGAGCTGGCAGGTCTTACACACAAACTCTGCAAGTCAATTGCTGAGACTTGCACTCTGAGTCACAAAATCAAAACACTCCCAACCACCTGAATGACAGACTTGACAGCCTAAAGGATCTGGGCAAGAATTCTCACCTTGCACAGAGTCAGTTTATTTGGTTTTGCCACCTGCAAAGTCCCAGCTTGAGAGAGCCCCTTGGGTCCCATGGGCGATTGATCAAATGCCACCTAAATAACACTGACCTGCCCTTGGCCCCAGGGAGGATGGCATCTTCAGCTTTGAGTTTGCATGTGGATAAAATCTGTCAAATGTATATAATACATGACGGGTCTTATTCCAAAAACCTTGCTCCTTACAGAGCACTTTTCAACTCCTCGGCTACCATTGGTAGACACAGAATAAAGTGTACCTAACTCAGTTTTATACATTTAGGATCTGCAGACCTTTATTTTTCTTGATGTCTTTAAAATGCAAGTATAAAAAATTCTAAGAAGTCTGTTGTTTGTTTAAGATGGAGAAAGGTCACTTATATTGATTTCTTTCCACATGCTTTCGTAAAGAAAACACTGTAGTTGGGATGTATGGACAGAAAAATCTTAGTGTCCAGAAACAGTCACTCAACACATGTTCTAATACAAAGCAAGGGAAAAACTATCAATAAAATGAGGACTACCAGGACAGTTACTGTTCAGAGTATAAATTGTGTCATCCTGGCTAGAAAATGTTTCTGTGAACAGTAACACACTTATAATAATTTCAATTTTTATTGTTATCAATAATTAACAATAAAACTAGTATCTTACTAGGCATTTCTATGTTTACAACATGTACGTGGCTACCAAAATTTTATTTCAATTAATTTAAGAATTTCCGTACATCCTAAAAAATGGATTAGCCACTATTTTATTTCAGGACAGCCTACTGACCCACAAATCATTCTTGGTTTAACCTTTCTGTTGCATAGTGTGACACATAGAAAATTATCATGGAAGAAATAAAAACTGCTGAGCAAAAAGGCAAATTGAGACCTCAGTTAAGTTAGGAGTACTTACATACTTCCTAAGGGCCTACTTTTAGAAGAACAGTTGTAAAGGATTTTTTTTTTTCAACCTGAATGCTGCTGTCCTTGACTTTTGTGTAGAAGTAATTTCTCTAGTGAGAAATTAGCATGTTTGATGTTAGCAGAGGTAGATATACCGTTGTGATATTGTGATTTATAATAACATACATGCGGTCTGATTCCCTGCCAACAGCCCCTGAAACCCCTGGGACTTCCTAAGTGATAGGAGTGATAAAGGTATCTTTTGTTATTTATAACAAATAAAGGGCTATACCACACCTGAGTTTATGTGAATGAGGTGACTTTTGGGGAAGCTCCTAGAAATGGGGCCTGGTTTCTTATGACAGTTTCTTATGACAATGCACTGCTTCTTCCTTGGCCTTTTCTTCTAAAAGAAGTTGAGGTCATCGTGTGGGAATGGGAGGAGATACTCTTGGTGTCTTATGTCAAAATGACCCATGGAATATCAAAGTTGGAGCTTGGGCTAAAGTACTATCTGTACTGATCTGGGGGATGCTGGGAGACTTCAGCCCAATTATATATCTTCTCTATCCCAAGGTGGGTGACCATTTCTGTGACAAGCAGATTAGTATCGTGGTTAAAAATCTGGGCTTTCAAGTCAGACAGACATGGGGTTTAATCTTGTTTTGGTAACTTTTTAAGTTGTATGACCTTAGGATATGTAACTTCTGTTTGTCTTGTGGGTGGAATAAGGATAACAACAAAAGCAACTTTATAGGATTGTGGTAATAACTAAATGTGACAATTGACATAAGCTGCTTAGCTCAGCACCCAGCATATAGAGTCAGCGATGAGGATGACTGTTAGTGAGCTCTCCTTCAAGGGTGGGCTGAGGGAGTTCCCAATTGCCTGATTGAGCAAAGCCTTTGTATTAGCTATCTATGTCTGGGTAACAAATTACTGCAAAACTTATCATTGTCTCACACAGTTTCTGAGGATCAGGAATCTAGAAGCAGCTTAGTTGGGTAGTTCTGGCTCAGGGTGTCCCAGAGGTTTCAGTCAAGCCATCAGCTGGCGCTAGAGTCATCTGAAGGCTTGATCAGATCTGGGGGATCAGCTTCCAATCACACTCAGAAGGCTGTCGGCAGAAGGTGTTAGTTAGTTCCTTACCACGTGTGCCTTTCAGTGGGACTGCTCAGAACATGCCAGCTGACTCTTCCCAGAGAGAAAGCAACTGTGACCAAGATGGAAGCCACAAGGTATTTTATAACCTAATTTAAAAAGTGACATACCTTAGCTTCTGCCATATTCTATTGGTTGCACACACCAAACCTGTACAGTATGGGAGGGGACTGCACAAGTGTGTGAATACCAGGAGGCAGAGATCACTGGGGGTTATCTCAGAGGCTGGATACCACCACCTTTAAATGGTTTTCCTAAGCAATGCCACAGATGCTCTTTTTTTTTTTTTTTTTTGGCTTTAATTTTAGAGTTGAGAGGCTTTGAAATGATTACAGTGTTTTATAATCTACCAGCAAATGAAAGGCATCCAAGCCTCAAGATAAATGTCTGAGTGGGGTCTGCTAGCCGCTTGAAAAGCATGTGGCTCCACATACCAAAGAAATCCACAGCTGACTTTAGTAAAATCCTGACCGTTAAATATTCCAGCTCTGTACGTTCACAAAGTGCAAAGGACAGAAGTTGTCTCTCTATATTAACAAGTGAGAATGATTAGCGGATAAGGCATGGTTTACAAATCTGTATTTATGATTGGGGTCTGGCTGAAAAACAGCAAGAATAAACCATACAACCTGGGAAGTCTAATTCCAGCAGGAAGTTGCTTTGAAATAACATCATACTTCATTCACTCCCCAACTGATGTCTTTGACGACCAGTTTGGACACATCAATAAAACGTCCTGTCACTTACCATATTTTATTTTCTTGCAGCATTTCCCACTGTTGGATGGTAACTCTAATAGTGCCTGTTCTTACAGCAGAATCCATGCTCTGATTTAGATTTGCCAAGTAGATTGCTTTTAGCTAAATTTCTTGTCCAAGCACAGGTCCTTATGGTTTGAGAGTTCCCATTAAAAGATCCCTAAAGAAAAATATACAGCTTTACTGGCTTGGATTTGTAGCTCCAAAATTTAAAAGAAAGCGGCTGGTTAACATTATAGACATTTTGAAGTACTTGTCTTTCAGAAATGCAAAAAACAATAGCAAGAAAAGCCTTTGATGGCTCAGAATTTATTTTATTTTATGTACTTATTGATTGGTACACTTTCTCCCCCATTTTAACCAAAGATCCTGTACATTGAAACAATAAAATAAGTAAAGACATGTGTCTGCTTTAAAATCTCAAATTGGTTAAGTCTCATAGTCCTCTTCCATGCTTTCTGGGTAGAGGCTCTTTCTGTTCTCTCAGCCCTGCAGCACTTTGATCTCAGAAGCAGTGCCATTTGGTTGTAAATGTATGTGGCGCCTTTGATCTAGTACTTAGCTGGTCTTATTTAAAATAGATAGCTTCTTTTATCTAAGTAGTGTTTACTAGGTCTCTCTCTATGAAAGATGGTTTAAATTGCTATTATTTAGATAGAAAGTTATATAAAGTTTCTTAAGAGTGCCCAGATCTGAATCTAATTCTCTAAATTCTAAAACCCCAATGGCATTATTATAGATTACATACAGCAAATTCCTGTTAAAATGAGCTGCTTTTACAGATGTCAGGTAATATTTGCAAAAACTTTGTTTGCTTTTTAACAGGGAACTGATTTTCCAAAGAATAATAAACATATCCTACACACAGGCAAAAATAGTACTCTCAGAGTATCTGAACTTAATGGCCAATTTGCCCTCTGAAATTCACATATTAGTATATTTTTATGTTACTGGGTTATGAATACTATAAAGTATATATTGAAATGGGACTTTTTAAAGTAATAAGTATATATCTTGAATTCTCTTCTTTAAGAGGATTTCTTGAATATTTTGTCAGGCGCATTAGTGACCTATGTTTGAATTTCCTAGGCTGCATTCAATTATTCATTCAACAAACTATGTTGCAGGTGCAAAGATGCAGAGATGATTAAGTCACAAACTCTGCCCTTAAGTTGCTCACAGTCTGGGGTCAATGGGCAGAGCACTAGTAGACAATTACACAATAGTGTGGTGTGTGCCTCTTATGGATGCTGGTCCTTCCAGCCTGCAGTTGGGACTGGTCAGGGAAGGCTTCCTGGAAGAGGTGGCACCCAAGCTTCAGTTAGACTGCTGACTCAGAACTCAATGTCCTGTAAATTCCCAGCCAAGTCCATAATGCAAAGACAATCTATCTGCCTAATGCCTCTGATCCCCCCAACCCTGGTTTAATGCAGGTGGCCTAAACCTTGAGAAAGGTCTTGAAGGGCGCTGCTGCCTGAAGCTACCCCAAAGCCTTCTAGCTTGTCATTCAACACTAAGGAGAAAAAGCCCAAACCACCTTTCACATACATATTTATAAATTTAGCTCCATTCTTCATTTAAAGGAAATATTGGAAATCTCTTTGTGTTGTTTAAGTTAAAATAGCTGCCTTTAATTGTTCTGTTAGGCTCCTGACACATGTTTTTTCCTTCCTCCTTGGTGTCGTGTTCCTACCATTTCAGAAGTCTTGTCATTACTTTGCCCACATACTAACCATACGTGAGCATTCCAAGAACTGACCCTGGGAGTAAGCACTCTGGAGGATGCTCAAGAAGTATATAAGGGGCACTTCCCAGGCCTGGAGGTTGGGGGAAGGGCAAGAAGAGGTAATCCATAGTCACGTACAGGATCATTGCACTAATAGTCACAACTGTTCTAGGGAGGTCACAGGGGGCATATCAGAGGGGGCCAGGGCCTGACCTCAGGGGACTCATACTGGGTCTGTGGAGATGGAGAAGAGAGGCGGCCTCTGGAGGACATGAGCGCGTGAGTTTGGAGTGTTTTTGGATCAGTGCAGGGATGGTCAGCATGGGGCAGGTGAGGTAGAGGCAGGAATGTGCTAAAAGCAAACTGGAAGGGTTTGGCTTTTTCCCAGTGGTGCTATGAAGCCCTTGAGGCACAAAACTGCAAAATGAAGTGGGATCTTTGGTACTTTCCCACTTCTTTGATGTAACCAAGCACTACTGATTCTGAGAATCTTGCGTTCTAGGCAGTGGCCACCTTGGAGACCAGAGAGCCTAGCCTTCCCATTTGCCCAGTGAGGAAATAAGCTCCAAAGAACAAGCAGCCCAGGTCTCACAGTCACTGAATGGCAGAGGCAAGGGTGTCTGGCCATCCTGTTGACCAGGACCCAGGCCTGGGCTTCTCTTCCTGGGGCTTGTTTCCCACTAGGAGTCCTGGAGTAAGATCTAGGTCATTAGACAGTTCCTAGGAGCCTGTAGGAGAGAGCCATCACACCCTGGGGTCCTCCAACATGTGTGATCTCCAGGGGCAGTGCAGTTCTCATAGGGCTTCATCCTCTATCTGGACCCAGGGTCCACACCAAACCAGAACTTGAATAAGAGGAGTTGGTAAGAAAAGAGACAGAGAGGACAGAAAAGAATCAGGTTAAATTGAGCAGACCCATGTGAGCCACAGGAAGGCCAGGCTAAGAGGATGGAGAGCAGTATTAAATTGGGGGAAAAATGAATTTTTTTGTGTGAGTTACTAATCATAGGCTGCCTATGGCCCCTAACTTCAGGAAAGCCAAACTTCCTGTCCCACCCAAACTGTGTGGATTGAGAGCAAGGTAGAAAAGGTGGTCCTCAAGAAAATCAGGGGACTATTATTAGAAGGAGGGTGAGGAATAAATGCTGGAAAAGCAAAAACAGTAGATTTTGACAGCGGCTCCTTGTCCTAACCTGAAGGTTAAAAAGTATGAGCCTGAGATGTTCTCATAGAGTGTGGCCGTGTGCTGGGTATTCTCACTTCTTTCTCTATATTAACTAATTGAGCCTATCTTCAACCCTGTAACACAGGGACTACTATTATTCCCATTTACAGAGGAGGCAATTGAGGCACAGAAAGACTAATTTGTCCACAGTCTTTCAGCTAGTAAGTCCCAGAGTTGGGATCTGAACCCAAGGAGTCTGACTCCAGAACCTGTGTTTTTAATTATTATGTTAAAAGTGTCTCCCATTTTCCTTCCTTCCTTACTTTTTATCTCTCTGAAATAAGGATTTGAGGAAGGCCCTGATAATGAATGTAATCACCTAGCACAGAATAGTAGCCATTATTTTTTTTGTTATTATTTATTAACAGAGTATGAAAGCATCTGGTGCATAGTAGACATTCAACGACTGTGAAATAAGACAAAAACATTTGAAGACTAACCAAGACATTTGCCTGGGCTCTAGGGCTGAAAGAAAATCTGCATCATCTTCAGGGGATTAGCCATGGGTATGGAGGAATAGCTGCAGACAGTAAACATATAAATAGAAATGTCCAGAGACCCATTGAGATGGGGCGAAATGGTGAGATGCTGAATTCTTTAATGACTCCTTTTCTCCTTCCCTTCTTAAGTGCTGCTTAAGTAGAGCTGAGGCCAGACGCGATGCAGCTAAAGTGGCCCTAATCAACTCCCTCTTCAATGAGCTGCCCTCTCGCAGGATCACCAAGGAATTCATTATGGAGAGTGTGCAGGAAGCAGTTGCCTCCACTAGGGTGAGTACCCACCAGGGAAGGGAAAAGCTGGCTATACTTAAGAGTACGGAGCTATTTGAATCTTGGGAGATGCTAATCTGAACGAGTTCTTTAAGAATTGTGCAGGTACTGCTGGTGGGAATGTGAATTGGTACAGCCACTATGGAGAACAGTATGGAGTTTCCTTAAAAAACTACAAATAGAACTACCATACGACCCAACAATCCCACTACTGGGCATATACCCTGAGAAAACCATAATTCAAAAAGAGTCATGTACCAAAATGTTCATTGCAGCTCTATTTACAATAGCCCAGAGATGGAAACAACCTAAGTGTCCATCATCGGATGAATGGATAAAGAAGATGTGGCACCTATATATATACAATGGAATATTACTCAGCCATAAAAAGAAACGAAATTGAGCTATTTGTAATGAGGTGGATGGACCTAGAGTCTGTCATACAGAGTGAAGTAAGTCACAAAGAGAAAAACAAATACCGTATGCTAACACATATATATGGAATTTAAGAAAAAAAAAATGTCATGAAGAACCTAGGGGTAAGACAGGAATAAAGACACAGACCTACTAGAGAATGGACCTGAGGATATGGGGAGGGGGAAGGGTAAGCTGTGACAAAGCGAGAGAGGAGCATGGACATATATACACTACCAAACGTAAAATAGATAGCTAGTGGGAAACAGCTGCATAGCACAGGGAGATCAGCTCGGTGCTTTGTGACCACCTAGAGGGGTGGGATAGGGAGGGTGGGAGGGAGGGAGACGCAAGAAGGAAGAGATATGGGAACATATGTATATGTATAACTGATTCACTTTGTTATAAAGCAGAAACTAACACACCATTGCAAAGCAATACTCCAATAAAGATGTAAAAAAAAAAAGAATTGTGCAGGTTTTGGGCTTCCCTGGTGGTGCAGTGGTTAAGAATCCACCTGCCAATGCTGGGGACACGGGCTCAATCCCTGGCCCGGGAAAATCCCACATGCCGCAGAGCAACTAAGCCCGTGCGCCACAACTACTGAGCCCGTGCACCACAACTACTGAGCCCACGTGCCACAACTACTGAAGCCCCCGTGCCTAGAGCCCATGCTCTGCAACAAGAGAAGCCACCGCAATGAGAAGGCTGCGCACTGCAACGAAGAGTAGCCCTCCGCTCCCCGCAACTAGAGAAAGCCCACGTGCAGCAACGAAGACCCAACGCAGCCAAAAATAAATTAATTTAAAAAAAAAAGAATTGTGCAGGTTTTATTTTTTAACCCATTAAATCATTAATTTTCAGCAGAAAGAACACTTGGACTGGAAATCATGATATTGGAGCTGGTTCCCTATCCATGTCTCAGTAATATTCTTTAGCCTCCCTGGATTAATCACAATTAATCAAGATTTAAATCAAGGTGGATCAAATTATCCACCTTGATTTGTTTATTTGAATGTTTGCTGTTTGAGGAGCACAGATTCTTTTAGGGCCTGAGAATGCATGCCATTGAATACTGCTTTAACCTAGAGATAAAGAAGCTCAATTTTTCCCAAACTTGACGAATCATAACAATTATCTGAAGTGCTTATTAAAAGTGCCAATTCCCCAGCCAGTGTGAGGTCCTTCAATCTATGTTTTTAAGGAAACAGACTGCTTCGATATGGGAAAAGCCGTATGCCCAATATTTGTTAGCTGTTAGAATTATCATGCTTAATATCAACTACTTTTTTCAGAGAGCTTTGGAAATCTCTGTAATGGATGTAATTAAATACAAAGTGCTTTGAGAGCCAAAAACTCTGTCTTAGAAATTTAGATAGGACATTTTCTCGGCAGTCTAGGAGTACAGTAGATGATTTGCCCCATGAATTTTTGGTGCTTTTGATCCTCGTACCTCCAAATTATAAACCATTTTAACCATGGAGGAAACCTTGGGTCTCAACTGGGGCAGGTGTCGCCCTGTGTGTCCTTCAAGTGCAGAAAGTTGGCATTACCAAAGGGATTAGCCACCTCCTAGCTTCGCCTTTAGCATGGATCAACGCCATCTGAGATTTTCATTCTCTGATTCCCTTAATCTGACTACAAACGTTCTGTCATTCTGGAGAAGCTACTGATAATGAAGGTGACATTATCACACTAGCTGTGACCTTTTTGCTGCTTTCCCCCCTCATAAATGCTCTTATCATGCAGAAGAGAGATAAGGGGAGAGGCGGGGACTGAGTGGTTGTCCTGGCAGAGAGACCTCAGGGAGCTCTGGTCTATATCTGCTCTGAGGATGAAAGGAAGCCTTTATTTTCCTGCCCTGTAAATTTCAAGTGCCTTTGAGGAAGAGAAGTTAGGAAAATGATGCCTGATTTATATGTGTGGAATTTACTCAGAAGCAGGGAGGTGCCCTCAGTGTAAATGTAATTTATCATTTTTTCATGGAAATTTCTAAGGAAGGAGAATATATATGGTTTGCAGGCTTCTGGATGGATTTCCTCTGGGATATTTAAAAAGCCAACATAAATATTTCAGCAGTAGTGTGTTAATGTTATTGCATTCAAAAGCTATAAATTTGCTGCTATCTGATGCGGGCAGTTGTTTGTTCAGCCTCACAAAGCTGTTGCCCACCTTCCCAGGAATCCAAGGCCATGGGATATCGAAGCGCAGGCGCCAATGCCATTCCTGAGTTCATGTCAGCTTTTTTAATGCCACTCCCCCTAACCAAATTGAAGGGGAATTTCATTTCTTCCCATCACCCACCCACCTTGTTTCCTAAAGACTAAGTGGTCCAAAAGTGAAAACTATAAACCAAAATCCATGTCTCCAGACCGAACACCAGCATATTATGAAAAGCTCCTATTAAAAATCAAAGGGGGTGGGCTTCCCTGGTGGCGCAGTGGTTGGGAGTCTGCCTGCTGATGCAGGGGACGCGGGTTTGCGCCCCGGTCCAGGAGGATCCCACATGCCACAGAACGGCTGGGCCCGTGGGCTATGGCCGCTGGGCCTGCGCATCCGAGGCCTGTGCTCCGCAAGGGGAGGGGCCATGGCAGTGAGAGGCCCGCATACCACAAAAAAAAAAAAAAAAAAGAATCATGGTGGTAAAATATGAATGGTCCATACAACTGGAGATTTTTTCCCCTGTTAGTTACATAATTTGCTTGGTGATCACTGGAATCTTACAGAGCAAGTCAGCATTTCAAGATTTCGATAATGGATGAAAGCAGCCTTGGAGAGCAACTGCTCACACATTAATGCCACCACAAACAAAAACTCTGTGGAGAGATACAGGAATTTCTGCTTTGGGATAATTCTTCTTTTTGAGTATATAATCAGTTAACATTCTAATCAAAAGCTAGATTCAAGTTGATTACAAAATCCTCTCAACTACGAGTGATGGTGAGAGTAAGGATTTTATGCCAAATCAACTGGAGACGGTTGTAGTGTTGTAGGATGCACCCCTGAAGGGTTGGGACAATAGAAGGCTCACTGTGAGGCCACAGAATTAATTCATGACCACCCAAAGAAGAGGAGGAAAAAACCATGATATTTTCCTTTTCTGCTTACTTCCCAAGGGCACTTTGGATGACGCGGACGACCCCAGCACCAGCATTGGAGCCTACCACTACATGCTGGAGTCAAACATGGGGAAGACCATGCTGGAATTTCAGGTACCTGCTTCCTTCCACATATTTGTCTTGCTACACAACCCCCAGAAGCCTGGGGGAATGCCACTCATCACTAACAGCCCCCATCCCAATAATCTACTCTTTTTCTGTTTTGGTCATTTTAATTTAACCCTGCTAGAATCCAGCACTGTGCTCCCTTTTAGCCGCACCTCAGGAAGCTAAAACAAAAAAGCAAAGAGGCACAATCTTTGCTTTCTTAAATAAGTAAAAGACAAGCTAAGAAACAGGCGGGGAACATTACAGTCTTATGACCCTATTAACATTTTACCAGCTTTTCAGTATAAAGCTCCCCCTTAAACCAAATCAAACAGTTTGAAGTGTTGGTTGTGACCATTTGGTTCTTAATTTTCAGAAGTCATGGATGAAGGTGCCTGCAATGTATATTAAACAATTTTCCCCTCAGTTATGGTATTTCTGTTAAACAAGACTGCCATCTCCTATTGTTAACTAAATCAAAACATTTAGCAACCTGTAACCCTTTTCATTCCACTGCTGACAAGCAATAATAGAGCTGAGGAACTATATTACCTGTTATTTGCAAATTAAATAATGATATTAATAGCAATAAGAATAATAATAGCTAACGCTCATTGGATGCTTACTTTGGCACTGTGCTAAGCATTTAACAGATCTTACCATAATTTAACCCTCACAATAAACATGTGAGTATTTCTTATCGCCATGTCTTCATTGAAGGAAGTGTGTCATACAGCTTAGCAAATGGCACAGCCAGGGTTCAGACCCAGGCAGTCTGATTTCTGAATCCACACTCCTATTATCCTATATTGGGCTGGGCAGACAAAACTTCAGAAGTTATTGAGAATGAAAATCGCACTCTCTAAAAAATTAAACACGAATACAGTTGACCATCCATATATACATCAATGCCAGTAGGAATCAATATGCAATGTTATAATGAGGAGACTTTACCCGCCAAGATTTCTATTTTTTTAGGTTAGATTCCAAGAAGCAGTCAGAATATAAAGTTTTATGGACACAAATGTTCATCATGGTATAATTTACAGTGGTGTTACAGCTGAAGACACCACCTTCCAAATACCATCTTTGGTACCTTTTAAACTCTTTTCCTGACTACAATGGCATAGCCACTTCTCAGGTGGATATGTCCCACCTGCCCATTTTTAAAAACCAGTAATTTTCCTCATCACTCTCTCATTTGATTGACACAAAATACTCTTTCTTCACCCTGCCCTAGGAAGATCTCAGTGATCCAGGTTTCTCCTTAAACGGTTGTGGTCTCCCTGACCTTTGATGTTGTTTGTCTTTGTTTGGAAGAGACCCTGAAGCTCGCCTTCTGGTGTAGACAGGGGTATGCAGCAGCTCAGTGGTTCTGAGCCCAGGCTTGGGAGTGGGCTCATCTGCTCCTCTCTAAATCTGTTTCCTCGTTTGTACGTAAATCAGGAAGAATAATAGTAGCAATAATAGTAGTGGTGCTACCTCACTGTGCTATTGTGAAGACTAGATGGAACCACATAGAAAGTCCAGAACAGTTCCTGGCATATGGTTAATGCTCAGTGAAAGCTGACAACTGTTATTATGTATATTTCTGAAGAAGGACTGCTTCATTTGAAATGCCAGAGGCTACCAGATGGATTCCCTTGACAACTTTATTTAACCTAAAGGCTTTACATGAGGACAAGGTAGCTCCCCTGCATTAAATGTTTCAGGGCCCTCGCTATAGAATAAAAGAGTGGAACTGTCAAGGGTTTTTTTTTTTTTTAATCTTCCATAACAATCTAAAGTCAAACAGAGAAAAAAAATAAAAGGAAAGAGCATGACACAAGAGAAGGGACACAAACTTTAAAAAACCATACAGACCTACATGTAAAGCCTATGCTACCACTTGCCACCTGTGAGCTTAACCGTTCTGAGACTCAGTTTTCCTATCTACAAAATAAGCATCGTGATACCCATTGTGTAGGCTTTTTGTGGGGCGTATATAATAGGACATTTATAAAACATTTAGCATGGTGATTCCCCAAGGAAGAATCTCATTTATGTTCATTCCTCCCCCCTCGACCCTGACAGAAGAATATTGTACTTCTTTTATTATACAATGAATCTTGCCTGGCCCAGTACATAATAGCTTGTATAGGATTTACTAGCTATTTTCAGAAAAATCAAGAATGATTTTTTAACACAGTGGGTTAGTCTGCCAAATATAGGGAAGGCAAGATTTTTTTTTTTTTTAATTCTTAAAATTCTGTCCAAGTACTATGAAAGGCTGTACTCAGCCATCTTTTAGTAATACTTTAATTGCCTTGCTATGGGCTGCATGTTTTCTGTGTGGTCTGTGTAGTAAGGTATTTAAATACATGAAATAATAATTTGAATCATACTGTGGAAATGCTTCATAAATTCTCAAAATGGAGGCTGGGTGCTGGATGAGGGACAAAGGAAGCGGAAGATGTGAGGGCAGGAAAAATCCAAACTCCCTCCTCCCAGTAGGGATTCTGGCAACCCAGGAGGAGGGCCATGAAGCACATCCCTCTTCCTTCCGCCAGCTCCAGGTTGCCTGCTGGGTTCCTACACATTCCTTGGTGGCCTGGGTTAAATGCATCAGCTTGTTTCTGCACATAATGGGAATTGACCACAGACCTGGGCTGTTTGCAGTCAACACAGCAATTCAGTACCCCTGGTGGGTAATAGATGTGTGTTTGTATCTAGCTATGGATGACTATACCGTATAAAAACAAGACTGGTGTCTCCTGCCTGCCTGCAGGCTTTAAGGGGGGCCATCAAGGAGGCAGGGCTGAGAGGAAACATGATATATGCTTCTGCTTACCTTCACTTCGTGGGAGGGAGGCTGGGATGCCTGTTTAAGGTAGCCTTGCCCCTCACCATAGAGAAAACTGCCTGATGTTTGGGGGCTGGGATGGCCACTGGGTCTTGTCAAGGTCAGATTCAAGGCAGACTTTGACTGAAGCTGGTTAATATATTTATTCTGAAGCCTAATGCAGTCCAAAGACGAGTTGTTTATTTACATCTTTGCTAAATTCTCCAGGTCGCCTTTTAAAACCTCATCCCATAAACAAATTTCCTCTTAAATCTATTCACTTGGGTGGGGAGATTGTGCCCACCTGTTTTTCAAGTTCTCCATTTACACTGTTTGTTTTTCTTATTTCTGATGAATCACAGAACCAAGCCAGTCTCCCAGACAGAGTTCCAGAGAGAAGCAGTGTACATTTTCTCCCCGGGGAGTAGCTGGGAGGCCAAACATTGTTTCTCATAGGAGGCAACACTAGGAAGCACTGTGAGGACAGAGCCCAGTTGTTGTTGGTTTAAATTTAATGAATGACAAAATGAACCAGAAAAGCTGTAGAATGAAAGCTACAACTGCAATTTCCTTGGAGAGAAAGAAAACGCAGGGCTTGATTCACCACTCGATTTTAAATTTACTTTGCTGAAGGGGACTGGCTACATAATTTTTGGGGCCAGTGCAGAATGAAAGTTCAGGGCCTTTTATTCAAAAATTACTAAGAATTTCAAGACTACGGAGCACTAAACCAAGCTCAGAGCCTCTGTGACTGCACAGATCACAAGCTTGTGAAGCCAGCCTTGTCCCTGAGACAAATCCCCAGAAGGGCCCAGACTAGGGTAAGAAGAGTTAGGCATTGAACTCGGGTACAAAATTTAAAGGAGCGTCAAAAAATTCAGTAATCAAGGCAACTAATATTATAATGCAGTATTTTAAAAACTCAAAATAAATGTGCAAAACTTCATAACAAACAAAACATCCAAATTTTAAATAAAGACAGAATTTTAAATAAAAGACCCTGAACTTGTACAACGTACCTTAAATCTTGCTTGCGTCACCTCACCCTAGTCCCAGCCCTACCTCTAGGCCAGCTTCTTGTTTATCTGTCAGCCCACCCAGTTGACCCAGGCTTCTAGGTCAGCCCACGTAACAAACACAGTACAAACTTCAGTGAGGAAGGAGCAGGACATGTATATCACCAAACAGACTTCCTTCAAAGTGATAGGGCTTCGACAGGTAGAAAATGAGGCTGTGAAGACCAGACAGTGAAGAGTCATGGTGAAACGATGAAACAAATCCTCACAGAAGTCCCTGGCTACCCTCTCCTTGCCGCTCTGCCGTAATGCAAGGATTTCCAATGGAATCAATGTGAGGCACACAAGGATTTCCTGGGGTTGAGCCCAGGACTCATACAGCTTCAGGAAGATCTGAAGATAGTGAACTTGGTCATATGAGGGGAAATAAAGAGGTGGGACAGGAAGAATGTGGAAATATTTCAATATACTTTATATGACGACGGTGAGAGTCATATCTCCAGAGAGGAGAGCAAGAACTAGATCAGGACATAAGGTAAGAAGGCAGACAGAAGGTTATCTTTCCTGGGGGATTTTAGGAACAAGAGCAACAATGAAGCAGAGGCAGTTGTATTACTGCAGAGGGAAAAACTGCTTGGTGATAGAATAGAAATTTGGGGAATAAGAAGGAGGATGATTCTCTTCTTGCAGGCAGAAACAGTTCAGGTCTCTGTGGGGAAGTTTTTGAGAGATGTAGGTTGCCAAGGCACATGGGAAAGATTTCTGGTTCTGTTCACAGAATTGTGGGTTGTGAAGTCTTAGGAGAACTGCTGAGTGGCATGAAAGAAATTTATCTGGATGGGGGGCTTAGTGCACAGATAAGAATAAGAGCTGAGAGGACATTGGAAGAAAAATATATTACTAAGGCAACAATCGTCAGAGGATGGAATTAAGAGCTCTGTTGGCAATAGGTTGTTTCTCAAACTGGGCCACAAGGATGCAAGGACAATGCCAAGAGGGCTATTGGAAGCCACAGAATAAACTCAGTATATCTTTCTGGGTTGTCAGCTTTACATGAAGATTGCAGGGTGGGGAAAGGAGTGGAGTCGTGTTTATTTTCTTCTTTTAAAAAAATGTGCAAACAATAGAATACAAAATTTAAGTGGAGTCTTAAGATAAAACATAAGACAAAATGTCTTATTTGTAAATATTGTCCCTCCTGTAACACGGTAGAGACTATTCCATATCAGAACCAAAAGCGCATTCCTATTCATTTTTATGGCTGCAAAGCATTCACTGAGTAGGCTTGAGGGTACGATAAGAAGGGCAGCACAAATTTATCTTCCTCAGTTACTGGGGTTACTTTTTTTTTTTTTTTTTTTTCGGTACACGGGCCCCTCACTGCTGCGGCCTCTCCCGTTGCAGAGCACAGGCTCCGGACGCGCAGGCTCAGCGGCCATGGCTCACGGGCCCAGCCGCTCCGCGGCACGTGGGATCCTCCCGGACCGGGGCACGATCCCGTGTACCCTGCATCGGCAGGCAGACTCTCAACCACTGCGCCACCAGGGAAGCCCCAGTGGGGTTACTTTGATAAGAAGCATAGTGGTGAGATCCAGATTAGGCAAGATTTGGTTATGGAACAAACCACTCTCACTTTTCCAAATTAGCATAAGAGGGGTGGGTTACCCAGACACTGGACCTAGGACCCTGGGCAGACGGTGGGGTCAGTGTTTGGGGCAGGAGGCGTAGCTCAGCTGGTGTCCATGTCATATTTTAATTAATGGAAACACATGGTTTTGCTTTTACTAAGGTCTCTGTGGGTTCTTGGGGTGCTTACTGTGCAGTAGTACATACACAAAATCCCAAACTCTATCGCAAACTGAAAAGAAGAAAAGCATTACATTCTAATGGCAGTTTTAGACGTGAGAATAGTGCTATTTTTTCTGATGATCTTATCACTTTAAATGTTACCTGATAATTTTAAGATAACCGGAATCTCAGAGTGACTTTGTGTCTCCTGATTTTCACAGTGAAAGCGTTTTCCAGAGCAAGCAGACGTAAAGACAATAGAAGTCCACTTTTTTTGAATGGGCAGAAGACATCTGTCTAAATGTTGAGTTTCCATAACTAGCTTCATGACCAGGAAGTTCCTTAATTGTATTGTTATTTTCTAACAATTACGTAGTTGTGGTTTGTACTACTAATCCACAGTAGTTGTTTCTCTGGTCAAAAAAGAAAAAAAAAAATGCAGGTAACTTCAATGGAAGACTGCGAATCCTAATACGATTAGGAAAATAAAATCTTCAGTATGTTGAATACACATTAGCTTGCCCTGGGTATCATGCAGGGAAAGGATGATGCTGATAGAAAGGCTTAATGCTGTGCTCAGCCCTAGCCATTGAATGTGAAAACTATGGGTGAGTTTTAATGTCAGTTCAACCTTATTGTCCATATTTTAAGGCATTTTCTTGACTGAATTTATAAACTTAGGGGTTTTTTACAATTTCTGTAGTTTGTCCATTATATGTTTGTCCAATATATTTAAATTGTTTTCCTTAATACGTAATATTGTCGCATGATTCAGAAGGTGCAAAGAATGTCAGAGAAAGGTCTCCCTCCTTTTTTCTCCCCAGAGGCAACTCATGTTACCAGATTCTTTTGTATCTTGCCAGAACTCTTCTAGGCGTTTATAAGCAAATATTTATAGGCATCTCCTATTCTTTTTAATCAAATAGTAGCACACAGTGTACATGTTGGACACTTTGCTTTTAACGTAACAACACCTCATAGAGACTCTTTATATTAGAACTAGAGAGCCTTCTCATGCTTTCTGATTGCAGCATATCTGGTAGGATGAATGTGTTGTAGGGAGGAAGAATCAGTTTCCTTCTGCCCTTCTGAGTTCTTAGCTGAGGCCCCTGTAATAAAAGACAGATGAAGAAGAGAAAAACAGAAGTACACTTCATGTATATGTGAGAGGTACCCAGGGAAAAATGAGTACCTCCACAAGGTGGCTTAGAATTCAGGATTGAATACCATCTTAATTGGGAAAGGAGAGAGGGGATATAGGCCTCTCAGGCCTTAAATAATCTTTAAGAAAGATGAATGGGCCCTCAGAAGAATAGATGGGAGCTATGATAGTTTGTGACAAAGTTTGTCTGGGTGTGGAATGGACTTTAGTTTCTACTTCTGTGACAAGAGTCAATCTTCCCTGGTTGATGCAACTCCTGGGGAGGGGATTTATGACAATTGTGTTCCTTTTGGAGGATCTATCTTTAGGCAGAGAAGGGGAGTTCAGAGAAAGCCTCTTTGCAGTTTTTAAAGTATTTACAGCTCAAAATAATCAATATACCCAAGTGGTGTATTTGGGGGTGCCGTATGCTGCTACACTTTAGGATGATATTTTATTTAACCATTCCTTTAAAAATGAACATTTAAAATATTCCCAGTCTTGGGCAATTTTAAAAAGTGATGCAATGAATAGCCTTGCCTGTACATTATTATAAGATGTGCTGGTATATTTACATAATTTCTTCGGTGTATAATTGTTAGAGCATATGTATTTTTAATGTTGAAAGGTATTTGTCAATTATTTAATAATTTGTGCCAAATAGCAAGGGAGGGAAGGAAAAATGCTCCGAAAGCCTAGGACTGTGGTATTTGAAAAGTCTCAAAGTGTTCTAACAGTACTGTATATTCTATTTCCCAAATATAGTTGGGGATCAGAGTTATGCCCTGCTCAGCAATCACTGAGGCACTTTCCTTCACATTTCTGCTTTGAGACTAATGACAGGTATTTGGGTTTTATAGGAGCTTATGACCATTTTCCAACTATTGCACTGGAATGGAAGCCTAAAAGCCCTTCGTGAAACAAAGTGTTCCCGACAGGTGAGATATTCCAGTAAAAACAGGTTTGCGTTGTATGGACTGAGCAGATGGCTTGTCATCTTCCAGGATATGTATCAGTCCAGTTGCATCAGGGACTGACCAAAAATGCACACTAAGAAGAATGTTGCCTGGGCATAGGCCTGATTTAGATACCTGTACTGAATGCCAGAATGAAGGGATCATTAAGACAGACTTAGTTTATAAGTCAAATACTGAATCTACTCTATGCACCTGTCCTGCCTGCTGAATGTGTGCCCTCTCCCACTCTTCAAGGCAGAAAGAAATGTGAGTCTGCACTGCTTCTGAACCTCCTCACTGAGAACAGGTAGAGTTGGTTGTGTAGCAGGAGGACTTTTCTCATCCCCACCAAATGTCCTTAAGGGACAACAGAAATGATTGCGAAGGTGGACAACCTGGTATTTCAGTCGCTCCCATTTTTTGGTTTGGAAGTTTCTTCTTTATTTTTCAGAGACAGGGTCTCGCTATTTCTTTGCTACCTATAAAAAGCACCCTTCTCCCTTTTTTTAGTAGCAAAAACAACCCCCTCTCCCATGCACTTAATGGTTCTCACCTACTGTCCCTCAAGATTTATTCTTCCTTTACCCCATTAGACTTCGAAGATGGTAGTTTGTTTTGAGAGTTTGCTAACAGGAATTTGTATGAGAAACAGAGCCTTTACTAGTCAGCAATATGAGGGTGGATGTAAGAGTTTTCCATGCACTGCAAGCCCCAGGAGTTTTTAGTTGTTCTTTGCTTAGAAAGCCTGGCTTTCAAAATGTCAAAGATGGAAAAGAAATGAGTAGCTGACAATGGCTTTGGCTGTTTTTTTCTTTTCCTTTGATTTAATAAAAAGCCTTTGAAATATGCCGGGTTGGTTATAAACACTTTTCCATGATTGTTTTTAATTTGTTAAGGTCATAAATAAATACCATATGTTCCTGAAAATAAAAGTAAACAATGCATCCACTCCACAAGATCTTGTTAAAGTGCATCCATCAAACTTATACATGATGTTACAATGTATTGGGAAATTTTAAACATGAGAATTGACAGATAGTGACAAATTTTTAATTATTTGGAGAAAGTGAGAGACAACGTACATGAAGGTACCATTATGATATCAATGATGATAATACCTATATTCCATAATACATTTTTAAAGTTCTTCCCATAGTTTCTGTGAGCCATTCAGTCTGTCATCTTCCTTATGCTAACAACATAGCAGTTAGGAAGTTGATTCTCTTGGTGTCTAAGTCTTGTCTGATTCAAAGCTCCCTGCTTTCTGCAATGGGTGTGACTAAACCCAGTTCTGTCCGAATCCTTCCATATAATTGTTTCCCTTTTTATCTTGCCAAAGGAGATAATGCTGAGCAGAAGAGTCCAGTGAATGAGATAATGTTCATACCAATTGTTATAGGAATGCATTTTCAAAGGAAGACATATTTTCTAGCAAGGTCAGAGCTCTGTTCTGTGAACATTATTGGGTCATTCCTGGTGGTAGTGTTTTGATTCAACCTGGAGTGACCCTACTATGTGTACCAGCTTAGCCCTGTATTTCCTTTAAGAGGTATGTCCTGAGATTTGGCTTCGGTTTGTGAACATCAGAGAGGTTTGGTTATTGGTAGAACCCCTGGGGGTGTGTTGGGAGTAGTGGAGGCACAGGAAAGGAGGCATCAGAAGGCCATGAGCCCAGGTACCTTTGTTGCTCTTTACTGACACTCTGGACTTTGTTTCTTGGCTCCCAGGAAGTCATCTCCTACTATTCCCAGTATTCCCTAGATGAAAAGATGCGCAGCCACATGGCCCTGGACTGGATCATGAAGGAGCGGGAGTCACCAGGAATTCTCTCCCAAGAGCTACGAATGGCCCTGAGGGAGTTGGAGGAAGCCAGGAAAGCAGGACAAGAACTACGTTTTTACAAAGAAAAGAAAGAAATCCTGAGTTTAGCCCTGACTCAGATCTACAGTGATCCTGACACTTCCTCACCCAGTGATGATCAGTTGAGCCTCACAGCCCTTTGCAGCTATCACTAACAAGGCCAGGTCCCGGCTGCCCCCAAGGCGGGCAGAGGCCGGACTGTAACATTAGGAAGCTCATAGAAGGAGGTCATCAGAGGCTTTAGCAGCTATAGATGCTGCCTGAAGGCTGTACTAATTCTCCCCACCCATTCCATTCATAGAATCTCAGAGCAGGAGGACCCTTATAGGACCCAACATGTCACTCAATGCAATTTTCCCATCACACTCTCGATAGTTCCACCTCAGACTGAAAGGATGGAGACAGGATTGCTTGAAAAATATTTTCCAGGCCTGGCTTTAACCTGAAGCCTTGTTGACATGTGCCTTGCTAGATTATATATGTTGTTTAAAAGAAGGGGTCAATGTAGCATCCCTGAAAAGAACACCAGCCAGGACTGGGGAAAACAGCATGATAGCAATTAAAAAATACTTGGGATTAAATAAACAATATGGATTCTTTTAAAAAATATACAGGGGTCAGAGTTTCTTCCTAAGCTTTGTAAGCTACAAGATCACTTACACTCTACTAGGTGTAATCCAGAACTTCAGTGAGGATTTTATCTGGACATCCCACTATCAAACATTTGGAACTGGTAATAGTATGAAAATACTATATAAAGGTAATGTGGCTTAAAATGTCATAGTAATAAAATTTTTTTTCAATCCACTTTTCCATATGGGGATAAATATCACCCAGGATAGTACCCTCACTTGTATTCCTCAAGAAGAATTAATATCCAATTTTTATGAGTCCTGCAATCAGTCATATTCATTTTTAATCTGCAAATAAGATTAATTGATTCATTTTTATTTCTGCCACTTCTGTCATATATCTATAATGGAGAAAGTTACTGTCATTTCAAAGGTTAAAACATTTTGAAAAATCATTAGCATTTAACAATGCTTATATTCACATTTGATTTGTTTCTCATGCATTAGAGCAAAGGAATTATTAGCTGTCTTTGTTATTGTTCAAGAACTTAAGCCACCAGTAGCTCAAACATAGTGTCATTTTTCAGTTTAAATTACTGGAATCTTCTTTAAAGAAGGGATAAAACATTGTCATCTCTTTTTCAAAATGGCTCGGATCAATCAACAGATTAGAAAACCAAAAGCAAATACAAACCAATTTTTAGATGGTTCCTGGTCACTCAGATTTAAGAATGGCAGCAGTGTCAATTTTAAACACTTACAAGTATTTCCCTATTTTTAACATGGAAAGGATTATCTTGCATTTACTCCAATAATTCAAATTTAAGAAAACAGTTTTCTCAATTTTAAATAAGGTTTCTTTTTCTTCTTGTTTACACAAATGCACATTAAGTTTCATGAAAGCTAAAACCATCATAATTACATTAAAGTTTACAAAAATGTGAGTTTAGCTTCATATCTAAATATCTACAGTGCTAATTGTCACTCCTTGAATCCCCATAAAACTGTATACTGAGTACTATATACTGAGCATATATTTTGGAATTAACCTTGTTAATAAAAAATTAACTTCATACATCATATTTTTCACATCAGGGGAGAATTTAGCTATATATCTGCCCTACTCAAATGTCTTGAAAAAGTAATGCTATATAGTATTAGATAAATTTTATTTAAAATATTGTTTTAACAAAAAAATCACATTTCTCCCCATAATGAGGCTAAACGTCACCTAGAAGAAATTTCCAAATAGGAATTAGAATTAATATTTATAATTTGAATAAATTTTAAAATTAAATTACTTCCTATTTAAAGTAATTTTTTCATAAAGTCATTACTCGTTATCATTTCAGAAAAGCCACAACTTCCCCTGTTGGGTGTGATTAAAGGTAGGTACATCTGTACTGCATTTGCAGCCTTTAACAATGACCAACTCAAGCTGACACCATCTAATTACATGCAGGAACAGGAATCAGCTGGGAAAATATTAAATGTATTCTCTGCCCTGCAATTAGAAAACTGTACCCATTCTGTACACTGAAAGCAGAGGTTCTGTCTTGGCCACTATCAGCTTTTCCTGGCTGGTCAAAACTGCCTACTCTTCCTGCAATGGGAGGGAAGTTTCAGCAAAAGAAGCAAAAGTCAGAATCTTTGCCACTGCTGCTCCCTTTGATGCTCATTTATCGCAAATCAGTTTCAGCTAAGACCTAATGGCTGTCAGTACATCACATAAATGTCTATAATCCTGGCCCTGAGAAGAGCAGGGCTGAAGAGCAAAGTAGGTTATTATTATTTTTCAATTTCTATATCTTGTTCTCAATAGCACACTGTGTTGGAGGGGCCTAGAGTGGAGGATTCTCTATTTAAATATATGGAACTATGTGTCTTAACCTTTTGTGGTTATAAGCCCTTTGAGAATCTGATAGAAGCTATGGACCTTCTCCTAGGAAAATAGAACGAAGCATATACACACAAAATTACACAAACTGTTTCAGAGCGTATGTGGACCTCCCCAAAATCCATAGATTGCTCTGTCCAAAGACCCCCAGTTTAGAACTCTTAATTTTGAGCACATACTTACAGTTTCTTAAGCTTTTCAGCAGGGATCCAATTAACTCAGGCATCGTCCCATTAACCTATCTCTAAGACAAATGTCATCATCCTTAAATACAGAATTGCACTATATTTTGACAAGAGATAGTTTAATTCTCACAAAACCCCAATACACCAGATTGTTATGAAAAAAACAGCTTGAAGCAAACTAGTCACTAAATTTGTGTGAACATGTTAGAATATTACAGATTTAATAAAGTCATTGTTCCTCTCCTGATCAGAATTTGGCTATTTGTTCAAAAGATATAGTCCATTGATATGTTTGCTGTTAAATTCATTCACCTATTTCTAGAAAATGAAAAGAATCAAGCCATAGATATTCCTGAAATGCTGTGCCTACACCAACGATGAATCTGGCCAGCTGGGTCTCAGGGCAAAGAGAAAACATAAAGGTTTAACACCTTTCGGTTTCTTTAGGGAAAGCTTTTGAAGTCAGGAGTGTTGTAGTTGACTTTATCTCTGAAATGCTTCAGAGAGTTCTGTTATATCATGCCATGCCTTTCTTTCTTGCCAAAGGACAAAAGAAGCCAGACTAAGAATATTTTTATTATCCTTGACTATGTTTACAGGTAAACACTATTCAAGACATTATCTATTATATATTGTTGGTGTTTTGTTTTGTTTTACCTTGCAGAAATGCAAATATCAATCTTTCTTCTATGGTGTCCACCATGTTAAAGAGCGAATATTGAGATTGTTTTTAGCCAGGGTTCCAGGAAAATGAAAATTATTTTCCCTACTACAGCGGTTTTCTTTGGCTGCCCATTAGAAATATCCAAAGAGCTTTAAAAGATCCTAACTGTCCAGACTGCATCCAGACCAATGAAATCAGACTTTCTGGAAGTGGGACCCAGGCATCAGTATTTTTTAAAGCTCCCCAGGTAGTTCGAATGTACAACAAGGTTGAGAACCACTGCTCTACCCAGGAAGTTCTGGCTCAGAGGTCTATGGCCTAACTAGTGGGAGCTGTTACTTAACTTGGCATTGGCTCCAAATTCAAAATGTTGAGCTCTTCTGATTTAGGTAGGAGCAAAACCTTTTGCTTGAGCAAGAGGCTTTCCTGGAGCCCAGAACTAAAGCAGAGCAAGCATGCATGTGCGCGCACAAACACACACACCTTAGCAGGACAGCCAGATTCTGCTCCAGGGTCCAGGCTTTCTTTCACAAATATGATACACAAACTAACTGCCCCAGAATCATCCTTTAAAAGTACAAGTTCCTGGGCCACACCCAGACCTGCTGGCCAAATTCCAGGAGAGAGTCTGGATGATTTACCACTCCACCAGGTGTTTCTGATCACACTTAAATTTGAGTTCTTTTGGCCTAGAGCTACCTAGCACATTCTTTAGTAGGCAGCACAGCCCTGGCCTTCTGATATAACTAGCCTCTTGGCAGAGAGAGCACAGAAAGGAATAAAGGGGAGAGGGAAAGGTTGCCTCTTTACCCCTCCTGGAAGCTAGACAAAAGCAGAAAGGGCAGATATATAGCTGCCTTTTCTCTCCCAAAAGAGCTCCCACTCTTTTTATCACTTTGGCTCCAACAATTGGAATTACTTTTAATCCCTTTTCTAGAAACCGTGAAAATCTCTATTAGCTCATGGTAAAAGTCACTTCTTTAAACCTGACTAAACCCTGGTAGCACTTTCTTCCTTGGAGCAAAGTAGGTTGTGGGAAAGGGAAGCAGAAGCTTCTTCCTGCCAGCTGTTGATTCTCTAGTGATTGTTGGTTTTCAGGTGAAAGTCCCAAATTGCTATCTATTTTTAGGCAGTTCCCAATTTTAGCAGCAATTACAGTGTCACAAGTCCATTTGTAAGTCAGTTAGTTGTTCAATCCTGAGGATGCATTCTTCTATAGGAGCAAGGTCATAAATGGTGGCCAGTTTCCTAGACTAGCTTGTATAAACAATAGGGTACCTTAAATATTGATTTATATGGGACCTAATATGCTCTAGGTTGTGGGCAGGGGAGAATAGAATAAGGGGCAGCTGTGGGTCTAGGGCATATTATTGTGGACCTACCTCCTGGGGGCATATTCCTTAGTCTCAAACTGGTTCTCCAAATAGTCCCCTTATTTTCTCTTTGCCCCCCACCCCAAGATTTAGCTTGATAATACCCCACCCCCTGCCATCACTTGTTGCTTCTTCTGATCATGGTTTCTTCTACTTGCTGACTTACTGAAGAAGTGCTTTTCTCCTGCCTTTCCTACGAACACTTTGAAAATTTCTAAGAATTGGTATCACTAGAAACAGGAACATTGGATGACCTAAAAATGGCAGCTACTAAGCCACTTTGCAGGTCCTGTGGGGAACACAAGCACATGAAACAGGACTGCATTATTGTACTCATCCAGGCCCCTAAAGTTTCCTGCTTCTTTGGTGTTCTCATTTGGCTCCACAGGCATTGCCCCATCCTGACCATGGATGTCCCATAGCTAGCCAGTGATTCTGGGTAATCTGGCTCAAAACTAGAAACTGGACTGATCAGTCTGTCCCCCTCAGGAATGTGAGCTAAGAAACATGGAAGGAATTTGGCTGTTCAAGTTGGGAGCTGAAGTTGGAAGGGTCATGTTCATGAGCGCTGTGCAGGCTGAAGTGATGAGGAAGAAGGAGTGATGAGTCAGCAGGAGTGATGAGTCAGCAGAAGCAGCTGGTCAGTAGAAAGAGGAGAGGTGGTTGGTGTGGAGAGCAGATGCAAGGAGAGGCGGAAACACAAGTCAAAGGTGAGAGCATGAGGTCCACGAGGAAACCATGAGAGCTGCTGGCCCAAGCACCCTTCAGTAAATTCACTTACTCTTTACCTGAGTGGATCACACGCTTTGCAACCAAAGAAATCTCACTTTACTAATTTCAGAGCAAAATTGCTCTAGATTATCCTGGACTTTTCATACTAAGAATAGACCAAGAAAGCTGACATGAGGAAAAACCTATTCAAGCAATAGAAACGCTGCTAAGAAAACTAGACTTAGGACTGGTGACAGAGTTAAACTTTTCCCCACTCACTGCTCCTTCCACTCCAATGTAAGCTCTCAAACCAGTCAGGAGTCCTTCCCAAATCTGAAATAAACTTATGTATTATGTGCTAACCATCATGTTGTTCCTCCCCCTACATAGAAATTCCTGTGTTCTCATGTTCCACAGGAGATATATAGACACAGAGGGACATAGAATTCTATTTTTATGAAGATAGAATTCATAACCTCAAATAATTGTTGTCTTCTTTAAAAATTAGTCACCTTGGGAACCTAATAACATGCTCTGACAATGCTCAAGAATGCTGTCTTTCCCAAAGACATTTCTGTCACGAACTTCTCCTTGGGAATGGAGTCTTTTGTCAGAGAAAAAAGAGTCAGTCTCTTTTGTCAGCAGAAAGCACCTTGCCATCCTGAACTGACTAGTTTATTTCAGTATCTTGACTATTAGGCCTAATACTTAGCAGGTACTCAGTGAATGTTTCTTGAGTAGAAATTTGTCATCAGTGTCTTGGTGCCTTCCTTACTCCTTGCTTGAGGAGTTAATTCATTCATCAGACCAGGCTCTGTTCTAGCAGATTAGTCAGGAATCACTAATTAGTCAGGATTAGTAAGGCAGAAACTCAGATCAAACCTACTAGGCAAAAGGGAAGTTTATTGGCTCAAAAAGGGGAGTTTATTGACATAAACAAACCCCAGGACACTTTTTGCTCCAAGTACATCTGGATCCAGGAGCGCAAACCAGGACTTGATCTCTCTCATTATATAGATGTGTACGTATGTGCACATTCATGTGTATCATTGCTCATTTCTCACATCTCCTTTCTTTTGTGTTGGCTCCATTTTTAAGCAGACTCTCTCCCCACAGAGCAGCAAGATGGTGGCCAGCAGTTTCAGTCTTACATCGTAGCAGAATGAGAAATTCTCTTCCCAGCAGTGTAAATCCAAATTCCAGAGCCGAGTGCCACAGTGGTGTTTCAGTTGACTCAATCACCCAAGTCACATGTCTGCCCCCTGGAACTACTGGTGAAGCCATCCCACCTACATGACTTGGACCTAGTAGGGGAGCAGTAGTCATCTCAGGTAAATATGGGTTCAGTTACCAATATAGGGAAAATGTGGCCATTTCCCAAGGCATTTTTTAAAAGATGTTTTTATTATTATTATTTTCTTTTTTAACATCTTTATTGGAGTATAATTGCTTTACAATGGTGTGTTAGTTTCTGCTTCATAACAAAGTGAATCAGTTATACATATACACATGTTCCCATATCTCTTCCCTCTTGCGTCTGCCTCCCTTCCCACCCTCTCTATCCCACCCCTCTAGGTGGTCACAAAGCACCGAGCTGATCTCCCTGTTCTGGGTAATCTGGCTCAAAACTAGAAACTGGACTGATCAGTCTGTCCCCCTCAGGAATGTGAGCTAAGAAACATGGAAGGAATTTGGCTGTTCAAGTTGGGAGCTGAAGTTGGAAGGGTCATGTTCATGAGCGCTGTGCAGGCTGAAGTGATGAGGAAGAAGGAGTGATGAGTCAGCAGGAGTGATGAGTCAGCAGAAGCAGCTGGTCAGTAGAAAGAGGAGAGGTGGTTGGTGTGGAGAGCAGATGCAAGGAGAGGCGGAAACACAAGTCAAAGGTGAGAGCATGAGGTCCACGAGGAAACCATGAGAGCTGCTGGCCCAAGCACCCTTCAGTAAATTCACTTACTCTTTACCTGAGTGGATCACACGCTTTGCAACCAAAGAAATCTCACTTTACTAATTTCAGAGCAAAATTGCTCTAGATTATCCAAGAAAGCTGACATGAGGAAAAACCTATTCAAGCAATAGAAACGCTGCTAAGAAAACTAGACTTAGGACTGGTGACAGAGTTAAACTTTTCCCCACTCACTGCTCCTTCCACTCCAATGTAAGCTCTCAAACCAGTCAGGAGTCCTTCCCAAATCTGAAATAAACTTATGTATTATGTGCTAACCATCATGTTGTTCCTCCCCCTACATAGAAATTCCTGTGTTCTCATGTTCCACAGGAGATATATAGACACAGAGGGACATAGAATTCTATTTTTATGAAGATAGAATTCATAACCTCAAATAATTGTTGTCTTCTTTAAAAATTAGTCACCTTGGGAACCTAATAACATGCTCTGACAATGTTCAAGAATGCTGTCTTTCCCAAAGACATTTCTGTCACGAACATCTCCTTGGGAATGGAGTCTTTTGTCAGAGAAAAAAGAGTCAGTCTCTTTTGTCAGCAGAAAGCACCTTGCCATCCTGAACTGACTAGTTTATTTCAGTATCTTGACTATTAGGCCTAATACTTAGCAGGTACTCAGTGAATGTTTCTTGAGTAGAAATTTGTCATCAGTGTCTTGGTGCCTTCCTTACTCCTTGCTTGAGGAGTTAATTCATTCATCAGACCAGGCTCTGTTCTAGCAGATTAGTCAGGAATCACTAATTAGTCAGGATTAGTAAGGCAGAAACTCAGATCAAACCTACTAGGCAAAAGGGAAGTTTATTGGCTCAAAAAGGGGAGTTTATTGACATAAACAAACCCCAGGACACTTTTTGCTCCAAGTACATCTGGATCCAGGAGCGCAAACCAGGACTTGATCTCTCTCATTATATAGATGTGTACGTATGTGCACATTCATGTGTATCATTGCTCATTTCTCACATCTCCTTTCTTTTGTGTTGGCTCCATTTTTAAGCAGACTCTCTCCCCACAGAGCAGCAAGATGGTGGCCAGCAGTTTCAGTCTTACATCGTAGCAGAATGAGAAATTCTCTTCCCAGCAGTGTAAATCCAAATTCCAGAGCCGAGTGCCACAGTGGTGTTTCAGTTGACTCAATCACCCAAGTCACATGTCTGCCCCCTGGAACTACTGGTGAAGCCATCCCACCTACATGACTTGGACCTAGTAGGGGAGCAGTAGTCATCTCAGGTAAATATGGGTTCAGTTACCAATATAGGGAAAATGTGGCCATTTCCCAAGGCATTTTTTAAAAGATGTTTTTATTATTATTATTTTCTTTTTTAACATCTTTATTGGAGTATAATTGCTTTACAATGGTGTGTTAGTTTCTGCTTCATAACAAAGTGAATCAGTTATACATATACACATGTTCCCATATCTCTTCCCTCTTGCGTCTGCCTCCCTTCCCACCCTCTCTATCCCACCCCTCTAGGTGGTCACAAAGCACCGAGCTGATCTCCCTGTGCTATGCGGCTGTTTCCCACTAGCTATCTATTCTACGTTTGGTAGTGTATATATATCCATGCCACTCTCTCACTTTGTCACAGCCTACCCCAAGGCATTTTTGAAACTATTTCTCCTCAAGAGCCTTCAGAGATGGAGTGAACAATAGAAGAAACGCAGTCTCTCCAACCATTCGTTGGGGAAAAGGATTCCGGGTAGACCAAAAACAACAGATGTTCACTATGAATACATTGTACCATTTCCAAGAATAAAATTCACCCTCAAAGGACAAATTTTGTCATCACTAAGGATGTTCAAAAGAACATTTTCCCCTGGAGGGGAAATCCAAAAGTGTTTGCAGACCAATCACATCGCTGGAATAAGCATACAGGTTCTCTGAGGACTGCCCTGAAGGGGACGGCACTCGTTTATATGTAAGAGTTCTGTTGTGTGGAGAGGCCTAATCACTGGCATTACTCTGCAGCCACATTTCATATACCTTCAGTGCTGATGAATTGCTGCTATACAAGAGAATCAGGAAATTTCCTCTGGTCTATTTCTGCTGGGCCCTGGCTTTCATTACCAGTGGCTGCTATTGCTTTTAATAGAAAAGAAAACAGTGGGTCCCAACAATTAAAAACAATTGTGGCAAAACTGGATAGTGCAATGACCTGGGTAGTTTGTTTATCCCTGCTCATGACTGAGCAACTTGCAAACCTGAAGTATGGCTCCACTCTGACCCATGGGTTATGATGCAGATAGCTATAAAATGATTTGGAAACAAGTTATTCTGAGGCAATCCGTTGTGTATCTCCCGGATATTTCCCTATGTCCATGTACTAATCTGTTAGATGATGTCTGGAAGTAAATAGGCGGTACTTAATACAAGCAGGTTTTCATAGGGAAATTGTGAAAACGCAGGTGACCCAGGGAAATACCAGATTGCCGGAAGAGTTGAAAAGTCAACCTGAAACTTTAATGAACTAAAAAATGGGAGCTATTTTACCCTTTCAGTTAATCTTCTCTCAATGGATCTGAGGATTTTGTTTTATTTATTTGTTTATTGTGGCCACTTGGATTTTTAAAAAAATGTTTTTTGGTTACAAGGCCACCAAAGCAAATTCTCTTAAAGGCTGAGACAGATCCTTTTAAGTGATGTTTGTTAAAGATTGGGTTCACTAAAGTAGTGAATTAAATTAAGACAAGTTTCCTTCATCCAGAGTGTTCTTGGCAACATGTTTTGCATCCTTTTTTATTTTCTTCATAGAAATGCAAGGACAGTAGCTCCTTGCCCAGTTTACCAGTCATTTGTGAAAAGCCAGGGGGGCTTAGCTCTCACTCTCCTGAAAAGAGGCTTCAGTAAGCTGAGTCTCGCCACATGGGCAACTTCATCCCAGGCATTGCAGGTGTCACACACGTTTACAGTAGGATTTACAGGGTCTAAAATAAATGGCCTAAAACAAAGCAAAACAAGCCTCATACTCTCCATTTCTAAACCCAGTTTCAATTTGCTGTATAGTTAGAAGAGAGGAATGTCTGAGTTAAATATGGAACTCTGTTAAGAAAAGGACTCTCTGGAAACTGTGGTAGTGAGTCCATGGAGGCCTAACCACACCTATTAGAAAACAGCCACTTGTTCCTGCCCCACCAACTCTGACTTGATCTCATTTTCCCTTTTCACCTGAGGAAGCGTGTCCTCCCTGGATTCAGCCTTCAGTTTCCTCCTCATTTGTTGTCTATATCCACATTCTATTCATTTTACTCAAATTACTCTTAATTCACACTTTAGAATTAAAGTTCTGTGAGAAGTTATTGAAGGGAATTGACTTTGTAGTAATCAGGGCCTTCTCATTTACATGGAATCCCGATAAAGCTACTCTTTGCTCCAGACTTTCTTCCTTGATGGCAAACCTGCTTCTTACATCTTAAGGGTGTAGAAAAGATAAATAGTTACCTTGTGTGCTTCTGGTTAACCTTTACAAAAATGGGGAACTTGGGATGATAGTGTCTGTGCCAAACAACGTCGATTTCTGCATATCGAACAAGAAGTTTGAGGACTGCCCTCATTCCCTGTACCAGGCTGAAGAACAGGGGCTTCTCCGCCCGTTCCCACATGTATATGGTGAGGAGCTCCACTGTGTAAGAGGAGGGAAGTCTCCGGAATCTAGACACACAGAATGAAGTGTTGTACGTACTTGCATTACCCCCGAAAGTGAAGACAGGTTTATTCAGTTATGAGAAAAATCCAAGCTCAAAAGGCAATTTACAGAAGAAGAAATTCTATTTTCAATCTCACTACTTACCAAACAAAACCAATATTTCCACCAATCAGACTGGCAAAAAAAGGAATTATAATGTCCAACATTGGTAAGTCTGTGAGGAAAGGGACACTCACACGCCATTGGTAAGACTCTAAATAGCCTTTTTTGGAGTCAACTCAATTAAAATTTGAGATGTTCCATCCTTTTGACCCAGCATTTTTCACTTCTATGAATTCATTCTGTAAAAAACATCTACAAGTGCTCAAAGATATATACAAAAGTATATTTTTTATTTTATTGTTTGAAATAGTAAATATTGGAAGTTCATCAATAGGGGACTAGTTAGATAGCTTCATGGTACATCTCTTACTGTGCTATCCAATATGGCAGCCACTAGCCGCATGTGGCTATTGAGCACTTGACATGTGGCTAGTCTGACTTGAGTATGTACTGTATTTTGAAGAGTTATATAAAGTAAAATATCTCATTAATAATTTTCTTTTGAATGCATGTTGAAATGATAACATTTTGGATCTATTGGGTAAATATATTATTAAAATTAATTTCCCCTATTTCTACCTTTTTAATGTGGCTACTAGAATATATAATACTGCATATGTGGCTCGTATTTGAACCTCACATTCTATTTTTTTAGACAGCGTTGTCCTGTACTATGCAGTCATTAAAAGAAGTAAGGTAGATCACAATGTACAGATATAAAGATACAATATAGATTAACTGAAAAAATTTTAAAGCAATAAACAGCAAATACATTTTTAAAAATTAAGCATACATAAAAAACAAATTTGGCAAATATGCTCTAAACATATTTTTGGGAGGTGGGGATTTAGGGTGAAGAAAGAAACTTGGTTTTTTTTTACATTAAGTCTTAAACTGCAGTATATATACCAGGAAAACAATTTAAAGCTGATAAACAAACTTGGGAGAAAAAACCCAACACGACAGTTTTGGGATTTCATGGCGGTTGATATTTAAATATGTATTTTTACTGCCTTGGCATTCATTAGCCATAGACATCTCTTTTGATGATATATTGCAAAATCATGCAATTTATTTCCTCTAGTAGAATTTAGGGGAAACAGAGTAGCATTTTCTTACTATTATATTAATCATTTGTTCTTACCTCAACAAAGGAAATTAAAGAAACTAAAAATAGATGAAACCTCTTGTCCTGGTAATGAACAGCAAACCAGATTTCAGCTAATCAGTAACTCAGTTCCTGTGATTTTACCTCAGGGGTTGAGGACAATAGACACAAGACTTAAAGTCCACCTCTACTTTAACCATCTGATGCTTCCAAGTGCCCAAAGTAAGCCATGGTTGAAAACTGCTCAAGCAGGATATGCTCTTCACATTTTATGAAAGAAAATTTGGGGGTGGGGGGAGACCTAATAAGCAATGAACTTCACATTTTTATAGCATGATTACATATATATTTATATAGCTCTGATATGTGTTCATATTATTTTGTGTCATATTTTAGTCATTTAAAATTGGTTCATGTAAATCTTTCTATATATTTCCATGTTTCCCAAACTTGTCTTGAACAGTATTTCATCATGACAATTTACTTCATTCCCAAATTTCATTATCTTTAGTAGCACTATTCTGAATATACAAATTACTTTTTTTATGTGATTTATTTTCTCTAAGGGTAGTTCGTCTAAGTATTTCTGACATCTCTTTTAAAATTTTTGAGTACTCTTTTTTAATGAAATACTTAATATAAATGGCTTCAACTCTTTTTTTAAAACCAAATAATAAGAAATTTTTTACTTCTTACTTTCACCCGTTTTTGTTTTGTTTTAACTTAGAGGGGAGTTAACTTGACAGATGGTTTGAATATTTTAAAATCTTTAACACATAATAAATACTTAATACACATTACAAGATTACTTTCCTGAAATAGAAAACCAACTATTGTGTTGGAACATATGTGGTCCAATTTCCCCACAATACCACCTTTTTAAGTCTTAGAATTATTTTTCTGCTACATTATTAGATAAGTTCCTTCTTGCAGATCTATAAATGCTCTCCACTACCAAAAAAAAAAGTGATTTCAAAACCAGGCTTGTCATCTGACCAAGGATCTACTCAAAGCAAGAAGCTTTATTTCTTTTTTCTATATTCACTGGTTTTCCTATTTTTACTAGTAAATTTTTACTCAACCAAAAGAGAAAAAATATATAGAATGGTTAGAGATGCTTAGAAATAGGATGTAACTATATAGGAGTAATGTATGTTTTTACAAAGTGACAAATGTTATCATCAATATTAAACACAAAAATATACAAAGAGTAAACAGAATGTGTGATTCAGATGAACAAATCAAGGTTTGTAACAACTTTATACAAAGCTGAAGAAGACTTATTCCATGTAGAAAGTAGCCATATATAAATATGTTATAATAAACCCGCTGCCTCTGCTATTTTTGCCAAATGGAGAATTCATATAAATATATTCTAGTTCTCTGTTTTTCAAAAGTTTATCTTAAAATACTCAAACCAGTATCTGAGTCTCCCTCACATCCCTTTACAACAGCATTAGAGCCTGTTGCTACCAAAGTGAAGAAAAGATATTAAAACATGCACATATCAACTTTTGAGGCTCCCCCTACTGTAGAGGACAACTCTGCTCTGTTAGAATTGGCTACAGTAGAAGGAATACTTAAAGCCTGAACACTGAACGACTGAACAGCTCATTCAAATCATGCTAGTAGTCTCCCTTTTCCTTTTCTGTGCCTTACTTCCTTGCACCAACCCATTTGGTTATGCCACTGACTATTTTAGTTTCTATTCTTTGGTTCCTACCAAAACATTATATTTGAAATAATGCAATACAGGTGTTCCATATTTTATAACAGCCCTCATTCTCTATATCGCTCTCTCTCCTTCCTCCCTCTCTCCTTCCTCTCTCTCTCTTTCCCTCTCTACATATATTCCCTCTCCCTACCAAGGAAAGAGGTGGAGCCTGAAAGAATAAAGAAAGGGGACATGAAAAGAGAAAGGCTCACGTCGTGCCCATGTGCTGGCTACATACTTATTTTCCTTGGTGGTGTTGGCAAATGATGTCTTGAACCAATGTATCATTAAACGACTGAGCCCCTTCACCCTCACGACAGATGCCCTGACAAAATCCACCTGGTAAGGTAAGAGGGCCAAGGCACACAGCTGGGCCTCGTCACTGTCATTACAGAGGTACAGTTTGCGGTAAAGGTGAAGTTTTAAGTCTGTTAACACCAAGGAACAAAGACAATTGTGAGACTTTGCTCCCTCCTCTCTTCTCCTGGTTTCCCGTGGTACAAATGAGCTGTGTTAACTCTGATTAATTAGACCTTAAGCATTTAAAACAAAACAGTTTCTGTGTTTAGGAGAGTTATTCCAGTTTACCCAAGTGGTTAAAAGAGAAAGCTACAACATTATGATGCCAGAGTAGCTCAAATTGAGCTAACTCTGGTTCAGGAAAATCTTTCTCATCAGATGATAGAAAGATTTTCTACCAGCAGAGGAAGTTTATTTCTCAGAAGCAAATTTCATTACCATTTGCAAATGTCATCTGGCATATAAACTAAATGTCATTATTCTCTGTGTACCATAACCTATATAATCCCCTCTGTTTAATTATCTAAATTGTTATTATCTGTATATATTTTTGCAGAAGAGATTCTACTACCCGGACACTTGAAGGAACTGATTATACTTGTAAAGATGGAGATGACTTTAAAAGATGTATTTAAGTCAAATTGCAAACAAACAAGCTATGACAGCGATACATTAATGAGGAAGGAAAACTAGATTAAATAGCAAACATATATATATATATTATATACTATAATCTCATAAAACAACATTAACTCAGATTGTACTCATTCTAATTGGATGATATATAAATGTTTAGTATCTTTTTATCATAATATACTTAAATTTTCCCAATTTGACACAATTAGAAGTTCTATTATGAATCTATTTTGTATACCCCTATCTGTACCTGTCCGTCTGCCTAACTAAATGGTCATGCAATAATGACACACTTGTTAATCATGGCAAATTTAGATTTTACTATACACATTTTAAAGTTAATTGTCAAGTATCTATTTTACTTGTACAATACATTAAAAAAAAATTATGCCTTCATCCGGATTCCTAATTTTAAGAGTACCTGTACAGTCCTTTTATACTGGTCCAGCTATTTAGGGCCAAATCAGAGATATAATAGTAGGTTGATTTATCAACAGGTTAGAGAGTAAAATCAAATTCCTATGATAAACATAGATGAGCAGATAGAATTGTTTATGGCAAATATTCTCATAACTGCTGTTATAACAAACATATTCTAGTCTTTTATTGACAGTCTCTCTGACTTTCTTAGCAAACAGACAAATAAAAATTCAGGTTTATAATGACAAAAGATAGAAGAAACAATAATTTAACTTAAATTTTGGTATGCAATAGGTATGTCAGATATTTGCTGACCTATTTCTATTATCTGATAAGCTGTCTTGGCTGACCCAGAGATAATCTACTCAAAGCCACCTCTGTATCAACATTTCCTCCTCTTTAAGGTTCTTCATTGACAGGAACCCAAGTTGGTGGCTTCTAACTTAAATTATTTTTTAGGCTTATAATTGTCTGTTTCTACTCTAACTGTGTGACTTAGAGGAGTTTATTTTATCACCATCATCATTTATAAAAGCAAGAATACTTGGCTCCCTTGCTATTAATCAAGTATTATTCTAAGTGCTTTATATTTATTAACACATTTGCTCTTTAACAACCCTTGATATGGAAACTATTATTATCTCCAGTTTATAAATGAGGAAATAGAGTCAGAGAAATTAAGTAGGTTGCCCAAAGTCACACAGCTAGGAAGTTAAACCATCTCTTGCCATCCTACTGTCCTACGTTGCAGGTTAGATCTGAGCCCAAATGCTTCCTAATCCGCGGCTCATTACTTCTCAGACTTTAATGAGCACAAGAGTCACCTGGGGATCTTTTGCAATGCAGTTTCCGATTTAGTAGGTCGGGGTGGAGCCCAAGATTCTGTATCTCTAACAAGTTCCTAAGTGATGCTGATACTGCTAATCTGAGAATCATATTTAGAGCAGGAATACTGTCAACCATGTCCTTGTCAAACCTCAGGGCTCTGGGGTGCATTGTGGCACACAGGGCCAAACTATTAGTTGTCTAGCACATATGTAAGATGTGCAGGGAATAACATTAAGATGCCTGTGAAGATGTAATGTGATTATCTGAGTCTTGCTCTGACAAGTATTAGCAACATTTAGTTGCCTAAATGGAATCCTAGGACTTGTCTGAACTGTTCATCTCCTCTCAAACCCATTCTTCGTCATCGGTGGAGAGAAGCAGGGTTACATAATAACTTCAGTCTTTTAAAAATCCATTTCACACAGCTGTGCTCAAGAACGTAGGGGACTTAGAAGCCAGAGTAAAAATATACTTCTGCTCCTCTGGGAGACACTTCAGCTCAAGAGCTACTGATATAACCTCAGATCCTCAAGACGATAACCCAAAGGTTGGCTAACAATTGTGCTTTTGAAGTCCGCACACAAGAGAAAGAAAGCATTTTACACAAACACAAGAGCTTCATGGGCCTGTGGTGAGACCTAAGGAGAAGGAAGTATTTTCTCTTAATAAATATTCATTGAGCTAAGCACAATTACATGCTATATGATTTCAAACTAAATCTCATATTTTACTTCTTGCAACTTATCCTTGAGGTAACTTTCTCATCTCAGTTTTATAGATGAAAAACGTGAGGCTTCAGAGTTTTACATGATTTACACAAGTTCACATAGACAATATGAAATAGATCTGGGATTTGGCCTCAAGCCCAGTGTGTTCTCTCCATTATATAACTTTGATGTCATGTCAGTCTACACAGACCTACACAGTGAGACAGACCTGGATTTGCATCCCAGCTCTTAACACTTACTAACTATATAACTGTGGGCAAGTTGCTTACATTTTCTAAGACTCAGTTTTTAAATCTTCAAACTGGGGAAATAGCTTTCTTTCAGGGTTGTTGTGCAAATCAATTAGGATTCATTTACCGATTAATTTTAGGGCAATGAGAATTATATATGGCACATAATAAGTGCTTGATAAATCACAGCATTAAAAAGAAAATCATAGGCTCAGCAAGATTTTCAAGGCAGGGTGTAGGATGGGACAGGTTAAGAAAAGTTTATCAGTGGAAACATTGTGCAAAGACAGAGATAGGAGGGAAATATTTAAGAGTCACTGGCTTGGGCTTCCCTGGTGGCGCAGTAGTTGAGAGTCCACCTGCCAATGCAGGGGACACGGGTTCGTGCCCCGGTCTGGGAAGATCCCACATGCCGCGAAGTGGCTGGGCCCATGAGCCATGGCCGCTGAGACTGCGCGTCTGGAGCCTGTGCTCCGCAACGGGAGAGGCCACAACAGTGAGAGGCCCGCATACCGCAAAAAAAAAAGTCACTGGCTCAAGAATCTCTCCTCTACCAAATGTGAGCCCCAAAAGAGCAAAAATATTGAGCTCCTACCTAATTCACTATAAGTATTTAATGGTACATGGTAGGTATTCCAGAAATGATGGTTGAATAGAATATTTAAACGAATAGATCAATGAAAATATTTGATACCTGCTACTAAGCCAGAGCAGGGTCACTGGTCATGTATTGGCTCACAAATTGCTATGGCATTTTCAGTTCTGCCATTTTGCCACACAGAGAATATACAAATGTTTTAAGTCAAGCAGAAGCCTAGACTCAACCCCCAGGTTTTCTGGAGAATACATTTACCTCTATATAAATCACTTAGTCATCTGGGCCTCTGCTTGGGCTACTAAAACAAAATACCACAGACTGGGTGGCTTAAACAACAGAAATAATTTATTTCTCACAGTTCTGGAGGCTGGGAAGTCCAAGATCAAGGTGCTGGTAAATTTGGTTCCTGATGAGAACCCTCCTCCTGGCTTGCAGATGGCTACCTTCTCACTACATGCTCCCGTGGCTGAGAGAGGAAGTTCTGGTATCTCTTTTTATTCTTACAAGAGAATTAATCCCATCATTGGGGCCTCACCCTCAGGATGTCATCTAAACCTAATTACCTCTCAAAGGCTTCACCTCCTAATACCATCACATTTGGGGGTAGGGCTTCAAAATACGAATTCTGGGGGGACACAAACATTCAATCCATAACAGAGCCATCCTGTTTTTGCCTAAAGTGGAGATACTCTACCCCCCTTTTTAGGAGTATGATTAGACTCTATTTCATATCTTACCCTAGATAACACAACATCTTAGGGATAAAAATAACATCACAATGACCATAACAATGCCATTCTATGACTCTGTCCTTATCACTTTTCACTTCTTTTAGGAGTTCCAACTCCCTCAAATCCCTATCCTACTTCAGTCCCCAGGGACTATGTCCCATGTGCTTGCAGGCTCTTTCTTTTTGTACCACACGGTATCTGCCATTAACATTTTCTGATCTTTTGTGCTGTGTTTGGTGCCTTCTGTGGCTGCGTCTACCAGAAGCATGGATGGTCCAGCCAAAAACAGTCATGCCTCCAACGGTGGCCATGCCATGCCAAAGGCACAAAGGCTCTTGCCAGTACCAGAGCATCAAAGAGAGACGGCCACTCCTGCATCTTCTCAATTCAGAGCGAGGGTGGTCCTCTTAGCTGCTCAGGCCCTCTGGGCCCCTTCTCTGCTTACACAGGAACTCTGGAGCTGCTTTCTACCACTCAGGCTGCAAAACTGTGCCAACTTGAGCTTTGGCTGCCTTAGTAGACATCCAGGAAACAGCTCTTCTGGTTTTTACTTAATTTTTTGAACTCTTTCTCCCAAAGACAGAGGCATGAGTCCACTGGTGCTGAGTATTAAACACCCTCAACAATCTGTTGAATTTAGACCAAAGTTCTGTTCCTAACCAGTCCTTTCCATTATAGGAGACTGATTTACCTTCCTGAATTAGCCAGATTGTGGTTGAATCCCAGTGCAACCTCAATTTAGGCTCAACTTGGAATTCCTGCTACAAGAGGCAGCTCCTTGCAGGCCAAGTCCATACTTCTTTTGTGTTCTTTCTCTACTCCATTGTACAGAACACATAGTTAATACTTGATTGTACTTCTTAAATTAAAAACTGGTAGCATAAGGATACACAGTATTAATGCACTGCAGGAAAAAAAATAAAAGTGACTCCTAAAACCAGTAAGTGATTCAGTGCCACTGCCAACAGCCTGGTTCTGTATACCTAGCCCAGGACTGTGTCTTGATGTGGTCAGTCCTCTATAAATACACATGGAATGAATAGCCATTTTAAAGATTTCCTATGAAACAAAACAAGTAAATCTTACCTGTGGAGGGTGTAGGCCCCAGGACATCATAGTAGGCCATGATCTCAAAAGAATGGCTGTGAAGACTTTCAGTACATAAAAAATTGAATCTTAAAGACAATCGTGTTCTCTTCCCCATTAGGATCCTTAGAAAAGGAACATGACATATGAACGATAAGAGAAAGAGAAAAAAGAAAACATGAGATGATTTTCAACCATCCTTCCCCTTATTCTAGCCCTGCTGCTCTCTTGGTTATTTTTAGAACATGCCAGGGGTGTTTCCTACTCTGGACTTTTGCAGTTGCTATTCCTATACCTAGACTACACTTATCTCAGATAATTCACATGGCTGGGCCCTGGCTTCATTCAGGTCTCTGCCGCACCATTTGGCCTTTCCTGGCCACCATTTAAAACAAGAGCTCCTTCCCTATTCCCTGTTCCATTACCCAGCTTTATGTTTCTTCATAACATTTAATTACCACTTGGTATTATATTATTTATTTATTTCTCTCACACAGGGGTACTAGGTGCACAAAGTCAGGGACTGTGCTTGTTTTGTTCACTGTTCTGTCCCTAGTATCTGACACATAGTAGATGATTAATAATTTTTAACCGAATTATTATCTATGTATTGGGGCATAAGATACTGTTAATCATGAGTATGGTACAGTAAAATATTTTAAAAGAACTGAGACTTCTATTTCTGGATATAATGAAGTAGTTAACAGCTGACCAATGCTCACTGAGAACAACTAGATAATTGGATTTAAAAAATCATGTGTATGTGTGTCTTAGAGGCATTGGAGAGTTGTTGAAGCTAGAAAGGTCAGGATTTAGTGAGGAGTGGGGTAGCAGATAACGGAGAGATGGACTGATATTCTGATGCCATTTTCCCTGGGGACATATACCGATTTGGGAAATAGAGAAGAAGCAGAAAATATGGACTTTGGGAAAAGGGAAGCTTTTGGGGTTCAAGAAACCACTAGAACTTTGTCAAGCTTATAGGGCTAAAGCAATGCAGAGACTTGGAGGCCACAATCCTGATGAAATCCTGGGTTTCATCCTGAAATCCTGGTAGAGAACTGAACCCAAGATATGACCTGCTTTTCCCTCCAAACATTTGCTGAATTCTGAAGATGCTTGAGACAGGTATGGTTATGAAATGAAGCAGAATAGCTTAGAGAGTTGAGTGGAGATGTAGATAGTCTTGCCAGGCTAAGGCAACATGGATTAGGATTCACTCTCAGGGCCTGAGGAGACAAGGATTAGGGGCAAGTCCTTGGTGAAACTACTAGGCTGTAACAGTGGTTCCTTAGCTGCATACTGGAATCACTGAGGATCCTTAAAAAGTGTTGATGCCTTGCTCTCACCTCCAGATGTTTTTTTTAACGGATATGGGGTGTGACCTGGGTGATCAGCTCTTATTCTATCCATTTGGTGAGGAAAGTGTACACCTCTCTGGAAAAAGAGAACATTAGCTGAAGCATCTAAGACTTTTAATGCAGTGTCCTGGTTTTAATCTTTAAATCACTAGAAATTAAATTTAAAATCACTAGAAATTCTAAGAGACAGGGCTATAAGATTTTAAACTGAGAGAAAAAACAAACTGTAGAAACAGACCCCATAGGTGATAACAAATATTGGTATAAGTAGATAAGGATTTTAACTGATTAATATGTTCAATGAACAGAGGAATAGACAGTAAAAGTAGACATAAAGATGAAAAATTAAACTGGAGTTGGATTTTATATACATTAAAAAAAGAATGGAAATTATAGAACTATAAAAAAATAATTGAACTTAAAAGATTTATAGATAAATTTAACAAAAATTAGATATAGCAGGAGAGAATTAGTGACCTGAAAGATAGGCCAATAGGCGTCATCCAAAATGAAAAAAAAATTTTTTTTGTATATATAATGTCCTTTCATTTAAATTGAACAGAGATTTCTGAAATTTTATAACTCCTCAGTACTTTTTTAAAAATGTCGAGACTGTGAAATTCTAATTGGCTTCATGTACCACAAAAGGAATACATTAAATCATTATCAAATTCCCTCACCTTATTTTTGTCATGAGTATATCCTTCTCCCTCAGTCAGGGAGAGTGAAAATGAGTTAAAGAAACCAGTAGCCTAACACTCCTGTCGTAATTTGGAGGCAGATCTTGCTATGCTCAACATGGTAACTATGTTTGGGAGACATGGTCCTGGGTGGCTGAAGTTTACTCTTATAGATGCCAGAGGGCTTAAATGAGGTATTGAATCAATTGGGGAGTTCAGGTCACTTCTAGAATGGGTCAAGATTAATGAGAATGTCAGTACTATCCTGGGCTAACTTACATGAACCTTACTGTCCAATGAGTATCTCAAAAGGTTTTCTATTATTGTATGTGGAAATGGGACATGGGTCCTAGCAGTGCTTGGTCATGAGTCCTCAGATGATATATTTGCCACTTCCTATTTCATGTCAGCCCAGTCCATGGACATGTTTTATCTTGGCCATGTCTTGTCAGGACAACTCCATGTCCTGCAATGTGGTTCCAAAGGGATGATATATCAAAGAAGAGCCTTAAGTTATCTGACCTGATAATAAAAAAGAGAGCTTCTTGTCTTTAAGACCTCTAAATCAAAGCAATTAGAAATAAGAGCTAATGGGCAGAAATCCCAATTACAAACATAACTATTATAGGCATGACATATATTTTTAGCACTGTCTCCTTAAAAGCTCAGAATATGTTTCCCCAATGTGGTTTTCAATAATAAACACACTGGTATGTGCAGAGAGGAGCACAGTGCCCCTGGTGTGTAAATGATTTCTAGTACCTTGGGCTTATTGGGCAAGTCTCCTGAGGTTTCATTCACAAGCAGGGCCCAGAAAGTAACTGACATAGAACAGTTGCTGTTACTGGTAGGTTAAGACATGGACTAGTTCCAAATGACAAGAAAGGATTTCCCACACCCATCTTGCAAAATAAAGTAACTGAATAGCTTTAAAAATAACAGCAACAAACAATATATCACCAAAAACCAGGTATCAACTGAAACAATAAACTTCTTTACTCTCTCAGTGGGTGGGAGTCAAAATCAACTGTCAGACTCACATATCTGCTTCTTTTCCATTTTTAATTCAATTTTCCCCTCAAATGAATCATGGTATGGTCTTGGTTGTGCTGAGAAACAGAGAATAAAGCCAGAAAAAATGACTGCCGCGTGCAGATATCAGTACAAGGAAACACCCGTGGACAATCTGCCTCCTTTCCTGACTTCACGACCCTTCCCTGTCAGTCTGCCTTGAAGTCTCATTCTCCTACAAATATGTTCCTTTTTTTTGGCCAAGGAATTGTTCAGCAAAACAAAATGTGGATAAAATATATTCTGAGCTGAATGAAAACCATTATTGCTCCTTGAAAAATCACTGTGAGGAAGAGAAAAAGAACAGGCATTGAACAGATGCAAAGGAAAGGATGGTGGTTACCTAGGAATTTGTTTCAGCTTTAAAGAGTTTTCAATGAAAATTTTTAATGAGTTGAAAGAATAGAAGGAACAGAGCTTAGAAAATGAGTTTGCTTGTTTTGAGGAACAATTAGAGCAAGGAAATGAAGGTTTTTGGAGCTGTTCTTTTCCATGGGTTCTACTTCAAAATTTGTTCTGGAAATCTAACAAAATAAAAGCTTCAGGCATGTTTTGTCCAGGAGAAGGGTGCCTGCCTGAGATACAGAGGAGAGGAAAAGGAATTAGGGAGAGCTCATCTATTAGGGTCTTTGACGTTGGGTGGGCAGGGAGTATAGAATTAGGACATAACAATGAAGGACAAAGATTTTGATTCCAAATAAGGTCACCAGGGAAAGCGTATACCCTAACTCTTATTGTTAATGTGCCTTGAGAGTACTTTAACTGTCCTGTTTTGATAAATAATAATAACAATGATATAATGTACCCTATAGTTTACAAATTCAATGGGGAAAACTTGGAAGAAGCAATGGGTAAAAATGAAAAACACATTCTCCCATTTCTTCTTTTTTTTTTTCCTTTTCTTAAAGGTGGTCTTTCCCTGTTCAAAGTGTAATTGTATGTGAAACTCCATCATTTCCCCTTCTGCCTTTCCAACCCCAATGTGCTTCATTATAGTTACCATCATGCCATTCATCTGACGTCTTTGCTAACTACCACAATTTAGTAGGTGTTTGGTATTCCTGAAGGTAGTGTTTTTCATTAAAAGACACATTCAGGCTAGCTCTCTATACTCATTTGAAGCAAGGGCTTGGTAATGAATCTATTATTTAAATTAATAAACAGTTCTGGGACATTGTTTTAAAACATTGATCTTATTTTAGAATTGAAGTGGCACACAGTCTGGTCTGTTTTACTCAAGAAAAATGTTTTATTCCCTTTACAACATAGTTATTTGCATTTTTCTTCATCCACAATTCATTAGACTGAAAAAAAATAGCAGATGTACAATTGGAATAGAAAAATAAATAATAACATGTCAAGGCTTTTTATTCTTTTCTTTTTGGAACTCACCAAAAAAAAAAAAAAAAAAAAAAAAATTAAAAAAAAAAAAAAAAAAAAAAAAAAAGACCTAACTAGTTCAACACTGGGGGCAAAGAGACATTGTGTGTCATGTCAGCAAAGCCACTTCAGCAAAAGACCCCAGGACATCGCTGAGGGGAATGTTTATCAGACAAATGTATCTCAAAGATTCTTCATTCTTGGAGGCACCTTTCTCAGCCCTTCCTGTTTGCATTCCTCAGAGTCAGATTTCAGCTGAGGGATGGAAATTAAATAAAGGTGCATTGGAGAAGACATAATTAGTCCTTAAATCATAGGATCTCAAATTCATGAAATTTCATTGAAAGTTTAGCTAGAAGTCTTTTTTTAAAAAAAAGCCTCTGGGGCAGTCTCTCCAAGTTTTCTCCCACGAATTTAACGTTAGCAAATACAAGTAATTATTACTCAATAATGGTCTTCTGTGACAAGCCAAGAGTTTCCTTCAGCAGTCTTTTCCACCTTTGAAATAAAAGAATTCACAGAAACACATTCACCCAGACGTGTTCCCATGTGAAGTTCTCTTCAAGTTTTCTCTCAGAGTCTCCAACCCTTCTCAGTTGTTTTTTGCAATGGTTCACACTGGCAAACACATCACTGAGCAACACAATGTCAATCTCAGAGCATCCTTGGGTGTCAGTCCCCTTTACATAAGAACCACCCTGTGAAGACAAGGGGTACAATGTGGGGAAAACCTCAACCTTGAGGGAAGTGCAGATTTCTAGTTGTAGCATTTTTAGGGTCAATTAACTTTGTGAATAGCTTAAATATGTGCTAGTTTATCCTCCTTCACCTCAGAGGAAAAAAAAAGACAGGGGAAGAAAGTAATCTATCATGGTGTACTGAGAATTTAGGTTCAGTTGTGGAAAAGAAAGCATAATTTGCAGAAAAAGCCTGAAAATCCTTATGAAAAGTTAGAGCTAGAAGTTCTCAGACTTTCTGCTTGAGAGCCACTGATTGTGAAGAATCCACGAGGGCAGGAATTAAATTCACTGCTGTACACTCAGACCCCAGACCAAGACACACATGGCAGCCCTCAGTGAACACCTGGTTGGGCAACCTGGGGCAGAGGTGCCCTGAAACAAACTGTACCTGTGAGTTAGAACCTTAAGTGACTGGTGTTTCTGGAGGGCGTTCGTTTGCTATGTTTCTAAATAGATTATAAGTGATTTTAAGAAAGTATTCTGTAATTATAATTAATGAGAATTTATTTCAAATCTCTTGCTAGATATAATTTTATAAAAGTTAAAACTTTAAGCAGTTAACAGCATATCTTTGCCTTCTTTAGCACTGAAGGAAAATTTTTGTTGCAATTTCCCAAAGGAGGCTCTTTAGCAGTAAAAGAAACTGTTACCTATGATTTGGGAAACATTCTGTTCACAGGGTAAAAACAATCTGTCAAAGGTAGGTTGTGACACATAATGAGACATGACAATTTCTTATGAAGTTAGATAACATTCCGAAGCTCTGAGCCCTTTGCCGTCTGTTGAATGTTAATCTCAAGGATTTCCAGCAGCCCATTCAGTCAGGCACTGTGTGGCTCACTGAAGTAAGCAATAGTGTGCCATTTTTATTCTTGGCACTGACCTAGCCTGCCCTGGGAGGAGGCTGAGCTCTTCACAGAGACATGGCAGCTTGGCCAGAGGGGAGAGTTCATGGATTATGGAAAGTATTTACTACTAAAGAAAATAAGGGAAGAAATACCACCTACCAACAAGGACAGCTAGGTAGGTCAAGGGGAAAGGACATGAATATGTCTCCTACCTCATGGTCTTACACTTCAGAGCAACATTTCCAAAAGGGAGAGCCACAGGGTGCCAAAAGGGTTTAGTTGCAGGTAAGAAAAACCATTTCAGTTACTTCAAGCAGAAAGGGATTTAATTTAGGGAATCATTGGAATAGCTAGAAGAACAGTCTCTAGACTGAACTTTTAGGAATGAATTTCAGAATAACATTGCTGAGTTTTAATAACTGCCAAGTGTGGACTCAGCTACAATCAGGGAGCCTGTTCTGAAAGCTGTTATGGCAACTGCTGGCTCCAGGACCATACTGCCTTAGCTGACATCTAGGAATGAAGAAGCTGCCTCTGCAATTGTGCATCCCAGAGACCCCCTGCCCTACTGTAAATCCAGGGACTGGAAGTCATTGCCAGAACTCTCGGCTTCAAAGTCAACCTGTACTTGCTACATCTGGACTAGCTAAAATAGGTGCCTCGTACCCTACTGCCTCTCCCCCAACTGAGTGAGTTCTGGACTCATTCTTGCAGTAGTGCAACTAATTGACAAAACCTATTTTGTCATAGTGGCAAGGGAATGTGGGAAATGTAGCTTTTAGTGCTTCCTGAACCTGAGAGTTTGTAATATGCTAACATGTACAGTCAATCTCCAGGAATGGAATATAGGGCACAGCAATTCCACAGCTTAATTGATTATTGGCCCTTGTTTTCAGCCATCACCTAGCAGGACTGGAATAGAACTCTGGCTCCCAATTTCTAGCTCTGTGCTCATGCCTTATTTCTGTAGAATAAAATATGTTTCATATTCAGGCTTTTTCCATAGCTACATTAGCTAGAATTTAATCATACTCGTAAAACATATTTGCTATTAAGCTACATTAAAAGTTAATATTTTTGTTTTAATAAACATGGCTTACAGATACTTTTATAACAATAATGTGTGCATTTTAAGAAGAAGGAATGGAAAAATTATAAGAAAAAATGCCCTCAGAACTATGTCCTGTATTTTGTTTTCTAAACACTGATTAAATAGTATGTAGTGGTGATATTAACTTATAAATAATAGTGATAGAAGGGAAATCACACCATCATTGTTGTTTGGATCACTTCCTTGTGTTCAGGCCATTTTCCCTCAAGGAAATTTTCACAGAATGACCCTGTGCTCTGTGGACAACTATTCCCAGACACAGTGAATTGTCTTTAAGGTGGCAGGTAGCCCGTCAGCAAGGCACCTAATTACCTCCACAGGCATGTTGCCCAGCCATGAAACAGTGCTCTGGGGGATAGGCTCACCTCCTTTGCCTGAAATTCCCTTAAGCATTTACAAATATCGGTCAAGTGTGAGCCAAGTCCTTGGCCTTGCCAATCTAAAGGCACTTTTGCCCCTTGGGCAAAAACTGCCAACTTTAATGGGTTCCAGCTGTCACATGGTTGAGTGCCTGCTCAGCTAGCCTGAAGCCTGCCCTGGCATTTCAAAGGGCTCCTAGAAGGCCTATCACCCCACAAAGAAGGTGAAGCTGGCCTTTGAACATGTGGCCCTGCCCGGTTGATGTGCATCACCTCCAAGAGAAAGGAATGGCTTCCTTAGGGCTGCATGGCCCAGCCAGAGGGCTGGGGGCTCGGATTACCTGGATGAGTCGGGAGGCCGGTACTGGAAAGCAACCCTGGATCAGCTGGAGCAGGGTGCTGATTTCAGCCACACAAACAGCACTCTGAGAACCCGAGGCAGGGCGGATTTTTTTGTCTGCAAATCTCTGTAGCTCTTGGGAACCTTTACACTCCAACATATTATGAGGTGAAAATCCTGTGGATATTTGGGCTTCATAGAGAAATGATCAACATTCGATATTCACTGCACAGAAATGGATGTATGTGTATCTAACACAGAATTTAATTTTGTATGCAAATTATGTCTAGTTAATTATCAGGACTTAAAAAAAAAATTATCAGGACTGCCTTTTGTGATAACAGGGAGATCTACCTTCTCTGCTGGTAGAGCATTAGGTGAACCAACAGACTTTACTCCCTCTGGACTTAGCTGGCAGGTTAACACTAAGTCTCAAATGAGAAATGGCTGAATTTCTCTGAGATAAACTGAGATATTCATTCTTAAGTCAGAAAAAAGTCTTTGCCCCAATTTATAAATCATTTTAAGTTTCTAAATGAAAAACATGTTATCAAATTTCAATAAATGATCCCAGAGTAAAGAACTCCAAGTTAAGCCATCTATTCTAAAGGTCTCAAACTGTCAGCCCATAGGCCATATTCTACCTGCTGAATGTTTCATTTGGACCTGAAAAGTGTTTTAAAAAGAAGAAACTGAGCCAACATCTAAAAATCAGGAGATAGTACATTTTTTTTGGAATTTTATATTATTTATTTTTTTATACAGCAGGCTCTTATTAGTCATTAATTTTATACACATCAGTGTATACATGTCAATCCCAATCGCCCAATTCAGCACACCACCACCACCATCCCCCTGCCACTTTCCCCCCTTGGTGTCCATACATTTGTTCTTTCCATTGATCTATATTTCTGTTTTTGTGCTAGTACCATATTGTCTTGATTACTGTAGCTTTGTAGTATAGACTGAAGTCAGGGAGTCTAATTCCTCCAACTTTGCTTTTTCCCCTCAAGACTGCTTTTGCTATTCAGGGTCTATTGGGTTGCTATACAAATTTCAAGATTTTTTGTTTTAGTTCTGTAAAAAATGCCATTGGTAATTTGATAGGGATTGCATTGAATCTGTAGATTGCTTTGGATAGTATAGTCATTTTCACAATATTGATTCTTCCAATCCAAGAACATGGTATATCTCTCCATCTGTTGGTATCATCTTTATTTCTTTTGTCAGTGTCTTATAGTTTTCTGCATACAGGTCTTTTGTCTCCCTAGGTGGGTTTATTCCTAGGTATTTTATTCTTTTTGTTGCAGTGGTAAATGGGAGTGTTTCCTTAATTTCTCTTTCAGATTTTTCATCATTAGTATATAGGAATGCAAGAGATTTCTGTGCATTAATGTTGTATCCTGCAACTTTACCAAATTCATTGATTAGCTCTAGCAGTTTTCTGGTAGCATCTTTAGGATTCTCTATGTATAGTATCATGTCATCTGCAAACAGATGACTTCTTCTTTTCCAATTTGTATTCCTTTTATTTCTTTTTCTTCTCTGATTGCCATGGCTAGGACTTCCAAAACTATGTTGAATAATAGTGGTGAGAGTGGACATTCTTGTCTTGTTCCTGATCTTGGAGGAAATGCTTTCAGTTTTTCACCATTGAAAATGATGTTTGTTGTGAGTTTGTCATATATGACCTTTATTATGTTGAGGTAGGTTCCCTCTATGCCCACTTTCTGGAGAGTTTTATCATAAATGGGTGTTGAATTTTGTCAAAACATTTTTCTGCATCTATTGAGATGATCATATGGTTTTTATTCTTCAATTTGTTAATGTGGTGTACCACATTGTTTAATTTGCATATATTGAAGAATCCTTGCCTCCCTGGGATAAATCCCACTTGATCATGGTGTATGATCCTTTTAATGTGTTGTTGGATTCTATTTGCTAGTAATTTGTTGAGGATTTTTGCATCTATATTCATCAGTGATATTGGTTTGTAATCTTCTTTTTTTGTAGTATCTTTGTCTGGTGTAGTATCTTTATCTTCTATGGTGGCCTCATAGAATGAATTTGGGAGTGATCCTTCCTCTGCAAGTTTTTGGAAGAGTTTGAGAAGGATGGGTGTTAGCTCTTCTCTAAATGTTTAATAGAATTCACCTGTGAAGCCATCTGGTCCTGGACTTTTGTTTGTTGGAAGATTTTTAATCACATTTTCAATTTCATTACTTGTGATTGGTCTGTTCATATTTTCTATTTCTTCCTGGTTCAGTCTTGGAAGGTTATACCTTTCTAAGAATTTGTCCGTTTCTTCCAGGTTATCCATTTTATTGTCATAGAGTTGCTTGTAGTAGTCTCTTAGGATGCTTTGTATTTCTGCGGTGTCTTTTGTAACTTCTCCTTTTTCATTTTTAATTTTGTTGATTTGAGTCCTCTCTCTCTTTCTCTTGATGAGTCTGGCTAATGGTTTATTAATCTCATTTATCTTCTCAAAGAACCAGCTTTTAGTTTTATTGATCTTTGTTATTGTTTTCTTTGTTTCTATTTCATTTATTTCTGCTCTGATTTTTATGATTTCTTTCCTTCTGCTAACTTTGGTTTTTCTTTGTTCTTCTTCCTCTAGTTCCATTAGGTGTAAGGTTAGATTGTTTATTTGAGATGTTTCTTGTTTCTTGAGGTAGGCATGTATAGCTATAAACTTCCCTCTTAGAACTGCTTTTGCTGCATCCCAAAGGTTTTGGATCATCGTGTTTTCATTGTTATTTGTCTCTAGGTATTTTTTGATTTCCTCTTTGATTTCTTCAGTGATCTCTTGGTTATTTAGTAATGTATTGTTTAGCTGCCATGTGTTTGTGTTTTGTATGTTTTTTCCCTGTTATTCATTCCTAATCTCATAGCTTTGTGGTCAAAAAAGATGGTTGATATGATTTATCCATTCAGCAAGCCTGTGTCTTTTGGTTGGAGCATTTAGTGCATTCATGTTTAAGGTAATTATCGATATATATACTCCTATCATTTTCTTAATTGTTTTGGGTTTGTTTTCGTAGGTCCTTTTTTCTCTTGTGTTTCCTGCTTAGAGAAGTTCCTTTAGCATTTGTTGTAGAGCTGGTTTGGTGGTGCTGAATCCTCTTGGCTTTTGCTTGTCTGTAAAGCTTTTGATTTCTCCATTGAATCTGAATGAGATTCTTCCCGGATAGAGTAATCTTGGTTGTCCCCTTTCATCACTTTAAGTATATCATTCCATTCCCTTCTGGCTTGTAGAGTTTCTGCTGAGAAATCAGCTGTTAACCTTATGGGAGTTCCCTTGTATGTTATTTGTCATTTTTCCCTTGCTGCTTTCAATAATTTTTCTTTGTCTTTAATTTTTGCCAATTTGATTATTATGTGTCTCAGCATGTTTCTCCTTGGGTTTATCCTGTATGGGACTCTCTGTACTTCCTGGACTTGGGTGCCTGTTTCGTTTCCCATGTTAGGGAAGTTTTCCACTGTAATCTCTTCAAATATTTTCTTGGGTCCTTTCTCTCTCTCTTCTCCTTCTGGGACCGCTATAATGCTCCCCCCCCAGCCTGCCTCTGCAGGAGACCCTCCAACAGTAGCAGGTAGGTCTGGTTCAGTCTCCCCTGGGGTCACTGCTCCTTCCCCTGGGTCCCAGTGCACACACTACTTTGTGTGTGCCCTCCAAGAATGGAGTCTCTGTTTGCCCCAGTCCTGTCAGAGTCCTGCAATCAAATCCCACTAACCTTCAAAGTCTGATTCTCGAGGAATTCCTCTGCCTGTTGCCAGACCCCCAGGTTGCGAAGCCTGACATGAGGCTCTCAGAACCTTCACTTCAGTGGGTGGACTTCTGTGGTGTAAGTGTTCTCCAGTCTGTGAGTCGCCCACCCAGCAGTTATGGGATTTGATTTTATTGTGATTGCGCCCCTCCTACCATCTCACTGTGGCTTCTCCTTTGTCTTTGGATGTGGTGTATCTTTTTTGGTGAGTTCTAGTGTCTTCCTGTCAATGATTGTTCAGCAGTTAGTTGTGATTCTGGTGTTCTCACAAGAGGGAAGGAGAGCATGTCCTTCTACTCTGCCATCTTGGTTCTAGATAGTACATTTTTAAAAATGAGGACATTAGAGGTGTGTGTGCATGTGTATTTGGGGTGTGTGTGTGTGTGTGTGTGTGTGTGTGTGTGTGTGTGTGTTTTAAACCAGAAGAGCTGACAAGACTAACCACATGCTTTACAGGAAGGAACAAAATAATGAACTGTTAGGTTCTGTAAATGGGGCATGTGAACTAAACTGACAATAGACAGATTAACAGGGGAAAAGGCATACAAATTTTATTGATTTTTTTTTTTAAAAACATGCACAGAGTCACTTACAAAAAAGAAATGAAAACTATGAAGATTCAGACTCAGGTACTTATATACCATTGTAACAAAGGACTATACATTGTGGAGGAGAGACTAGACAAAGGAAAGGGAATTTGGGGCTTCTAGGCCAATAAATTGTGGGAAAGTGACTAGGAAACACATAGGGGGAACTAACAGAGTGTGAAAGGTTTTTTAGTAAGGTTTGTCTATACACAGTCCTGTGCTTGCTCTATGTCACCAGTGATAAGGGCCGCTCTCATCCTGGTACAGGGGGTGGGTGGAATTTATGCTGTGCTTTTAGGCAGAAAGTGGGAGAGCAGAGAGCTCTTCTTGCATCTCTTGTTTCTAAATTGCCTTCAGCTCAAAATAATCAATATGCCAAATTGGCACATTTTGGGGTGGTATATCCTGATCCCTTTCAACAGCCCAGAAACTTCCAAAATGTTTGCACTGGATAGATCACACACATACACACAAAATCCCTGAGAATTTGCAGTAATAAAGTGACCCTCATTCAGGTTTGCATAACAAACTCATATTATCACTGAGAATTAATTTTAGAGTGGTCTCTGGCAAATGCCTTGAAGAAGAATTCACTAATTCTTTCTGGGAATGAACTTTCAGCTGATCCTTCCTTCCCAAGCACATATGGAACATTCACAGAAATTGAATACATACTCAGCTCAAGATAAAACTCGACACGTCAGAGAACTGATATCACACAGATTACATTCTCTGACCATCATGCAATTAAATGAGAAATTAGTAACAAAATAACTAAAAATATCCGATACTTTTAGAAATTTTAAAAAACACATACTTCAAATAAGTCATGGATCACAGAAGAAATCATAATATAAATCAGAACATATTACTAAACAGTAACAAGAAACTTTATATCAACACTCAGGGGATACACAGCCCCTTGTTTAAATTTCATCAATTATGTCAAATCAACAGATTAAGGGTTAGTGTTTTTTTCTGACAGTATGATTCTTTTGTTTGAAACATAGTTACCATTCTTTTTAGGGACATTTCATCAAAAATTGATCACTTTTCAGTGACTATTTTGTATTCAGAGTCAATTATTGTTTCCTGGAAAAAAACTTAAATGTATTAAAAGACTTTCATTGAGCAGCAGCCACCAGTTCGTTTAGAGGACAGAACCATGAATATGAGAGCAAAAGGTTTAATATCTTAGTTTTGTGGTTATTTTCGATGGTCAGACCATAATCTGACTCCCGCTTGGATCCTGACACTCTGTCCCATTTCTCACTGGAAACCCCTAGAATTGTGCTTCTGTGTTGTCTCTTCGCACAATGCCTCGGTTTCCCAGCTTCCTCCTCGAATGTGCCTCTGCAGAATCATCCTCCGCCCCTGCCACCCCAAGAGTATGTAGTGTCAAGCCACAACCTAGTTCCAACCTCTCCCTTCTCTATTTGCTATTCTTGGAAACAATCTGCAATGCCCTGATGGAGGGAATCCACAATATGGTTTCTATGTTGCATGAACATCCACAGGGGGAAAGCACTGGGCATCACCATTACCTCTTTTACTGGCTGTGAAGTGATGCTCTTGTATTTCATGGTTCTCCCTACTAAGGACTGTTCCAAAGTGCCTAGAACACATCCTACATGTCTTTGATATTTTTGTAGCCATATGCTTTATATTCCTTTCTTCTAGATTTTCCCAGTGTAGCTTGTGTGTCTCCATGGTTGACCTGTCATGTATAGACTGAGAAAAAGTAAATACTTAACACAGGAATTATAAGACCTATTTGAGAGATCTGCTGGTTTTCATTTGGCTTCTCACTAAATGCTCCCCATTCATGAGCACAGAGAATTCTCATTCTGTGGTTCTCAAAACATGGCAAAGTCCATTGATTTTTCTGACACAGATGGAAAACTGCTGTAGATTAATAAAGCAATGAACCATGAGAACCACAGTGCTGAAAAAAGTATTTTTTAAAAAGAACTAGGTTTTGTTTTATAAAATCAGAAGAATCCCAGTTCTTTTTCTGACATTTACTTTTGCAGGCCTTGGGCAAATCATTCAACCTAATTGAGTCTTTGATCCCTCATTTGTAAAATTGGGGAGGAGGAAGGAGGGAAGTATATTAGTCTACCTCTAAGGTCACATTGAAAGTAAAAAATTCTAGGGTTGTGAGAATTCTATCCTTACATAAGCACTTTGGAATAATAATTACAACAATAGTGGCTGCCCTGGGTATAACGCTTGTGTCCAGGGAATTCTGCTAAGTGTCCTTCACAGCAGCCCAGCAAGATGGGCCCTTTGGAGCCAAGAAGACTGAGACACACATCTTTAACCACTGCATCCCACCTGTGGCCTATGGCCATGAATTTTAACTTTTAGTGTTCTGTTAATATATCTCCATAAGACAATTAAAAAACAAAACCAACAAACAAAAAGCATGTGTATTTTAGGAAAAGTGGGAGGTGCCCCGCTTTCCCCCCACTTTCACTCGCTGTACCTTATTGTGATCTTGGAGCTTCTCCCTCAGGACTTCTTGGCCGCATTTTTCACAGTGAACTTTTCCAAGATGCTTCTGTTGAAAGTGATACTTCAGAGCCATGCAGTTGACAAAATCACTCCCGCAGCACTCACAGCTGTAGGATTTAAGAGCCCACATCCTTTCCCAATGAAATATTGGGTTTAGATTCTGTTGATGACAAAAAATAAAAAAAAAAAAGATAAGCCCTTTGAAGAAAATTCAGTCCCTCACAGTTAACTAGAATAAAGATAATGTTATTTCTAGTGTGCTAATTTGTGCTCTATCACTTGTTTTCCAAGAAATTTTTTCCTCATTGAAATCAAATATGATATCATGAAAATATCCACTTAAATCAGCTGCTTGTAACTTGAGTTTATAAACATGAAGGAGGCTGTAAAACCAATACAATAAATGCCAAATTGTGGGTGTGTAGGTATGTATGTACATTTTTCTAAAAAGAGTTTCAAATGAATCAGTGACCTAAGAGATGTTAACTGCTGATTTAGGTATTATCTTTACTCAGGGACTCTCTGAGAGGAATTGTTTCTTCAATTTTTACCACCCAATGAATTCCCATATTGGGAAAATTATCATGAGTGATGATTTCTACATATCTTTCAAATTAACTCTGTTTTTGTTTTTTTTAAGTAAAGTAGTTTTAAAAAAAGGCAGAAGTTTGTACCAAGAGATGCAGTCTGGAAGATGTTGGCGATTCTACTCTCTAGCTGGCTGCTTCTGAAACTGTTTATTTCCTTGTTGCTAAGAGCTCTACTTGCATTTGTACTCACTTGTCTGAAGCTTAGAGCTCCTTCCTCAGAGGTAAGCATTATGGGATTTGTAGTTACCAGGTTCTTAGCAAGTGGTTAGATTAACTTTTTCTAAGTGTACTCACAGATTATTTTGCATCTGCTACTGTAGCAAATTACCACAAACTTGAATGGCTTAAACATATAAAATTATTGTCTTACAGTTCTATAGGTCAGAAGCCTGACATGGGTCACACCAGGCTAAAATCAAAGTGTTGGCCAGGCTGCATTCCTTTCTGGAGGCTCTGGTTAAGATCCACTTCCTGCTTTTTGCAGCTTCTAGAGGTTACCCACATTCCTTGGCTGGTGGCCCCCTTCCTCCATCTTCAAAGCCAGCAAAAGCCAGTGGGATCCTGTTCACAACCAAGCATTCTGATCTCCTCTTCTCTCTCCCTCCTCCACCCTTAAGGACCCTTGTGACTCCATTGGGCTCAACTAGATACTCCAGGATAATCTCCCCATTTTAAGGTCAGCTATTAACAACCTTAATGCTATCTGAAAACTTAATTCCCCTTTGCCATGTAACGTAACAAATTCAAATCCTCCAGAGATTAACATGTGGACATCTTTGGGGGACCATTTTTTACCCACCACATTGTAGTTCTAAACTTCAGTCAGAAGTAGAAATGAATCCGAAATGTATCTGTATAAGATGGAAGAAAAGCAAGCTGTTTTCACTCCTTACAAAAACTTAGGTGCTTAATTGGTTTTGGAGTCTTTGTCAAACAAATTTAGAGCTGCCGGATGATCTGCTACTGGGCGCGTGCACTTTTCACTGAAGGGTGGTACAGTGCTCCAACTATAGGTCCTGTCACATTAGGAAGATGTGAAAGCAATTTAGTGGGTCGTGACTAGCACTTTAAAATATCAAATGGAATAAAACTAGAGAATATTGAACATAGTGAAGGTAAATAATGATTTGCAAAACATTTTTGCAGCTAAACATATACATACATGTACTGGGTTGCAAGGTAAAATGCATTTTAAAAAAATCTCAATTACACTAACTAGTTTATTCCATATTTTCTCTAAAACAAAAGATTTTATTTTCCTTTTTTCTGCATCCTCCATTTCCATTCCCCTCCTTCTCCTCCATAGGCAAACATTATAACGTGTTTAATGTATTATCTTTTTTATTATATGTATGTTCTTCCAAAATCTACCTTACTTTGGGTGCTTGTTTTTTATAATTTATATAAAATTAAACAAATTAAAAAGACACTATACTCTGGTTCATTCCTTTCAACTGCTACAGAATAATCTGTGGTGGTATCTACTACATTTATTCTATGTCTTTCTCTGGGTACAAGTCAAAAACATTTGAAAGCCAGTGGTCTGGTGTGTACATCCAGGATTCATTGGAGAACTCTTGAAACAGCACTGGAAGTTTTCTTCATCCAAAGCACATGTCTAAACTCTGTGCTGAATTTTCCTTTTCCTAGCCATTAAGATCTTGGATATCACTGTTCTTGACCTTGCATTCATCTACAAGTTTTTGTATGAACATGTTTTGAATTCTTGGATAGCTGAGGGTGAAATTGCTGAGTCCTATGATAGCTCTATGTTTAACTCTTTGAGGAACAGCTAAACTGTTCATATTTTACATTCCCATCAGCCAATGTATGAAGGTTCCAATTTCTCCACATCCTCATTATTTAACACTTATTATTTTCCATTTTTTAAATTACAACTCTGAAGTGGTATCTAATTGAGTTTTGATTTGCATTTCCTAATGACTAATGTTGAACATCTTTTCATGTACTTATTGACTATTTGTATATGTCTCTTTGGATGATTTGCTCGTTTTTAAACTGGATTATTTGTCTTTTTATTGTTGAATTGTATGCATTCTTTATATATTCTGCATATCAAACTCTTATCAGATGTATAACTTGAAGATTTTTTGTGCCATTCTGCAGTGTGTCCCTTCATTTCTTGATAGTGCCCTTTGATGCAAAAAAAGTTTTTAATTCTGATGAACTCAAATTTATCTGTTTTTCTTATGTTGCTTGTACTTGTGTCAAATGGTAAAAAACCATTGCCTAATCCAAGTGAAACCATGGGTAACCAGTCAAATCCATTTCACCTGCCTTCAGTAATCAAGGTTCTCTACAAAAGGCTTGCATGTCCTCCGAGCAGCATGTAGCCTAAACAATAAGATATTTGCCCCAGTTATTTTCCAGGGACTTGGAATCAGACGTGTCTAGTTGGAGCTGAGCTGGTTAAGAATGAACAGGACTGGGCTTCCCTGGTGGCGCAGTGGTTGAGAGTCCGCCTGCCGATGCAGGGGACACGGATTTGTGCCCCGGTCCGAGAAGATCCCACAAGCCACAGAGCGGCTGGGCCCGTGAGCAATGGCCGCTGAGCCTGCGCGTCCGGAGCCTGTGCTCCGCAACGGGAGAGGCCACAACAGTGAGAGGCCCGCGTACCGCAAAAAAAAAAAAAAAAAAAAAAAAAAAAGAAAAAAATGAACAGGACCATCTGTGCTCAGTGACCTTTAGATGAGCCTCAGATCCTGTTAAATACCTCCACGTTTGAACCGTGCAGAGGCCTGTAGCCTAATTACGCCTGCGCAGAACTACGGTTACCGCATCTTTTTCCAATCACCCTTCTACACGCTGTGCATGCCCCCGTGCCTCAGACCACGCCTCAGACTGCCTTTATCCCATAAATACCCCAGCTTGGTGCCTTTAGGGAGGGTGATTTTGAGGTTTGTTCTTCAGTTTTCTTACTCGGCTGCCTTGAGAATAAATCCTCCCTTTGCTGTAAACTTTGGCATCTCAGAGTTTTGCCTTGCTGTGTGTTGGATAGAACAAGGTAGAACCTGGTTTAGTAACAAATTTGGTGAGCCAGTCAGAAGGTAAGTCCAGACAGACATTTCGCCTGTGGTTTCTTGGCCCCTTGCGGGTATTGAGAGTTCTGGGACGCATCCAAGCAGCTACTTCATCCTTTTGTTCCACGAACCGTCCCCCTGATTTCCCCAGCGAGGTGCCACCTACCTTCAGAGTTAAGTTTTGTTTTGCAGCAAAGAAACGGTTTTCGGGTTTTGGGTTTGGAAGACGTCTTTTGGGTGAGTAACCTTGTTAAAGAAACACACCTGAACACACCTGATAACAGAGTATTTGTCTTTCTCTGACTTATTTCACTAAGCATAATACTCTGTAGGCTCATCTTGTTGGAAATGCCTGAATTGTCTGGCAGTCCTGTCCAGATGGTGGGTTGGAGGCCCACCTTGCTGGATTTTGACAGACAGTATAAAAGTTTACAGCTGCTGAGGCCCTGCATCCATATCCAGGTTAAAGGCCCGGGGCTCTGATTTTCTGTCTTTCTTTCTTTGCCTATGTCTGATTGTCTGAAGTGTTAAGAATTGACTGTTGGGGATTGAGCTTCTTGGTGACCCTTAGAAAGACTTTATTGCTGCAACCATCTAGAAATAAAGCCCTTTCAAAATGAGAAATGCTAATTCAATTTCCCCTTGCAGCCTTCTAGGCAATACATTATCCAAAATTGGGCGACTTTAAGTTTGAATCCATGGAAAAGAAAAAGGTGGTATTTTTTTGTAACGCTGCATAGCCAAAACATCCTTTAGACTCAGAGAAAAATGGACTGAAAATAGGTCTTTCGATTACAGTACAACTTTGCACCTAGATTTATTTTGTAAACGGGAAGAAAAATGGGAGGAAATACCTTACGTACAGTCTTTTATCAGAAGAAACCTGTGCAAAGAAGATGGAAAGTTATGGCCCAACAGAATGGGAAGGTGAAGAAACTTGTTCTCCTTGATTTTAATGAAAGGAGATAATGGCACTGATGCACTTTCATTGCCACCGCCTGACTCCTCCCACCGCCCCTTGCCCCTTCTTTGACGGTTGAGAGATAGGAATCCTATCTCCCTCTACCAGGAGGGAGTTCGCTTGGGCTTTGTTTTTCAGATTCCACATATAAGTGATAACAGAGTATTTGTCTTTCTCTGACTTATTTCACTAGGCATAACACTCTGTAGGCTCATCTTGTTGGAAATGGCAGAATTTCCATTCCTTTTTATGGCTGAGTAATATTCCATTGTATGTATATACATCACATCTTTACCCATTCATCTTAAGTTGCTTCCATATCTTGGCTATTGCTGATTTGAACATTGGGGTTGCATGCATCTTCTCGAAGTAGTGTATTGGCTTTTGAGACATATACCCAGGAGTGGAATTGCTGGGTCATACGGTAGTTCTGTTTTTAGTTTTTTGAGGAACCTCCATACTGTTTTCCACAGTGGCTGCACCAATTATAATCCTGCCAATGGTATACAAGGGTTTACTTCTCTCCACATTTGTTATTTGTAGACTTTCTGATGTTAGCTATTCTGACAGGTGTGAGATGATATGTCATTGTGGTTTTGATTTGCATTTCTCTGATTAATGATGAATATTTCTTGTGCCTGTTGGCCATCTGTATGTCTTTTTTGGACAAATGTCTATTCAGGTCTCCTGCCCATTTTTTAATCAGGTTTCTTTTTTGATACTGAGTTGTATGAGCTGTTGGGATATTTTAGATATTAACCTCTTATCAGTCATATCATTTGCAAATATTGTCTACCATTCAGTAGGTTGGACTTTAATTTTGTTGATGGTTTCTTTTGCTGTGCAAAAGCTTTTAAATTTAATTGGGTTTCTTTTGTGTATTTTTGCTTTAATTTCTTTGCCTTAGGAGACAGATCCAAAAAAATATTGCTGTGATTTATGTCAGAGTGTTCCGCCTATGTCCTTTTCTAGGAGTTTTATGGTTTCAGGTAGGTGCCTCCATTTTTGAACCTGCAGAGTCCTGTAGCTTAGGTAGGCCTGCTCGGAACAACCATTACCACACATTTTTCCAATCACCTTTCCTCACACTCCCTGTGCTTCAGACAGCCCTGCTGCTTTATTCTTTTTTACAAAACTTTTTAATTGAGGTATAGTTGATTTACAATGTTTTATTCTTTATCCCATAAATACCCCAGCCCCTTGCCTTCAGGGAGGTGGCTCTGAGACTAGTTCTCCAGTTTCCTGGCTTGGCCGCCTTGTGAATAAACCCTCTTTGCTGCAAACCTTGGTTCTCATGCACTTTGGGCAAAATGAACCTGGTTAAGTAACATGAGGTCATGAATATTTACACCTATGTTTACTGGGTTTTTAATTTTTATTTTTGCGGTACACGGGCCTCTCACTGTTGTGGCCTCTCCCGTTGCAGAGCACAGGCTCTGGACGCGCAGGCTCCGCGGCCATGGCTCACGGGCCCAGCCGCTCGGTGGCATGTGGGATCTTCCTGGAGCGGGGCACGAACCTGTGTCCCCTGCATCGGCAGTTGGACTCTCAACCACTGCGCCACCAGGGAAGCCCTACACCTATGTTTATTCTAAGAGTTTAATAGTTGTAGCCCTTACATTTGGACCTTAAATATATATATATACTTTTTTTCTTCTGCATTTATTTATTTATTTTTGGCTGCATTGGGTCTTTGTCGCTGTGCACGGGCTTTCTCTAATTGTGGCGAGCGGGGGCTACTCTTCGTTGTGGTCCATGGGCTTCTCATTGCAGTGGCTTCTCTTGTTGCAGAGCATGGGCTCTAGGTGCATGGGCTTCAGTAGTTGCAGCACATGGGCTCAGCAGTTGCAGCATGCGGGCCCTACAGCACACGGGCTTCAGTAGTTGTGGCTCGTGGGCTATAGATCGCAGGCTCAGTACTTGTGGTGCACAAGCTTAGCTGCTCTGTGGCATGTGGGATCTTCCCAGACTAGGGCTTGAACCCATGTTCCCTGCATTGGCAGGTGGATTCTTAACCACTGCGCCACCAGGGAAGTCCTGTCACTGATGTTAGAAGTGACTCCAGAGCCGGTTTACAAGTCTGAGTCTTATTACTTTACAATGACTTATTGTCATGGACCCAAAATTACATTACCCAGCAAGTATTACCTGCTTGCAAGTGATTTACTTTTTGTTATCTCTGAGGATATTCAAAAAATAAATAAAACCAGCTACACCACTTACTAAATGCATCCTGCATGCTGGTTACTGGGATAAGCACTTCATACACATGGTTCTGAGGCCATAACTACCTTTCTCAAGATCACACAGCCAATTACTAGACAAGCTGACATTGGAAACCAGCTTTCCCCTTCCAAGCTTTGCTCTGTGGCCTCCAGATACAGTCTCAGTTCAGAAATTTCCAACAGAGGTGCTCCAGATTATTTAAAACATGCAACAACTGCCATGCCCATGCCTAGACCAATTAGAAAGGACACTGGTAGTAAATGACAGGTAAGGGGGCCCATGTGCCTTTTGGCGGAAATCAGCTCTGAGTGTAAGCTCAGGGGTGCAAGAAGTACAGCCTCAACTGAGATGACAGGGGATGCTACCCTACACCAGATGTGGAACCAAAAGCTGGACCAGAAATTTTCTGCCCCACCATTTTATAGAACAATGCCTTCAAAGGGTTACTACGAGGACATTACACAAACCTTGACACTGTCAAAACTATGCTCAGTTAAACTAATTGATGTTCCATTTCAAAACATTAGGCCTTAAATATATTTTGATAATTTTTATATATGGTGTGAGTCAGTGGTCAAAATTCATTCTTTTATGTGTGGTATCCAGTTGATCCAGTACTATGTGCTGAATAGAGACTATCTTTAACCCGTTGAATTGTCTTGGCATCCTTGTCAAATCAACTGACCGTAAATGTATGGGTTTATTTCTAGACTCAATTTTATTATTGATCTATATGTCTGTCCTTTTGCCTGTACCACATTGTCTTGACTACTGTATCTTTGTAGTAGGCTTTGAAATTGTACATGTTTGCTCTCCAGATTTGTTCTCCTTTCAAGATTGTTTTTGACCATTCTGGGTTCCTTGAGCTTCTATGGAATTTTAGGATCAGCTTATCAATTTCAATAAAGAAGCCATCTGGGATTCCGATAGAACTTGTTTTCAATCTCTAGACCAATTTGGGGAGTACTGACATCTTAACGATATTGTTCCAATCTTAATTCTTTCAGTAATGTTTTATAGTTTTCAGTGTAAAAATCTTGAACTTTTAAAGTTAAATTTATTTAATTTTTTGATGCTATTGTATATGGAATTGATGTAATTTCATCTTTGGTTTGTTCATTGTGTTTAGAAACAACTGACTTCTGTAAATCTTCAACCTTTTAAATTCACTTACTAGCTCTAATTTTTTTTGATATTTTGTATGTCATCTGCAAATAGAGATAGTTTGACTTCTAATCTGGATGCTTTTCATTATTTTGTATTAATCATTGACTTTTTTAATGTTGTCAAATAGCCCTGGGATACCTTCAAGTACAACACTGCATAGCAGTAGTGAGAGTAGACGTCTTTGTTTTCCTGATCTTAGGAGAAAATCTTTTAAGTGTGATATTTATCAGTTTCATAGAAACCCTTTAGCAGGTTAAGGAAGTTCTCCTATATTCTCAGTTTGTTCTGTGTTGTTCTCATGAAAGTGTGTTGGTTTTTGTCAAGTGTTTTTTCCACCATCTGATAAGATAACCATGTTTCTATTTTTTTCTGTGATATGCTATTAATATAGGTTAAATTAATTGCAGAATGTTAAACCAACCTTGGAATCCTGGAATAAATCCCACTCGATCACGATTATAATCCTTCATGTATGTTGTTAGATTCAGTTTGCTAATATTTAGTTCAAGATTTTTGCATCTCTATTTATAAAGGATATTGGATTGTAGTTTTCTTTTCTTGTGATAGCTTCTGCCTCTACTATTTTGCTAGGGCCAGAAATTGTATCAACAGTAGGTAAGGCGATAAGAGTGATACACAAGAATTAAAGGAACTAAGCAGCCCCATACACCTGATCCACTTAGAAGCCGTGATCCACCTGTTTCTCTCCATCCAATCACCAGTCAATGGCTGGCCTGCATGAAGCAAAGGAGACGCTCCGCTGCCCCCAGGGATGCTTCTTCTCTCTTAAGAAAAGAGGGTCTGTGCAAGTGGACTGTTAGTATGTATGGAGCATCAGTGAACTCAGTATTCTAAATCATGAAGCACCTGTCTCAAAAACAGCACCTTGAACAAACACCTGTGGAGACTGAAGCTGCAAAAACCATAAAGGGAAAGTTTGTCAGACTGCATTCTCACAGAAGTCTAGTGCCCAGTATCTCCAAATACCCATCCCATTTACTAGTGTTGTCTGAATGCACCTCCTGTGTTTTTCTGCCTGCTTACAGAACTGGCCTGGTAAGGAATGAAAGGACATTTCCATGGAACAGCTATAGGCCGAGGAGGCTGAGAGGCAGTTCTCTTATGTACACTCAGGTGATGTCACTTGGAACCGCATTCCGTGGCAAACCAACAGTCAGTACTACAGGCTCATGGGCTTAGGCGGGACAGCCATCTGCAACCATTTTCCAATCAGTGACACAAAGGAACACTTGAGGGCCAGCGCTCTTCTTGCCTCCCCCATGAGGGCCCTTGTCTCACAGATACCAGGAAAGAGTCCTTGCCTGCAGAAACCTGGCAGCACTTTTCCACCTCTGGGATGAGGTGGCCTCCAACCATGCTAATGCCCTGCCTCGTCCTTGGGAGATTCTGGTTGCCCTGGGAAAGCACCACCTTCCAGAACTCCTTCTGGAGTCAGTCCTGCCCAGGACAGCTCAATTTCTTTCTTGGTTGTCAGATTTCTGGGCTGCCTAAATCAGACCACAGCTCTGCCTGGCCACTTTACAGGATGCTATGGGATATCCTTTAGAGCTAGATAACCATCCATTTCAAAATACAGAGGTAAATACTTCGATTTGGGGCCACTCTACCTGAAACTAGTTTTCTTCGGTGTCTTCCCAGGATTCCTTCAATTTCATCCAAATTTTCCCTAGTCTCTGTGTAAATCTGGGTTTCATTCCATGAGAGTTGTATGGACTCTAAGCCAACTCGGGACAAACATGTCTACCCAGCTGTTTCCTGGTCATGCCTGGTGAGCACTGGACAAGGACAGAAGCCACCAGAGTTCTCCCACTGACCAGCTGGAGCTGCATTCCAAGCACATTCTAAAAGACTACTGCAGACTGCTTCTAACTTAAGGTGAGAGCCTTCGAGAGGTCAAAGATCAGAACTCCTACTCTGAATTATTGAGGCTAGAGGGTAGTAATTAGAATAACCGAGGCGAGTGCCTATCATCTAGAAGCCAAGCCTGTAGCAGATTTAATCAATCATACTGTGGGACTTCAACTGTGGGTTCTCAACTATAGGGAGCTACAGACCCTCTCTGTTCTATTGAACTTACATGTAAGTCAAGACTCCTTGCTTTGTAGGTCTATCTTCAAACACTCTCCTTATTCTTGCTTAGCTACACTGAGAAACTCCAACAAGAAAGCACCCTTACAACTCACGCTGAGGTGAGCCAAGCTCATTTATTGCTAATTAGAATTTAGGGGAAACCTGGCGTGAAACTGAAACAGGCAATTAATTTCCCGCCTCTTGTCATTCGCTTGGAACACCCCTAGCAATGAATACCTGTGTGGTTACTCAGCACAGATCAAAGGAGTCTTTGGTTCCCATCATGTGACACAAAGCATTAAATGTGGGCACTTAAGCAGCATCTGGAGAGAGGCCTCTACTTCTCACGTTGCACTGCACACCCAGATGAGCAGCGGAAGAATTCTGGCTGGGGAATGAGTGTCCCCCAGCCCCGCGCCCCTCAGCCCAGCTGCTGTTACACTAGTACTGCAGTCACATCCAGCCTCATAGCTGAAAACCTCCCACTGCGACACTCTTCACTTCTGTTCCTCATGAACCCAAATGCCCTCAACTATTTACCAGCCACCCCACAGGCAGTGTTTATAAGAGCCAGGTGGCATCCTCCCAGCTGCAGCCAGCTGCTCACACTACACGGTCAAGCCTCATGTACCCACCTAACACGGCAGGCTGGTGCACAATAGATGATTGCAAATATTTATTGAAATGATCGATGAGAAACATTTTAAAAGTATGCCCTGTCTTCCTCTTTCTACTGGTGCGATTTGTGGCTACTTTCTCTCATGCAAAGTCAGGATGTACTCAAATATTATAAGCCAATTTTCATATTAGCCTAGAAAAAAAATAGGAAGAAATCAGCTTCCTGTCCAAAGAAGTAGCTAAAGTTTCCTTTTAGGAGAACAACGTGTTCGTTTTAAATTGTTGATCAGCTGCTGGGAGGAAGGGGTGAGACCAGCAGGAGTATGTCAAAATAGCACAAGGCCCCAGACCAGCCCTTTAAGTCATGGTGCCAGCTGCTGATGACGGACCATCAGTCTCCTTGAGTGCTTGATGCGCTTGGCCGTGTGCATTGGGTGTAGATGCTGAGGCACAATGCCAGAGAGGAGAGACATTTCAAGTTCAAGGGGATATCTAGGAGCAAGAGTGAGCAGTCATCAAGGCCTGTGTGTATATGCACACATGTGTGCATTTGTGCTTTGGATGAGTACGATAAGTGAAAAGCTCCCCCCAGAAATGACAAGGTAAGGGAGGGGCTCTGAAGGGAGATAGCAAGTGAGGGTGAAGCTGTCTGTTGTGGCATGTGAGACTAACTTCCCCCTCAGACTCTCCCCTATGGAATCTTGGAAAAGCTGCATTGCTCAGGAATGCTTTGGCTGCAGTGAGTTCTGTGGGAAGTCATCTTGAAGACGTGCTGAGCTCTGAGTCCAGGTTTGCGCAAGGCAGACAGGGAAGAAAGGGGACAACTGACATCCAGGTTATATCCCCCTAAACAAAGACCAAATGTGTGAAACAGGATTTTCAAACTTTCTTTTAATATGGTCTCTTTTTCCCATGACTATAAACTTCTTGAAGATTCTGTCCTTCTGGCAACGCGAGGAGGTCTGTCGAAATTTAGGAAAGGGGAGCAGCCTGCACCCTCCGTCTAGGAGCCTATGGCGCCCAAACCCACCCTGAGGCGAAGACCCACCCCAGGCTGACCTCACACTACTTAAAGAAAATGGTTCATTTTCACCTTCTACCTGTAGTTGGCAAAGCTAATACTTACGTTCCCTCCATCCAGGTCAGCAACCATTTCAGTACTTGGCCTCTCGCTGTGGTTAACTATCCCTCCATTCTCCCTGGTATCTCCTTTGGTGGTGAGAGAAGTTGGTCTGACCCCCTCTCCCTAACGTTGTATCTTCCCCCTGAGAGAGACTGCTGCCATGCAACCACTTCATTGAAACATACAAAAAAGGGCTATTCCTTTGAGATGGTAATGTTTGGATTGTTCACAACATCAAGTTGAAAAGTTAGAATACTAGGACAGCTTAATTTAGCTTCACATTCTAATAATGAAAAGCTTCCTTTCAATAGTAAATTCTAATATGCTTGTGTCCAAGGAGACAGTATCCTGCAGGCAATTGTACATTTGCCTCAAAGGTGACACAAACTGTTTCTAATATAAACACATAAACAAACTTAGCATATAATGTTACATTATGGGATCTTAGCTAAGGCATAACCTCTGGTGCCATTACTTTGTCTGTAAAAAGTAGTTAGACTAGGTCATTTGGAAGGTTCCTTCAAGCACTAACAGATCCTAAAAGATTTGGCTAATTTCTCTTTCTATGCCATAAGTTGTACACAATGTTTTCTAGCTAAAATTGAGACTTGGGTGTGCTTGTTTCCTTTGCATATTTAAGACAAATAAATTGAGAGAAAAGGCAGAAAGGAATGTTAATTGAGCACCTGTGAAGCACCAGGTCTGTTTTTCCATATGCCTGTGCCTCGTGTTATTACTGCAAACTAGATACTATTACCCTCATTGCAGATTAGTCAACAGTCAGGATTTTATTGCTTACTTATTTATAATTGACCACATTCAGTGACTGTGAATGATATTTCAATTGTGAAACCTATATAACTTTCATGCTTTTTTATTGAAGTGTGGTTGATTTACAATATTTATTTTTTTAAGATTCCACATACAAGTGATAACATTCAGTATTTATCTTTCTCTGACTTATTTCACTAAGCATAATACTCTTCAGGTCCATCAACATTGCTGCAAATGGCAGAACTTCATTCTTTTTCATGGCTGAGTAATACTGCATTATATATATATGCAACATCTTTGTCATTTTCCGGTTGATGGATGCTTCCATATCTTACAATTGTAAATAATGTTGCAATGAACATTGGGATGCATGTATCTTTTTTTAATGCGGTACGCGGGCCCCTCACTGTTGTGGCCCCTCCCGTTGCGGAGCACAGGCTCCGGATGCTCAGGCTCAGCGGCCATGGCTCACGGGCCCTAGCCGCTCCGCGGCATGTGGGATCTTCCCGGACCGGGGCACAAACCCGCGTCCCCTGAATCGGCAGGCGGACTCTCAACCACTGCGCCACCAGGGAAGCCCACATGTATCTTTTCAAATTAGTGTTTTTCACTATACTGCAGTGGAATTGCTGAATTATATGATACTTCTATTTTTAACTTTTTGAGGAACTCCATACTATTTCCCATAATGGCTGTACCAATTTACATTCCCACCAACCATGTAGGAAGTTTCCCTTAAAAAAAATTTTTTTTTTACAGTACATGCTTTGATATATATGTATATATTTATGTAAGAGAATGTCTTTATTCTTAGAAGAGGCATGCTGAAGTCTTTAAGAGTAAAATGGTGTTTTTTTAAAATTGAAGTATAGTTTATTTACAATGTTGTATTAGTTTCAGGTGTACAGCAAAGTGATTGTTATATGTACATATATATCTATATTTTTTCAGATTTTTTTCCCTTATAGGTTACTACAAAATATTGAGTATAGCTACCTGTGCTATGCAGTAGGTCCTTGTTGCTTATCTATTTATTTATTGGCCATACCACGCAGCATACAGGGTCTTAGCTCCCCAACCAGGGATCGAGCCCAGGCCCTTGGCAGTGAGAGCATGGAGTCCTAACCACTGGACTGCCAGGGAACTCCCAGTTATCTATTTTATGTATAGCAGTGTGTGTATATTAATCCCAAACTCCTAATTTATCCCTCCCCCACCCCACCTTTCCCCTTTAGTAACCATAAGTTTGTTTTCTATGTCTGTGGGTCTATTTATTTCTGTTTTGTATATAAGTTCATGTGTATCTTTTTTTAAGATTCCACATATAAGCGATATCTGATATTTGTCTGGCTTCACTTAGTATGATAATCTCTAGGTCCATCCATGTTGCTGCAAATGGCATTATTTCATTCTTTTTTGATGGCTGATTAATATTCCATTGTATATATGTACCACATCTTCTTTATCCATTCCTCTGTTGATGGACATTTAGGTTGCTTCCATGTCTTGGCTATTGTAAATAGTGCTACAATGAACATTGGGGTGCATGTTATCTTTTCGTATGATGATTTTCTCCAGATATATGCCCAGGAGTGGAATTGTTGGATCATGTGGTACTTCTATTTTTAGTTTTTTAAGGAACCTCCATATTGTTCTCCATAGTGGTTGTACCAATTTACATTCCCACCAACAGTGTAGGAGGGGTCCCTTTTCTCCACACCTTCTCCAGCATTTATTATTTATAGACTTTTTGATGATGGCCATTCTGACTTATGTGAGGTGATACATCATTGTAGTTTGGATGGGCATTTCTCTAATAATTAGTACTGTTGAGCACCTTTTCATACGACTTTTGGCCATCTGTATGTCTTGTTTGGAGAAATGTCTATCTAGGTCTTCTGTCCATTTTTTGATTGGGTTGTTTGTTTTTTCGTTTTGAGCTGTATGAGCTGCTTGTATATTTCGGTGATTAATCCCTTGTTAGTTGCATCATTTGCACGTATTTTCTCCCATTTTGTAGGTTGTCTTTTTATTTTGTTTATGGTTTCCTTTGTTGTGCAATAGATTTTAAGTTTAATTAGGTCCCATTTGTTTATTTTTGATACTGAGTTAGCTATCCATAAATTCTTGTATCCCTGAGATAAATCCCACTTGATCATGGTGTATGTTTCTTTTTATATATTCTTGTATTTGGTTTGCTAATTTGTTAAGGATTTTTGCATCTGTATTCATCAGAGATGGTGGTTTGTATCTCCTTTTTCTCCTGTAGTGTCTTTTACTGGCTTTGGTATCAGGGTTATGGTGGTATCATGGACTGAATTTGGGAGTGTTTTGGCCTCTTCAATTTTTGTAATCATTTGCCAAGGATAGGTATTAACTCTTATTTATATGTTTGGCAGAATTCCCCTGTGAAGCTGTCTGGTCCTGGACATCTGTTTCCTGGCAGTTTTTTTTTTAACTACAAATTCAATTTCACTAGTGAATGCTCTGTTCAGATTGTTTATTTCTTGCTGATTCAGTCGTGACAGGTTGTATGTTTCTAGAAATTTGTCCATTTCTTTCAGGTTGTATGTTTGCTTGGCATATAAGTGTTCATAGTTGTCATATTTTTTTTGATTTCTGTGGTATTGGTTATTTTTCCTTTTTTATTTCTTATTTTGTTCACTTGGATCCTCTCAGTTTTCCTTCTTGATGAGTCTGGCTAAAAGTTTATCAGTTTTGTGTATCTTTTCAAAGAACCTGCTCTTGGATACATTGATCTTTATATATATATATATATATATATATATATATACTTTTTTTTCCAGATTCTTTTCCCTTATAGGTTATTACACAATATTGAGTATAGTTCCCTGTACTATACAGTAGGTCCTTGTTGGCTATCTATTTTATATATAGTTTATATTTTATATATATCTATTTTATATAGTAGTGTGTATATGTTAATCCCAAACTCCTAATTTATCCCTACCCAACCCCTTTTACTTTGGTAACCACGAGTTTGTTTTCTATGTCTGTGGGTCTATTTCTGTTTTGTATGTAAGTTCATTTGTATCTTTCTTTTAGAACCCACATATAAGCGATATCATCTGATTTGTCTTTCTCTGTCTGGCTTACTTAGTATGATAATCTTTAGGTCAATCCATGTTGCTGCAAATGACATTATTTCATAGTATCTGGTCTTACATTTAGGTCTTTATTCCATTTTGAGTTTATTTTTGTGTATGGTGTGAGGAAATGATCTAATCTCATTATTTTACATGGAGCTATCCAGTTTTCCCAGCACCACTTATTGAAGAGATTGTCTTTTCTCCATTTTATATTACTGCCTCCTTTGTCATAGATGAGTTGAACATAGGTACATGGGTTTGGGATTTATATCCTGTTCCATTGATCTAGATTTCTTTTTTTGTGCCAGAACCATACCGTTTTGATGACTGTAGCTCTGTAGTATAGTCTGAAGTCAGGGAGCTTGAATCCTCCAGCTCCGTTTTTCTTTCTCAAGATTTCTTTGGCTATTAAGGATCTTTTGTGTCTCTATACAAATTTTTAAAAAATTTCCTCTAGTTCTGTGAAAAATGTCATTGGTAACTTGATAGGGATTGCACTGAATAGGTAGACTGCCTTGTAGTATAGTCACTTTCACAATATTGATGCTTGCAATCCAAGAACATGGTATATCTTTCCATCAGTTTGTGTCATCTTTGGCTTCTTTCATCAACATCTTACAGTTTTCAGAGAATAGGTCTTTTGTCTCCTTAGGTAGGTTTATTCCTAGGTATTTTATTTTTTTGTTGCAATGGTAAATGGGATTGTTTGCTTAATTTTTCTTTCTGATCTTTTGTTGTTAGTGTATAAAAATGCAACAGATTTCTGTGTATTAATTTTGTAGCCTGCAACTTTACTGAACTCATTGATGAGCTCTAGTAGCATTCTAGTAGCATCTTTAGGATTTTCTATGTGTAGTATCATGTCATCTGCAGACAGTGACAGTTTTACTCCTCCTTTTATAATTTGGATTCCTTTTATTTCTTTTTCTTCTCTAATTGCTATGGCTAGGACTTCCAAAATTATGTTGAATAAAAGTGGTGAGAGTGGACATCCTTGTCTTGTTCTGGACCTTAGAGGAAATGCTTTCAGCTTTTCACCATTGAGTAAGATGTTAGTTGTAGGTTTGTCATATATGGTCTTTATTATGTTGAGGTATTTTCCCTCTATGCCCACTTTTTGGAGAGTATTTATCATAAATGGATGTTGAATATTTAGGTCTTCTGCCCATTTTTGGATTGGATTGTTTGTTTTTTTGTTATTGAGCTGCATGAGCCGCTTATAAATTTTAGAGATAAATCCTTTGTCAGTTGCCTCATTGCAAACACTTTCTCCCATTCTGAGGGTTGCCTTTTCGTCTTCTTAATGGTTTCCTTTGCTGTTCAAAAGCTTTGAAATTTCATTAGGTCCCATTTGTTTATTTTTGTTTTTATTTATCTTGCTCCTTCACCTGTGGTGTGTTTTTCTGTCTTCTCATTTTGCTTATCTTACTGTGTTTGGGGTCTCCTTTTTGCAGGCTGCAGGTTCGTAGTTCCCCTTGTTTTTTGTGCCCGTTCCCAGTGGCTAAGGTTGGTTCAGTGGGTTGTGTAGGCTTCCTGATGGAGGGGACTAGTGCCTGTGTTCTGGTGGATGAGGCTGGATCTTGTCTTTCTGGTGGGCAGGTCCACGTCTGGTGGTGTGTTTTGGGGTGTCTGTGGCCTTATATGATTTTAGGCAGCCTGTCTGCTAAGGGGTGGGGTTGTGTACCTGTCTTGCTAGTTGTTTTGCATAGGGTGTCCAGCACTGTAGCTTGCTGGTCGTTGAGTGAAGCTGGGTGCTGGCATTGTGATGGAGATCTCTGGGAGATTTTCACCATTTGATGATATCAGGAGCTGGTAGGTCTCTTGTGGACCTGTCTTCTGAAGTTGGTTCTCCTACCTCAGAGGCACAGCACTGACTCCTGGCTGAAGCACCAAGAGTCTTTCATCCACACGGCTCAGAATAAAAGGGAGAAAAAGTAGAAAGAAAGAATTAGTAGAAGTAGAAGTAGAAAGAAAGAAAGAAGGGAGGAAGGAAGGAGGGAGGGAAGGAAAAAGAGAAAGAAAGAAGATAAAGTAAAATTAAATAAAGTAAGATAAAATATAATAAAGTTATTAAAATAATTATTAAGAGAAAAAAATTTAAAAAAAATTTAAAAAACAGATGGATAGAAACCTAGGACAAATGGTGGAAGCAAAGCTCTACAGACAAAATCCCACAGAGAAGCATACACATACACACTCACAGAAAGAGGAAAAGGGGAAAAAAATCATAAATCTTGCTCTCAAAGTCCACCTCCTTAATTTGGGATGATTCGTTGTCTATTCATGTATTCCACAGATGCAGCGTACATCAAGTTGATTGTGGAGCTTTAATCTGCTGCTTCTGAGGCTGCTGGGAGAGATTTCCCTTTCTCTTCTTTGTTCTCACAGCTCCCAGGGCCTCAGCCTTGGATTTGGCCCCGCTTCTGCGTGTAGGTCGCCAGAGGGCGTCTGTTCTTCGCTCAGACAGGATGGCGTTAAAGAAGCCGCTGATTCGGGGGCTCTGGCTCACTCAGGCTGGGGGGAGGGAGGGGCATGGAGTGTGGGGCGAGCCTGTGGCGGCAGAGACCAGTGTGACGTCACACCAGCCTGAGGTGTGCGTTCTCCCGGGTAAGTTGTCCCTGGATCCCAGGACCCTGGCAGTGGTGGGCTGCACAGCCTCCCCGGAAGTGGGCTGTGGATAGTGACCTGTGCTCACACACAGGCTTCTTGGTGGCGGCAGCAGCAGCCTTAGCGTCTCCTGCCCATATCTGGGGTCCGCGCTTTTAGCCGTGGCTCGTGCCCATCTCTGGAGCTCCTTTAAGCAGCGCTCTTAATCCCCTCTCCTCGCGCACCAGGAAACAAAGAGGGAAGAAATAGTTTCTTGCCTCTTCGGCAGGACCAGACTTTTCCCTGGACTCCCTCCCTGCTAGCCGGGGCACACTAAACCCCTACAGGCTGTGTTCACGCTGCCAACCCCAGTCCTCTCCCGGCGCTCCGATCGAAGCCCGAGCCTCAACTCCCAGCCCCGCCCACCCCAGCGGGTGAGTATACAAGCCTCTCGGGCTGGTGAGTGCCGGTCAGCCTTGATCCTCTGTGGGGGAATCTCTCCGCTTTGCCCTCCGCACCCCTGTTGCTGTGCTCTCCTCCGCGGCTCCGAAGCTTCCCCCCTCCGCCACCTGCAGTCTCCGCCCGCGAAGGGGCTTCTAGTGTGTGGAAACCTTTCCTCCTTCACAGCTCCCTCCCACTAGTGCAGGTCCCGTCCCTATTCTTTTGTCTCTGTTTTTTCTTTTTTCTTTTGTCCTACCCAGGTATGTGGGGGGGGGGTTCTTGCCTTTTGGGAGGTCTGAGGTCTTCTGCCAGCGTTTAGTAGGTGTTCTGTAGGAATTGTTCCACGTGTAGATGTATTTCTGGTGTATCTGTGGAGAGGAAGGTGATCTCTGCATCTTACTCTTCCACCATTACCTTGCTTCTAAAACTTATACACTTGGAAATCCTTTAATTGAAATGATAGTAAGGTGCCTTTAAATATGATGTTTTTATATGGAAGATATTTTGTATTTCACTTTACAAAGGTCAGAAAAAGCAATATCTGATAAATATTATTTCTGTTTTGCAGCTTGTAATTATAGACATAAAATGGATATATTTGACAGTTGACCAGGTTGCAATTTATAATCTTCTAATTATCTTCATTGCTTTTTCATGTAGATCATTTCCATATTATTTCTGTTCCCTGAATTTATGAGAATAGCCCAAAAATTTATAGAAGAAATATGTTTTCATTTTCTCTTATTCTATTCTATAAGAAGGAGACCTAAAAATAAAACATACGTATGTAAAAAAAAAAAACACTATATAGTCACCTTTAGATATTGCAATCTAATTTGAAATGGTCAAATGCTTGAGTTGTTTAATTCAAGTATTATAACATTTAAGATACAGTTTGCAAATGTTTAAATATTCACAATGTTTCACAATTTCCTGGAAGCTCTCCGATCATACGGTTTTTATTATTCACTTTGTTAATTTGGTGTATCACACTGATTGATTTGTGGATATTGAAAAATCCTTGCATCCCTGAAATAAATCCCAGTTGATCATGGTATATTATCCTTTTAATTATTGTTGGAATTGGTTTGCTAGTATTTTGTTGAGGATTTTTGCATCTATGTGCTCAGTGATATTGGCCTGTAATGTTCTTTTTTGTGGTATCTTTGTCTGGTTTTGGTATCAGGGTGATTGTGGCCTCATAGAATGAGTTTGGGAATGCTCCCTCCTCTGCAATGTTTTGGAATAGTTTCAGAAGGATAGGCGTTAACACTTCTCTAAAGGTTTGGTAGAATTCACCTGTGAAATCATCTGATCCTGGACTTTTGTTTGTTGGGAATTTTAAAATTACTGATTCAATTTCAGTACTGGTAATGGGTCTCTTCATGTTTTCTGTTTCTTCCTGGTTCAGTCCTGGGAGATTGTACCATTCTAAGAATTTGCCCATTTCTTCTAGGTTGTCCATTTTATTGGCATATTGTTGCCTGCAGTAGTCTCTTATGGTCCTTTTGTATGGTGTCTGTTGTAACTTCTCCGTTTTCATTTCTAATTTTATTGATTTGAGCCCTCTCCCTTTTTTTCTTGATTATTGTGGCTAAAGGTTTATCAATTTTGTTTATCTTTTCAAAGAACCAGCTTTTGGTTTCACTGATCTGTTGTTTTGTCTCCGTTTCATTTATTTCTGCTCTGATCTTTATGATTTCTTTCCTTCTACTAACTTTGGGTTTTGTTCTGCTTTCTCTAGTTGCTTTATGTGTAAGTTTAGGTTGTTTATTTGAGATTTTTCTTGTTTCCTGAGTTAAGATTGTATTGCTATAAACTTCCCTCTTAGAACTGCTTTTGCTGCATCCCATAGGTTTTGATCATTGTGTTTTTGTTTTCATCTGTCTCTAGGTATTTTTAGATTTCCTCTTTGATTTCTTCGGTAATCCATTGGTTGTTTAGTGACATATTGTTTAGCCTCCACATATTTGTGTTTTTTAGTTTTTTTCTTGTAGTTGATTTATAATTTCATAGTGTTTTTGTCAGAGAAGATGCTTGATATGATTTCAGTTTTCTTAAATTTACCGAGGCTTGCTTTGTGGCCTACCGTGCAGTCAACCCTGGAGAATGTTCCATGTGCACTTGAGAAGAGTGTGTATTCTGCTGCTTTAGGATGGAATGTTCTATAAATATCGATTGTCTCCATCTGGTCTAATGTGTCATTTAAGGCCTGTGTTTCCTTATTGATTTTCTGTCTGGATGATCTGTCCATTGATGTAAGTGGGGTGTTAAAGTCCCCTACTATTATTGTGTCACTGTTGATTTTTCCTTTTATGGCTGTTAGCATTTGCCTTATATATTGAGGTGCTCCTATGATGGATGCATATATATTTACAATTGTTATATCTTTTTCTTGGATTGATCCCTTGATCATTATGTAGTGTTCTTCTTTGTCTCTTGTAACAGTCTTTATTTTAAAGTCACTTTATTTTGTCTGATATAAGCATTGCTACTCCAGCTTTCTTTTGATTCCATTTGCATGGAATACCTTTTTCCATCCCCTCACTTTCAGTCTGTATGTGTCTGTAGATCTGAAGGGAATCTGTTGTAAACAGCATACAAACAGGTCTTGTTTTTGTACCCATTCAGCCACTCTTTGTCTTTTGGTTGGGGCATTTAATCCATTTACATTTAAGGTAATTATCAATATGTGTGTTCTTACTGTCATCTTGTTGTTTTGGATTTGTTTTTGTAGGTCTTTTTTCTTCTCTTCCTCTTTTGTTCTCTTGTGATTTGATGACTGTCTTTAGTGTTGTGTTTGGATTGCTTTTTCATTTTTGTATGTATACCTATTGTAGATTTTTGGTTTGTGGTTACTGTGGGGTTTTATTTTATTTTTTTTCTTTTCCTTTAATTTTTATTTATTTAAATTTTTTTGGCTGCATTGGGTCTTCATTGCTGTGTGTGGGCTTTCACTAGCTGCGAGAGCGGGGGCTACTCTGCGGTGCACAGGCTTCTCATTGCAGTGGCTACTCTTGTTGAGAAGCACGGGCTCTAGGTGCATGGGATTCAGTAGTTGTGGCACATGGACTCAGTAGTTGTGGTGCACGGGCTTAGTTGCTATGCAGCATGTGGGATCTTCCCAGACCAGGGATTGAACCTGTGTCCCCTACATTGGCAGGCGGATTTTTCACCACAGCACCACCAGGGAAGTCCCTACTGTGGGGTTTTGATTTAGCTGTCTATCTATATCTATATATATATACAAGATTGTTTTAAGTTGCTGGTCTCTTAATTTCCAGTGCATTTCCAGTATCCTGCATTTATATTCTCCTCTTCTCGTGATTGCTGGTTTTTATATTATCTTCATGTGTGGATCATTTCCCTACCTTTACTGTGTGTTTGCCTTTACTGGTGAGCTTTTCCATTCATAATTTTCTCGTTTCTAGTTGTGGGCTTTTCTCTTCTGCCTAGAGAAGTTCCTTTAGCTTTTGTTGTAAAGCTGGTATGGTGTTGCTGAATTCTGTTAGCTTTTGCTTGTCTGTAAAGCTTGATTTCTCCATCAAATCTGAATGAGAGTGACTTCCCTGGTGGCGATATGGTTAAGAATCCACCTGCCAATGCAGGGGACACTGGTTTGAGACCTGGTCCGGGAAGATCCTACATGCCACGGAGCAACTAAGACCGTGTGCCACAACTACTGAGCCTGCGCTCTAGAGCCCACGAGCCACAACTAGTGAGCCCGTGTGCCACAACTACTGAAGCCTGTACACCTAGAGCCTTGCTCTGCAACAGGAGAAGCCACTGCTATGAGAAGCCTGTGCACCGCAATGAAGAGTAGCCCCTGATCGCTGCAACTAGAGAAAGCCTGTGTGCAGAAACGAAGACCCAGTGCAACCAAAAAAACCCAAAACTGAATGAGAGCCTTGCTGGGTAGAGAATTCTTGATTGTAGGTTCTTCCCTTTCATCATTTTAAATATATTGTGCCACTCCCTTCTGGCCTGCAGAGTTTCTGCTGAAAAATCAGCTCATAACATTATGGGGGATTCCCTTGTACGTTATTTGTTGCTTTTACCTTGTTGCTTTTAATATTTTCTCTTTAATTTTTGACAATTTGATTAATATGTGTCTTGGTGTGTTCCTCCTTGTGTTTATCGTGTATGGAACTCTCTGCGCTTCCTGGACTTGAGTGTTTCCTTTCCCATGTTAGGGAAGTTTTTGGCTATTATCTCTTCAAATATTTTCTCAGGCCCTTTCTTTCTCTCTTTTCCTTCTGGGAACCCTATAATGTGAATGTTGGTGCTTTTAATGTCCTAGAGGTTTCTTAAAACTGTCATTTCTTTGCATTCTACTTTCTTTATTCTCTTCCACAGCTGTGGTTGCCACCAATCTGTCTTCCAGCTCACTTATCTGTTTTTCTGCGTCATTTATTCTGCTATTGACTCCTTCTAGTATATTTTTCATTTCAGTTATTGTATTGTTCATCTCAGTTTGTTTGTTCTTTAAAGCTTCTAGCTCTTTATTAAACATTTCTTGTATCCTCTTGGTCTGTGCCTCCATTCTTTTTGAGATCTTGGATCATCCTTCTTATCATTACTCTGAATTCTTTTTCAGGTAAATTGCCTATCTCCACTTCACTTAGCTGTTCTTCTGGGGTTCTATCTTGTTCCTTCATCTGGAACATGTTTCTGTGCCATTTCATTTTGTCTAACTTTCTGTGTTGTGGTCTCCGTTCCCCAGGCTGTAGGATTGTAATTCTTCTTGGTTCTGCTGTCTGCCTCCTGGTGGGTGAGGTTCGTCCAGGGGCTTGTGCAGGCTTCCTGGTGGGAGCTACTGGCACCTGCCCACTGGTGGGTGGAGCTGGGTCTTTTCCTTCTGGTGGGCAGGGCTGTGTCAAGGGGTATGTTTTTATGTGGCTGTTGGCTCATGATGACTTTAAGCAGCCTGTCTGCTAATGGGTGGGGCTGTGTTCCCACCCTGTTTGTTTTTTGCCTGAAGCATCCCAGCACTGGAGCCTGAAGGCTGTTGGTTGGGGCCAGGTCTCATTGCCAAAATGGTGACCTCTGGGACAGCTCATGCCAATCAGTATTCCCTGGGGGGGTCTGCCACCAGTGTCTTTTCCCCCACAGTGAGCCACAGCTGACTCCCACCTCCCCAGGAGATGCTCTAAGACCCGCAGGAAGGTCTGGCCAAGGCTCCTATGGAGTCACTGCTTTGGTCTGGGTCCCAGTGTACATGAAAACTTGTGTGCCTCCTCCAAGAGTAGAGTCTCTGTTTCTCCCATTCCTGTGGATCTCCTGCACTCAAGCCCCACTGGCCTCCAAAGCCAAATGCTCTGAGGGCTCCTCCTCCCAATGCCAGACCCCCAGGCTGGGTAGCCTGATGTGGGGCTCAGAACTGTCACTTCTCTGGGAGAACCTCTGTGATGTAATTATTTTCCAGTTCGTGGGTCACCCACTTGGTGGGTATGGGATTTAATTATATCATGAAAGTGCCCCTGCTACTGTCTTGTTGTGACTTTTTCTTTGCCTTTGGATATAGAATATCTTTTTTGGTAGGTTTGAGTCTTTTTTCAGTGGTTGTTCAGCAGTTAGTTTTGATTTTGGTGTTTTCATGAGAGGAGGTGAGCTCAAGTCCTTCTACTCCACCATGTTGTCTGGATGACTTCTTTTTAATAAAGCCAGAACACCAGTACCTAGAGATGACCAACATCCCCGATTTTCCTTCTCCTTTCCTTCTGCTCTGCCTCTTCTGGCTGAGGCCATGCTTCAGTGGGAAAGACCTGGTCTACATCAGTCTTTGTGTGGGGGCCCATCTGGACTCCGGCACCACTGAGTCAGCAGAGTTTCCAGCTGCAGCTCAGCCTTCCTCATTAATCTTTTCTATTTTCTTTTTGGCCTCTGTTTTATTTATTTCCTCTCTCATCTTTATTTCCTTCCTTCTGCTGACTTTGGGCTTTGTTTATTCTTTTGAAGATTAGTTTGATTGAGATTTTTCTTGTTCTCTTGAGGTAGGCCTGTATTGCTATAAACTTCCCTCTTTAGAACTACTTTTGCTGCATCCTATAAATGTTTGGAAAGTTGTGGTTTTCATTTTCATTTGTCTAGAGGTATTTTCTGCTTTCCTCTTTGATTCCTTCATTGACCCACTGGGTTTCTTTTTTTTTTTTTTTTTTTTTTTGTAGTGTTTGTGTTTTTCCCATTTTTCTTTCTGTAATTGATTTCTAGTTTTATATCAGCATGCTTTTTCTAATATATAGTACCTCTTAAACAAAAATATATTTGCAAATTTAATGCTTAAATTTATAAAAAAGAGGATTCGACTAAAATTACTTTCCTAACTTCCTAACTGGCAAGTTAAATAACCTTATTCAATTAAAAAAAAACCTCATTTCCATCTGTAACTGATGATTTTAACATCCATATAACTCAGAAGGCAGCTGGCAGTTTTAACAATAACAGGTGATATTTACTATGTCACTGTGATATTCATAGGTACTGTGCTAAGTACTTTATAGGTATTTTATTTAATGCGAACAAGCCTGAAAAGTAGATAGTATGCCTGTTTTATTAATGGAGAAGGTAGAGGCTAATTAAGTAACAAGTGGGAAATGACTGAACCAAGAATCAGTTCCAGTCCTGATTGATGCCAGTCTATGCTCCATAGCCTTTCAAGTAGTTTAAATTTCTAGAAATCATTACCTTTTGTTATTATTGTAATAATATTCAAATAATTTTGTTCAAATTAAAATTTTCGAAGGCCTGGGAGGCAAAGAAAATGAAGATAAAAACAGCCACTAAACTCAGAAGCCAGCCAATGTGCAGTCTTGCACGAAACATCCAAAGACCAGCTACATTCACATAGAAGAGCAACAGCATCAAAAAACATAGAACAGAAAGGCTTCCAGTTTCCCATACTTGGCTTGTATACAAATGGCATTGGAATAAGCCAATGCTTATTATGACACCATTCCAATGGTGTCAATAAGCTACTGACACCACTCAGTAGCCTTTCTTAAGCTGATCTGGGCACTCTTGCCTCCTGGTGTCACCTGCTCATCAATGGTTCTACTTTGGCAGCACCACCAACTTTGGTAACTATTATTATGTTATTATGTTTTCCCTTTAGAAAAATGAGTGGGAAACAAGAATGAAGGTTGTTATACGTGTAAGCAAAAGTCCTGATTATAATTCAGCTCAGCCAACAACAGAAATCACTGGGGTCCCCAAAGTACATTTATGTCAACTGGACTTTGGCTGTATGATTGGATGTCCATCCATGATGAAAAATAATAAAAGTGAAGAATAAACACAAAGCTTTGGAAACGGATCACCAGTTGTTGGGTCTAGAGTGTGGGCTGTAATGTGTGTTTTTGTTCTCTGGTAATGACATCCCTGTATACCGTGTGAGTCAAATGTTCACTTCGCACACAGGTTTCAGTAAGTGCTGGATGCATTTGTGTGTGTTGTGGGGAACGTGTGTGGTAAGAATTGAAGAAGTAAAGCATAAAAGAAAATACGCCAAATCCAACTCTTCTGTGCCATTAATTCTAAAAAGTCTGAAAAATAGAACATGTAGACCAAAAAGTATTGCCTGCATTTCAGGAAACAACGAACTACGTTTACCATCAAGCCATCAGCCACCACAGCTGCCCCTGCTGGTGCACCCTGAGGGGAATTCAGACTGGAGAAAAACAGGATACTGGCCCTAGGTATTTTAAGATGCATATCAAGAAATAATTTCAGTAAGCCCAGAATCCTCCATCTTCCCATTCACAGAAAGGCACTAAAGTCATTAACTTGAAGATGTCTTTGTGGATCTATGTGTGTGATTGGCAGTAATCTTTTAATGTTTGACTACATTTTTTTCTTTTTCCAGCAAAAACTCCTGTATATCCTGGCCCCTCCCTTACCTCTGAGGGAATAGTCCCTCCGAGCTATCTGAGAGGCTGCATTCCCAGGCTCCATTCCTCAGTAATGTCCTTGAATAAAATATAGTTCTAAAATTTTAGGTTGTGTGTTCTTGTTTTTGTTTTTAGTCGACAGTTTTGGCAACCAACAAAAGGACCTAGAGCAGACTTCTCTCCCTCCACTTAACTGTACAAGGAACTGGAGCTTTGGTATCAGCAGAAGCCCCCTTGTTCCTGTCTGCCCCTCCTCTCAAAGTCCAGATGAGTTTGGGTGAGTCTCTTCCTAGGTCTCAGATATCCGTTTATTAGCTGATGATCCTAAGTTTTACTTGGTGGTGTTAAACTCCTCTCTGGAGGAGAAGGTTTTCTCTGAAGCTTACTTGCAAGAAGATGTACCTGGGTTATCCTCAGTTGAAAGACACTGGGAAGATTTTATTAGGTACATATAGAACTTATGCTTCCAGTACTTAACTGGTAGTTAAAGAAAATCTTTCCCTAAAGCTGGCCAAACTGGGGTCCTTTTGACATTACAAAATTCATTTTTTGTGTGTGTGCACAGCTAGAGAAAATCCAGCTTGATAAAACATCTTTTCAGAATTCTGTCCTTAAAGGAACAAAAGCCCTTCTAGGAGGAACTTACATTTCTCTCCCTGTGTGTTTGAGATGTAAATATTCTACCTGATCTTAGGCATCTCCCCCACAAACCCCCCACTCTGTTTTGAAAGCTTGGTCTCTGTCATCCAGAAGGTACACATGCGGTGTACATTTGGCAGCCAGTTGAATAGACTGGGATGTTTAGTAGTCTTTTTGTCTAGCTGTGCCAACTCTCAGGGAAATTTGTCATAAGGGGTCCCAGCCCATAAAGGGCCTTTGTCATCTTAACCTCTGTTGTGTCTGCCTATACAGTGGTGGCCCCTTACATTCTTAGACTGTTGTGGGGAGTAACCTTTGTAGATATTGTGAAGGCTACATGCTTAGCACTCCCTTGTGGGGACACTTCTTGCATCTTATTGGTTTGAGTTGCTATTAAGATACTACTTGTCAATGCCCAGATGATGGACCATTTAAACTGGAGACGCTTTTAAATTGGTAAATATTTAGAGAGCTCTCATTTTAAATAGCTGTTTTATTGATACCTATGGGGAAAAAAAAAAACAAATTAGAAGGTTTTAAATATATATAAAATGGCTAACCTAGAAACTCCCTGGGTTTAAAATAAAAGTCTGGGAAACCTTGTTTGTGGTCTAGGCTTCTCCTCAATGGGTCTTACAGATGCTAATATAACATTAGATTGTTAATTAGGTTGATTAACAGGGAAGTAAGAAGCTAACGGAAAGTCTACAGACTTCTTGCCAACAAAGTGGACATTTTAAAGGGACTTGTTCCAAAAAGATGAAAAAATCTTCAGGTGGTTATTAAGAAATGCGGTAAATAAAACAGATGTTAATAGGATTAAAACAAAGGTTTGATACAATACTACTTAATGCTGGGGACCACTAGGGGCTCCCTTTGTCCCATTTAACCTTGAAGGGCCCCAAACAAGTCTGCTGTATTTACCCCAGTTTAAAAAATACATATATATTCAAAAGGCTGGAAAAAAAATTAACACTGAGATACCTGACCAGTAATTGCTTGTGGCAACTAATCAAGTTAAAAGATTAACAAAAGGGCCTGAGTCCCTTGGCTCAACTCACTGGAGACCCCAAAGCCTTTATACAAAAATAGATAAAATGGCTGGAGGATAAAAAGGAAAGCTTCTGGGACTCCTTTTAAGACCAAGACTTGTTGATAGGGTCCTACTGGAAACTAAAGGTATAAAAGTGGATAGTTTGAGTGAAAGTTTATAAAAATTGGTATACTTAAATGGACTTTATATAACACAGTTACATCTTTTTTGCCTAATTATATTGTGGGATAGACATTATGTCTCACTGGGGAATGCTTCCCCTGACTGGTACTTTAAGATGGGGCATATAAATCTGTCCATCAGGCCATGTAAATTAAACATACTAAAGGAAACCAATAGGGTTACCTGAGCCCACAAAATATTAAATGAAAACTGGGGGCTAATATTCAGGGGTTAATAAAAACAATAATAGTTTTTTTTTTTTTTTTGCTCTGGGTTTAACTTGTACCCTCAGAAAGAGGGTCTTCGTTGAATGCCTTGTGCAAACTTTTGAAGCCCTAATAAACTGAACCCTAAAGTTCTAGAACATAGAACTTTTGATTCTCAGTGTAGTTGGAAATATTCTTACTGATTTAAAAAAAACACTAAATGTAGTTGGGCAAATCAATTTTTTAATATCATCTATGTGGCAAACCAGTTCTTAGGAGAATTAAAAGCAACTGTCTTGCAATTCTCTACAAATCAGAAGTTTCAGTCCACAGTGACCTGAGACTGAGCCTAATTAGCTCAATCAGGTAGAATCTGAAACCAAAGGGAAAAAAGGGGGAAGGGGAGGAGATCTTTTTAAACTCAAACCTCTCAAAAGTCTCCCTCACCAAAATCAAATTCACAGCTTCCGTAAGGATTTATCATAGACAAACACAAATCTTAAGTCTTTTCCACAAAGAGTAAAGCCTTAGTCATCTGAGCAAATAAACTTATTTCAGTTGTTATAAACTAGTAAGTTTATATTGTAATACCTGATTCATAACCAAGGTTTTAAAGTAAAGCTCTGAGATCTCTAGTTATGTCTGTTTATGTCTGTGCAAATTATACGTATGTCTCTACCTCCAGATAGTATTACCAAAATTAAATTATAAAAGAGCTTTATTTAATTGACTTAAAAGTGCTTGCAAATTAAATATTTCTAAGTATAAAGAAAATTGGCCAGAAAGAATTTCAGGTTCATGTGATCTAGGAAATATTAATATCTGGTATTAAAGCTAGCTTAAGCTTGTTTGTTTAATCAATAGACATGCCTTATTTTTATTGTACCTAGGTTTTCTGAAGGTCAATAAATTCATTATTTCTGTTGCAGAGTTTGTCAGCAAGAATTAACTTGGTATATTATTTTCATAAGTTATAAAATATAAAGGGACATTTTAGGAATAATGTTTTGAGTATGTCTATCTAAAATAGTTTCCCCAGATTTTTGGTAACTTGAAACTTTAGAGTTTTGCTAAGTTAGATGGTAGAATTCACTGAATATCCAGATTCTTTCAAATGAGATAAAATTCTGGAACATTAATTGCTAAACAGGTCTAAGTTTACCTACATTTGTCTTTATAAGAGGAAAACTAACGACATTTGGTTCTATTAGAGACGTCTTGTACCACATTGACATAGTACTCTATGTGAAAGCGTATGTTTCTAGAGGTTATAGAATATGTTCGTAAGTTTGCCAATCAAGAAATACTGGTGTGTTCGTAATTGAAATACTGGTGTGTTCGTAATTGCTTCTTAGTTTTCACTAGAAACTGTTTTTCAGAGTTGAGAATTCTAATTAAAATATGTAAGTAAAGCTACTAGAAATAAGGGAAATATTCTAGTATGCAAGGACAGTAGGATGTGTGTTTTCAGCAAAAGAAGGTACGAGGAATGGAAATGCATTGTGTTAAGGGGAAAAATTTTTGTCCTAAAGCTGATTAATTCTAAATGTGAAAGAAAAAAAATAAGGGATAAACAAATATAGGTACAGAAAGTTGTGGAGGGCTTGTGGGAAGGGAGGACCGAGAACAGTTTTGTGCATGATCAGGCTGAGATTGGATTAAATTTAATTAGGTAAATGAAGTTAGTTATTGAAGGTGAGCTGGTTCAGTATTGGAGTTTTGTTTTCTGTTAAGAGAAAAAAGTTTTCTTGACATGTTGAGCTACTTTTGATACTAGATATGAGTTTCTTTGTCTTCTAAATGATCTGCATTTAACTTAAAAATCTTTCATCACTTTGGTTGAATAAGTATTGTTTCACAGTGACCTATGATCCTATTTGATAGAGTGCTTTAAAACTTTTTGATATCTCTGACACACTTCCCTAAGTCAAATTCTAACCAAAGTTCTTCTGACCTGTAGCTAGCTTTGGGAAGCTTCAAAGGGCCCCTGAGACATCCCAAAGACAGATACTAAATAGATTTATTTGGTATATTACATGGGAAACATGGTCAAATAAGTGGTGGTACAATTTTCTTATATTGTATGGGTAGATGTCATTAATACAGATGTTCCAAAACCTAAAAATCTGGTATGTCCTGGTATGTTATCAGTCATAATTCTAGTTATCTTAAATGGCTGGATGTCACAGAAATATCCGAGTTTCTTGTCAGCTGCATTGTAATCAGATCTTTAACCATGCCATTTTAAGTATTCAGTCATTTATAGACAATCATTATTTTACTCAGATGCTTTTAGAAAATGAAGATCTTCAAGAAGACTCACAAGAAGGACTTTTTGACAAACACGTTTCTGATGACTTTTAGATCATACCACTAGAATGGGTAAGAAATTACAAAACTCTAATGGAAAACCTGGCTTCATCCAGATCAACAGGAATTAATTATATGGGACTGAATGAATCAGTCTTATAATTTTGACTTTTCTGAAATACTGGCTTTTAATCTTTGTTTTCCAGAAAGCCTTTCCTCTTGTGCTATGACCTACAACAAGTTGATAGATGTTTTTAATCTTCATACGAAAGGTATACTTTATTTTTTTCTCTCTACTTGATCCCTCCAGAATTTGCCTTCTCCATCTGGCTCCCTTGTAGACTTGATGGCTTATTGTGACCAAATTACATCTAGTTATACTAATACATACATCTAGTTATACTAATCATCATTTTAATCTTTTCTCTTGTTTCTCAAATTATTTTTGCCTTGCCTCTACCTGCTGTACTATGATTTTATTAATGATACTAGCTGTCCTCCTTACATCCTGTCCACTTGATATAAGATAGTTGTCTCTTGCACTATCCAACATGTAACCAGCCTCTGACAAAACTAATGATGGCTGAACGTCTTGAGGCCGTTGATCATGTGTAACTCTACACAGAATAACTGTAATAGTGAACTGTAGGAATGGGGAGAAGCAGCAAGAGAAAACATTTCCTGGATCATATTTCCTAGTGCTGTAGGAAAATTTGGCATGAAATGCCTCTCAAACCTTGGTTGAATTTATGACCACAAGGAGTTGCTGTGGACAAAAAAGTTGTCTGCCAGGACTTCCCTGGAGGTCCAGTGGTTAAGACTCCATGCTTCCAATGCAGGGGACGTGGGTTTGATCCCTGGTCGGGGAGCTAAGATCCCACATGCTGTGCAGCCAAAAGATTTAAAACAAACAAAAAAAGTTGCCTGCCATTTCAGTAATCAGTGAATTTGGCCCACTGTCAAGCCCTCAGCCACCGCAGCTGCCCCCAGTGGTGTACTCTGAGGGTAATTCGGAATGGAGAAGAACAGGATACTGGCCCTAGGTAAGATACATTTCGAAGCAATAACTTCAATGAGCCCAGACTCTTGCCTCTTCTCATAAATAGAAAGGCACTAAAATCACTAACTTGATGTCTTTTTTTTTGGTGATTAGCAGTAATCTTTTGATATTGAACTACATTTTTTCAGGAAAAACTCCTGTATATCCCGGCCCCTCCCTTACCTCTTTGGAACAGCTTGTCAGTGCTGAGAGGTTGCCTTCCCGGACTGCAGTCCTCAGAAATGTCTTCAAATAAAACAATTCTCAACTTACAGGTTGAGCACTTTTGTCAGTTAACATCCAAAAAGTCCACTGGAATCAGAATGTTTTTTCTACATTTATAATGGGTTTTAGTTCAATTTTTACTGTACATTATCTGTAAACAAAGTATCAGAATTGAACTAGCAACTTTTGATCAAAATCTTTAATTCCTAAGAACCTTTCCCCAATATATTATTAATGGTAATATTTTAAAAGGGTATTATTGCTTCAAGGTGTTTTTGTTTGCCCAGAAATAGTGTCTCCCTTACCTAAAACCCTATGTATTTGCCCTACAATGCCCAACTTTAAGTGCTAACAATTAATACATAAGAATACTGGTTCTAGTTCCCACATCTGAGAGCCCAAGACATTCCCAATTCTCCCCCAAGGCCACTCATGGGAATCAAACAAGGAAGCTCTTATTTTAGACCTGACCAGAACTGTTAACTCTGGTAGAGCCCCTCAAAAAAAGCTGTGCACTCATACTCCACTTATGTGTGAATCAAGGCAAGAGGTATTCTCCGCTAGCATCCAATGTCTTTCACCTTCAAGATAAGAGTTCCTTGTTTTCACTGGCATAACAAGTTACATATCTCATACTGATTTAGGTACTGCACTGTTACTGTGTCAAATGGCTACTCAAGTGATCTGTGTATTTACAAGAACCATCTCATTCTAAAAAATAATTGCCCTGTGTGGAGTACATGTAGCTGAGTGAGTCTCACGCATCCACTGAAAACTTTAATAGCAATGTCTGGAGACATTTTTGGTTGTCAGAGTGTGAGTAGTGGAGTTGCTATTTGCATTAGAGACCAGGGATGCTGTTAATAATCATACAATGCCCAGGACAGCCCAACATGGCGATAATGAGTTTGAGAACCCTTGAGTTACATGCAGTAGGGATACTGGAGCACTGGTGAGGTAGGAGGCAAGCTATGAAATACAATGAATATGGTTGCTGTCCTGGTAGGGCTGAGATGATAAACCACTTTATATGTAATTTTGTTATCCAAATAGTCTACACAATATTTATATTTAAATAATTTTATTTTCATTTCACAAAAAAAGCAACAGTGTTTGCAGGTACACATGCCTTTCAGTCAGTGCTGGTCATATGCAAAACAAGTTATCAGAAGTATAAAGAAAAATAAGCCTTTCCCTTCACCAGTGACAAAACACAATTTGCATATATAATATTATATATACATACTATTTTCAAAATCTTTCACAAAAGACAAGATTATGATACAAATTTAGAATTCTACCCACAAGCTCAGATTGAAGGAATTGGAGATCTCTATAAGAAGTGTTTAAATACAAAAATGTGATACCTTTTACAAGTTTTGAAGTAATTACTTTCCAAAGCATCTGACAGACTATTCTTCACAGCAATATGGAACACTTGGCTTTAATCAAGATAGCTAGCTGTAAGATGGTGTGTCTCAATGTGAGTTTGTTGATTAATGCAAATATTCCAATTATGCTGTAATTCTCATTTTATACACATGAGTGTATTACTGAACTGATGCTTTAGACAGTTCAAGTTCTGGAGCATTTCATTCAGCTCAGCCCTGGCCTTTACTTCCTTTGAACTATTTCAGATTAAGAACTGTTGAGAAATACCGCTAAAGAAAGATGACCATGACTAACTCCAAAAAGGTGCCCCCTTTTCTTTATGATCAAAGTTAAGTGTGGCATGAATAAACTTTTATTTTTCCTACAGCAGCAGGTATAAGTAACAGCCAAGTATAAGCAAATTTTTCATCACTAGAACCTGAGAGTTTGATATGGTAAATAACATCTCTTTGCAAACTTTCTAGGAGTCCTATCTCTCAGTGTTTCTAAAAATAACAATATGGCAACTCTTCAGCATTATATTCATTATAAATTGCAAAACAAACAAATAGTGCTCAGAAGCTTGGAGGGAGGGAGAGAGGGATGGATGGATTTTACACATGCATTTTCTTAGATACAGACAAATGTGGAGTCATAACATTTACCATGTGGTGGATGAAGAGTCAATGTGAAATAATGATTCAAGAATGCTGAAAGCTAACAGGTCTGGATGTATGAAATGCATGCAAAACCATAAGATAACATCAAACAGTGCAAGCACTGAAGACGAAAAGGAAGAATGAACAGGAATGGTTCAGCTAGTGGAGAAGTGAGGAGAGACAGGTGCAGCCACGCAGAGAAGCTCTGGGTAGGAAAGGGCCAACTCGCCCTACCATGTGTAAGGTGCTGAAGACAGACAGGGTTTGCCACCCAAATTCTTCTTGGATTAGTTTTTGGGGCCCATGTTGTCATTTACTAGAATGATGGCAATAACTCAAAAGATTCATTCCAGAAACCAAAATAATTTATACTGAGTACACAAGAATATGCTACTGATAGAACTGCAACAAACTGGGTCAGAATCCAGGCCTCATAAAGAAGCTACTCTGGGCTTCCCTGGCGGCACAGTGGTTGAGAGTCCGCCTGCCGATGCAGGGGACAGGGGTTCGTGCCCCGGTCCGGGAGGATCCCACATGCCGTGGAGCGGCTGGGCCCGTGAGCCATGGCCCCTGAGCCTGCGCGTCCGGAGCCTGTGCTCCGCAACGGGAGAGGCCACAACAGTGAGAGGCCCGCGTACCGCAAAAAAAAAAAAAAAAAAGCTACTCTCAAGGGTCTTCAAGTGAGTTCTAGGCAGTATGTCAACTGGCTTACCACTAAGAGATGAATCAGCAAAAAAATTTAAACACACTTGAAGTATCGTCTTTTTTGACTTTTTGGGATTTCCAAAGTACACGTCCCTTCTCATCATTTCATTCAGTTTGAATCAACCTAAGAAATGCTGGATCTGATTAGCTTTCACAACTCAACCATATCCAAGTGTCTTCTTGCATCTTATCTGCTGCATGCCTGTTGCCATTAGCTACACCACCACAACGCTACACCTTTAGGTCAGATGGTAGGGATCTGGTGGGACATTTTTAGTTAGATACATTCAGAGCCCTGCAAGGGACTAAGTATTAAAGGAAAATAATGGGGGAAGAAAAGCAAATCATATATATTCATGTATATATTTACATCTTTAAAGGCATATATCCGAGGGAATAAAACAAAACCACAAAACAATAACTATACTAGCTCCAGCTGAAGGAGCAAATATGTGGGAAAGGAAGAAGTAACTTAATCTATGAAACTCAATTTTCATTAGTCCTTACATAGCCATGTAAAGGACTAAATACAAAAGAAAATAACAAATGAAAACATTCATATGTATTAAGAACATTCCCCTGCCAAAAATATAAATCTCTATGAAACAAGTAAGCAAACAATGCCTAACTCTTCTACTTGCTGTTACCCACACAGGCAACAAGGGGAAGGGGAGAAGGGGAGGCTGTCATACACTTCTCCTCAATTTGCATCTGGTACCTTGACATCTACCCAAAGGACTAGGTATAAAATCAATAACATGGAAACATTTATACACATTTTTTAAAAGTTCATACCCTGTCCTTTCCCACTAACTACTACTCAACCCAATAATTCCTCCCTCTTAAAAAAAAAAAAAAGAAAAACCAAAAAGACCCCCAAATTGTTAAACTATTGCCCATGTTGGCAGTGAGGGAAGGGAGTAGAGGAGATTTATCATACATCTGGACCTCCATGTTTCATTATGTACCTACAGATCCCAGCAAAGGACTGGGTACTAAGTGAAATAACACACAAAATGTAGCAAACATTTGTATATATTAAAAAAGTGTGTACACACACACACACCCAGACCTCTCCCATCCCTGCCTCTCCAAAAACAGAAGCCAAACATCTATTCTTCTACCATTGCCCACCAGGCAATGAGGGAAGGGGAGCAGGGAGATTTTTCATTGAATCAATCTCAACTTTCATTAAGTTCCTAAATAGTTATGCAAAAACCTGGATTCAAAATGAAATAAACACCGAAAGAGGCAGAAACATTTATATACATTAAAAAATTTACATATCTTGCCCAACAAGCTCATTCCCCATTAAAAACCTCAAAACAAAGAACAGAAAACCAAATCCTCAAGTACTCATACTACTGTAGGTATACACAGGCTATAGGGGAAGGGGAAAAGATTTATTACATCTCTCGATCCGGGCCTCTGCATTACATTTGATATTTACAAGTCCAAACAATACACTAGGTTTGAAGTGAAAGAACAAAAAAATGCAGCAAACATTTATAGACACGAAAACAAAATGCAAACCCAGAAATCCCCCACTACCCTGCCAAAAAAAAAAAGAAACAAAAACTCCAAACAACTATGCTACTAGTCATTGCCTAGACAGGTAACAAGGGAAGGGGAGGAGATTTTTTTCATAGCATGAACCTTAATTTTCATCATGTACCTAAGTATCCATGGAAAGGTTTAGGTACAAAATGAAGTAAGAGAAAAAAGGAGCAAAAACCATTTATATACATTTTAAAAAGTACATATCCCTACGCTCCCAGGAGAGGGAGTGATAGAGGTAGAAATAATAATCTACACTACTCTAAAACTATTGCCCACAGAGGCAACAAGGAAAGGGGAAGAGGGGAGATTTTCATACATCCGGACCTCCACATCTCGTTAGGTACCTGCACGTCCAAGCAAGGGACAGGTACAAAATGGAATAACACAATATAGTAACTAGCACTGTACATATACAATTTTCAAAAGTATATATCTTGGCCTTAGTCCCTTCCCACCCCCCAAAACTTCAAAAAGCCCAAACTACTTTAAAATTATTGCCTACACAGATAAAAAGGGAAAGGGAGAAGACTGCTATACATCCAGAACTCTGTGGTTCATTAGCAACCTACGGGTCCAAGAGAAAGACTGGGTACCCAACGAAATACTATAATAAGGAAGTACAAACATGAATATATATTTAAAAAGTACCCCAATACCCACAAAAGAGCCTCTAAAACTAATCAACTACTAGCTACTGCCCACATGAGCAACAAGGGAAGGGGACAAGAGGAGACTGTCAAACATGTGGACCTCCACGTCTCATTAGGTACTTTCATGTCCTATGAGAAGGAGGTAGTACAAAATGAATTAGTTATAATACAAAGTAGTAGATTTATTTATATACATTAAGTACATACCCCACTCTCTCCCACCCCACAAAACAAAAACTACTACTCTAGCTATTGCTCAAGGAGGCAATAAGGAAAAGGGAAAAGAGATTTGTCATACTCTGAACCTCAGTTTTCATTAAGTATATATGCATTCATGCAGAGGAACACATATAAAAATGAAATATTAAAAAGTAGCATAGGGCTTCCCGGGCGGCACAGTGGTTAAGAATCTGCCTGCTGATGCTGGGGACACGGGTTCGAGCCCTGGTCCGGGAAGATCCCACATGCCGTGGAGCAGCTAAGCCCATGCGCCACAACTACTGAGCCTGTGCTCTAGAGCCCGCGAGCCACAACTACTGAGCCCTCGTGCCACAACTACTAAGCCTGCATGCTGCAACTACTGAAGCCCATGCGCCTAGAGCCCATGCTCTGCAACAAGAGAAGCCACCGCAATGAGAAGCCCGTGCACTGCAACAAAGAGTAGCCCCCACTCACTGCAGCTAGAGAAAGCCCGCGTGCAGCAACAAAGACCCAACGCAGCCAAAAATAAATAAATTTAAAAAATATATAAAAAGTAGCATAACATTTACGTACACTTGAAAGAAGAATATACAACCCTCCCCCTCCCTGCCCTCAAGAACAGATTAGATCAAAGCAACAGAAACTACAACTACTCTGTTAGTATGTCCACACAGGCAATAAGAAGAGGGGAAAATGGGACATTTGTCATAGTTTTGGACCTTCACAGTCCGTTAGATATCTACTTATCCATGAGAAGGAAGAAGGAAATACAAAATCAAACACCCACAAAATAGCAGCAAACACATTTGTACACATTTTAAAAAGAACATACTCTGCCCTTCTCCCACTATTACCATCTCCTTCCAAAAAGGGAAATCAAGTAATTACTCTGTAGCTGTTGTCCATACAGGAAAAATAGGAAGGGTAGAAGAGATTTTCACAGGACAATATTTTACTTTTCATCAGGACTAACTATATTAAAATGAAAAAATATAAAAACATTTCAAAACACATACATACATTTAAAAAGTATATACCCCCAAAGAGCCACTCAAAGAAATCAATCCACTATTCTATTAGCTATTGCCCATGCAGGCAATAAGGGAAAGGGAGAAGAGGAGGTTTATCATACTTTTGGACTTCCATTTTTCATTTGGTACTTACTTGTCAATGTGGAGAATGAAGCACAAAATAAAAGAAAGTAAAACCCAGCAAAAAAATAAATATATATATATATATTTACATAAGCTTTTTAAAGTACAAATGGGGGTGTGAGGGCAGAAGAAGGAAGAAAGCTCTTTAAAAAGAGAGTCAATTCCAATTCAAAAAAAAAAAAAAAACAAAGGCAAAAGGGAGAAGAGCTACATCATACCTACGAAATTCAGGTCTTGTTTTGCAAACTCAGCCCAGGAACTGCTGTTCCTGCTGATGACACATCTCCTGAGATGCATACACCTTCCCTGCAGCCCCATGAAATACATGGGGACTATGTGAATGTTCAGCAATCTGACCGCAGATTATCATTCCAGGTGCTTTAGATGGAGTAGACTCTTTTAAAATCCAACTCAATAACAGGCTATCGGTAATCCAACAAACTCATCACTTAACTTTCATTTCTTTCTTCCCAATATTCAGAAAGGATTCTGTTCTGTACCCAGTAAGACTGACGCGGCTCAATATCTATATACCCAGAACTCTTCTGACAGCTCTTTGTTCCTACAGTGGCTAAAGTACAGTAAAATGAAAACACGAAAGGCAAAGGACATTAGCATTAAGTAGAACCAGTGACAGTAAGAAAGTTCATGAACACCAAAACAATGGCAAACAACACAGTTTCACTTAAAGAGATTTATATAAAACAAGATGGAGGAAGGCACAAACTTATGGTGGCAGCTGACAGTACTTCAGTTTAATTATGTCTAATCACTTGGTATTAACAAGTGATTAGATATAAACAAAGTGGACTCCTTAGATTTCTACTTTCATAGCCTTTCAGACCTCCAAAGCATACATTGTTTTCTTCTACAATAAGAAGGCACATCATAATAGTAATCTAGTATGATGTGTCTTTTTATTAATTCAAGTAGACCGTCTCTCTGCAATGAATATAACACTTGTCAAACAGTACTTAACTGTGTCATGGATCTATGTGCTCATGTAAGACAGAATCCTATTCTTCTGTGCTTCAATCTATTTGAGTTCTCAGAAATACAGTGGTGAAATAAAATTCTGGGGGAAAAAAAACTCCAAAAGCTCCAATAATACTTATTATACTACATGTTCTACCTATTATTTAACCTTATATTCCTGACTTAGAGTTAGTTTTTGGAAGCCCCATATAGATGGGACAGCATAACATTAAAAAGGATGGAATTCCATGGGAAAATCTTAGGTGAAAAATGGGTAAATATCCTCTTTATATATGTAGATGTTTTCAAGCAAAATATAAAGTACAAGAATTATTACGAAGAAAGCTTTTCTCCTAAGAATCAAAGAAACACAACAATCTAGGTATAAGTCTGCATAACTCAAAAAATTCAAGTACGGTATTCCTCCTTTAGAAGGAGTAAGACTGCCATACAGTTTTGGAAGCTTTCCTCTCTCTCTTTCTTCTTTCCTTCTTTCTTTCCTTCCATGGCGATTCCTTATAATCTGTTCGTTTGGCCATTACAAAAGAAAACTTTGATTTTTCAACTCAAGAAAAGTACTGGTTCTGACAGTAGAAAAAATTCAAAGCCCACCATATTAAACCTAAATCAAGTTACTCCTACCCACATTCTCTTTATTCCTTTAAGGTACTGTGGTGAACTTTAAATAAAAATGTTCAATTTCTCAAAGGCCCTATTTTAAAATATGCTTCTAATATGCAACTCTATCATATAAAATGAAAATCCACCCAACGGGTATGATTCAGAGAAAGTGTCTGATTATGCCAAAAAGCAACTTAAACAAATTGTATTCTTAGTAATAAAGTCAGGATAAGAGACATCAGTATTAAAAAAATGCTTGCCATAAATGTAGAAATACTTATTTATAACATAAGGTGTATCTATGGCAGGGAGTGATAAAGGTGTACAGAGGTTTGGAGAATACTGGAATTCATAAGTAAAATAATTGTAATTAACGTTAACTCGGTTTGAAATATTTTCCTGAAAGATGAAAAAGGAAGTGTTAAATATTTGGAAAATTTAATCTTTTGGCCTTGTTATTTAGCTTTACAATACAACAAAAAATTAAAAATTCTGTAGCACCTGGCTATTCTTCAGAAAAAAAATATAATAGTTATAAACTTCTTCCAGAAAATAAAGGATTATTCAAAACCGCCAGTCAAAGTAGATCTGCACACTTGAGGTCAGTTCTGTATAGTTGCACGCTTCGTTGACTTCATTACCATACTTTTTGAAGCTAACTTTGAACCGCATTCAAATAACATCTCTCAACAAGAAGCAACAAGTGGCTAATAAACCAGCAGCCTGCAAAGATGGTGGCTCCTATGGTAGCTCTTTCCTTATTTCACGGTGTCAGCACTTTCCAGATACTGAGAGATAGAACAGAATTCCAAAACAGATATTTTTTCTCCATTTGAATATCTTCAAAGTAGAAAATTACCCATTGTTTTTGTAGATGGTTGGCATGTAGATGAATATAATTTGGTAATAAATAACTACACACTGCCCAAAGACATTTTAGAAAAGACAGATGAAAAACACAGACGGGCCCTGAGCAAACTATAACTCCTAAGAGTGCAAACAACTCAGCAGCGATCCTGGTTTCACCCTGGCTTTTGCAAAAGCAGCAGAGCCCAAGTTAACAAGCTGTCTGAATGGGTGACCGAATGAGGTGCAGGTATGCATGCTACAGCTAAAACGTCAGAGTTTTAAGGTTCTTTTCCACCCACTGGATGTTCAGCTGAATGACTTCCAAAGCCTCCTGGACGCAACGAAGTCGAAAGGTTGCCTCTGACTGATTTTCAAAGAATGCCTGGACCTGTAAGTTGCACACAGAAGTATTTCAAAACAAGAAAAGGATGGTATTTCTCAGGTAACTCTGAATATCCTTTTCAAATAAGCTTTAAGTTAGTGATGGCCGTGCTGATGTCTTAAGAGAAGTAGAGATGAGAAATATTGTATTTTAATATTTGAGGTATTTACATCGAGTTCCTGATCAAGTATGGTGAAATGTGAAGTAATTTTTAAAAATGAATTCCCCTTACTCCCACAAGGATGAATTTTTCAAATCTAAAGTAGGAGGAAAAAAAAAAAAAAGGGCAAGTAACAGTAAATAAGGTAGAGTCTAAAGTTAGGCCTGGTGCCCAATTTTACCCTTGGAATGGAATTCTTCAAAAACAATTTAATCACCACCTACAAAGAAACTTGGCATATGTTGATTTTAATTCAAAAAACTCATTTGTATTAGGGAGACAAAGGAATATTGTTGAGAATGGAATCAGGATTTTTCCTCATTGCTGTATATCTACCCTTTAGAAATAATCCAGATGCAGAATCATTAGCATTGATGAAGGCAGACAGAGAGAAGGGACAGGATTTGGCATGAGAAGCCACCATCTGACTTAAACTGAGCACCCTGAGGGCAAAGGGATACCCAACCTCCCCAGTAGCATTTTATACAACCAACCTCAGATAAATGTGCCTTTGTTGAAAACAGGTGAGTTGATCCAGCAACAATACTTTGTATGGTATAGGACCCCGGATGGAACCTGAAGCAACACAAACATAAGGGTGAAAAGCAAAAAAATGAGTCAGCTGCCGGTAAGCAAAGTTCCTGAGTGCAAAGGAAATGTTTAATGTAAGCTACACATGCCCAAGGCAGAGAGGAGTCCTGCCCCTGGGAATGGCAGCTCGGTACATCCGGAGTCATCCCATACACACCTCTGCCAGTGGGAGGAAAGAGTGGGCAGAAGGAGTTCCAGAGAAATTCTTGGCCCATTTTCTCCTCAAAAATCACATCAGACACCCAGAAGGTGTCATTATTGATTTAAAGGAAAAAATGAGCTACATGTGCTATTGAGCTGGGTGTGAGCTCCTAACCAATCCCCTGGTAGTGAGGAGGTATTTTCAACACATGTAACTAAACAGCTATTCTGAAAGAGTCCGTGGCGTGGCCAGGCCAAGCCATGTGAGCCAGCGGGGAGCAAGGTTGGGTTTGATTAGCACCAGTGGAACTTCCATGGAACACCACTGTTACATGACTCCTGCCATGGAACTACGGAATTATGTTTACGGATTTCTGGGTGTTTAGTTAAACTAGAACTGAAGCATTTTTCGTCTCACAGCAACACGTAACTCTTGCGAACCAGTACAACCCTGGGAACTGTTTTCAAATGCAGAGCCCGCGAACACTAAAAATTAGGGATTCTTTGAGAAACTTACTTCTGTACAAGCTTACTCCAGTTCTCTTTGACAAAATCCCACGCCAGTAAGTGTCCAGGAAAATGCCGGCCCACTGTTCTAATGATAAATGACAACTTTTGTGTTCGGATGGTATCTCCATCGAGGCTACTTTTCATTAACCTGAAGAGCAAAGCAGATTTAGCTTCCAGAATTATTCATGATGAAGTGATGACTGAATTTAAATTAATACTGGTCTCCTAATTAAAGCTCTGTGGCAATTCAAGGGATATAAGCTTGGGGTTAGTCTAAGATTCATTAATAGAGTGAAAACTTGTCATTTTTTTTAAATGGAGGAAAAACTCACCAATGAGATAAGCAGTTTAATGTACTGTCACATAGTAATAAATAGTTCTTGATGTAATAAGGACATTTAGGAAATAAATTCTAGTAGAATTTATTATAATTCTGAAGACTAGCATTTTTTTCCGTTAAAAAACGATTTGATTTGAATAGGGAGGTATCTTATTACTCTTAAAAAACTGGGCTGTGGGCTTCCCTGGTGGCGCAGTGGTTGAGAGTCCGCCTGCCGATGCAGGGGACACGGGTTCGTGCCCCGGTCCGGGAGGATCCCACATGCTGTGGAGCGGCTGGGCCTGCGCGTCCAGGGCCTGTGCTCCACGACGGGAGGGGCCACAGCAGTGAGAGGCCCGCATACCGCAAAAAAAAAAAAAAACTGGGCTGTCATATGAAAATGAAGATACATTTCAGAATACACTCAATAAATTTACTGATACTTCATGTGTACTAGATAATGTTCTAAATTATTGAATAACAATGCTTGAAATAGGTCATTACTACCTATCCACATTTTACAGTTTAAGAAGCTGAGGTTATGTAATTGCCCCAGTTACACAGCTAATAAATATTAAAGCTGGGCATTTGAATGTAAGCATTTACTATGTGATAATATCTGCTTATAGTGAGAAAACACATACCCCTAAAAGAATGCAGCAGTATTTTTAATAGGGGAAAAAACCCAAATGCTCACTGAGATGTGATGGATTAATAAACTATGATAGAGCCATGTTATGGAATAATACACAGCTATAAAAAAATGAAGTAGGCTTTATGGTAGATCTCAAAGACTGATCATTCACTAAAAAGAACATCACAAATCACTGGGTATAGTATAAACCTATAAATACTCAGACCAGGACTGACACTGTTAACAGAGGAGAGGATAAGAACAGAAGTAAAGGATCAAACAAGAGATACTTTCACGTTTTACACCATTTTCTTAGGTACTGTTTAAATACTTTCTCGTGGAAATTTATCAGTGTATTAATAGTCTAAAACAAAATTATAACTAATTTAAAAACAAAACCTTTTCTCTATTTGTTTGGGTCAGAGGCTGGCTACTACTTTAAAGAAAATGACCATTTACAGTGTATCCTTTGGAAAGTGGATCTGGGCAGGTGCTGAAGACATCTCTGGGACACTATTATGATTTATATGAGCAAAATTATACAAGAGAAGCAACGAGACCCAAGTGCCTCCCTCCACCCCTTCCTGGCACTGACTTTCTTTCGAGATACTTCCTATTTCTCTAGGCTACTCAGAGCTCCTCTCCCCTGCCACTGACTGTTCTTCCTGTTGGGAGGCCCTACTCACTGCCCTTTTTTCCCCATGTGAAGCTTCCATTTTCAGGTCTTTATCAGCTGAGTAATTAAAAAGGAAAAGCCTGACAAACTCGCATGAAGGTGTAACCTATCAGCTTTTACATGGTACCTTTTTCTGAAGTGTCTGCATTTTCAAAATGACAGCTGCGACAGAACAATGCCTTGACCAAAAAGAACGAAGCACTAACTGTGGAATTAAAGACAACATGCCAAGGGGATGAAGACGTTTTTAAGGAGAAAGCAGGGCTGTGACTCTTGGCATCTCCAGTCTCTTCTGGGCAAAGCACTGCCTCTTATGGGTGCAGGTCCGATCCCTGAGACGAAGCCCTGCACATGCAGGCTCCTCACCATACTGTCCAAGTCAGGTCCGGCCTGTGAGCAAAGGGAGGAAAAGGGGGATCCCCACCGGAGGAGCATGGTGCTTTTATGCTTTTGGTTTCTATAGATCATATTCCTTTGGTGGTTTCATACCAGTAAAGTTTCCGTACATCCTCTGAGCTGGCAAGAGCTTCAAGTATTTTATTCTTCTCTGCTTCAGAGCCTACAGAGGCATATTTGCTTAAGAGGAATGACCAGCCTCTCTCAGTTTTCGCTCCAACCTTGAACACAGTCGTCATGACATCAGTGGGTAGGCTGTAAGAGAGGTGGTCAAATATGAGAAGAACAAGAAAAAAAAAAAACCTGAATACAAAGGCAAGGAATTGACTAGTGGTAGTGTTCTGGGGTACAGAGCAGGTAATAATAACAGTCTTTACTGTACAATTAATTGTCAAGAAAATGATTAATTCAGTGGTTGCTACTTTCTTAGTGGTGTGACTAAAAGAATATCAATTCAATTTAATACAATAATTATTCACTGTGTACCCACAAAGAACCAGGCAAGCAACTGGCTGGACATTGTGGAGGGGAAGAAGAATGAGACACAGTCTCTGCCCTCAGGAACTCACAGGCTATCACCAAGTACAGAACAGTAAATATATACATCATAATACAGTGTGGTAAGTCCCATGGTCGAAATACAGCAGCAAATGTAGCAGGAGGGGTGAGAAGAGGGGTAGAAGCACAGTTTGCTGCCTTATCAAGATCTCAGAGCTGAAGAGGGCTTCAACAGGTTACCCAAATACCCCACCTGATGCTTGAATCTTTTCCCATAATGCCCAGTAAGGAACCTGGAGAGAACCAATCATCATCAAAAACATTTCTACTAACTGCTAACTCCACCTGCTGTGTTTTACTCCTAAAAGAGATTTGACGCCTCACACCCATTAGGAGAGCTGCCATCAAGAACCCAGAGAATAAGTATCTGTGAGGATGTGGAGAAACTGGAACCCTTGTGCACTGTTAAAATAGCACAGTCCTTATGGAACACATTATGGGGGTTCTTATAAAATTAAAAATGAAACTACCATATGATCCAGCAATACCACTTCTAGGTATATACAATATATGAAAGAACTGAAGCAGGGTCTCAAAGAGGTATTTGTACACCTATGTTCATAGCAGCATTATTCACAAGAGCCAGAAGGTGGAAGCAACCCAAATGTCTATCAATGGATGAATGGATGAACAAAATGTGGTACATACATACAATGGATTATTCAGCCTTAAAAAGAAAGGAAATTCTGACATATGCTACAACATGGATGAGTCTTAAGGACATTATGTTAAGTGAAATAAACCAGTCACAAAAAGACACATACTGTATGATTTCACTTATATGAGGTATTTAGAGCAGTAAAACTCCTAAAACAGACGGTAGAATGGCGGCTGTCAAGGGCCAGAGTGGGGGGAAAATGGGGAGCTGCTGTTTGGGTAAAGAGTTTCAGTTTTGCAAGATGAAAGAATTCTGGAGATCTGTTGCACAACAGTGTGAATATACTTGCACTACTGAACCGTACACTTAAAAATTGTTAAGATGTTAAACTTTATATGTACTTTACCACACACACACACACACACACACACACACACACACACACACAAACAGTCGTGCTTGAGAATCAGGTACATAGAGTTCACCTACATCAGCACTGATGTATAACATTTATGACCCAGGACGCAGAGGTCCTGGTTTCAGTATACGATGTAGGGCACAGAAGAGAAAGCGAGGTCATTTGAGTGGACGCGCACATCACCTCTGAGTTCCATTGGATGCCACCCAGTCGTTAAACAGCTTCATGGCGGCAGTGCTGCAGTTCTCCAGGCTGTGGGTGCAAGCAAAGTCTAGCAAGGCTGATCGCAGTTCCCGAGCAGATGGGCTGCCCTCATCAGTCCACGTCTGCTGCTGGATTTGCCTTTGAAGCAATTTAAATACCTTGGTCTAGAGAGACAGAATAGATTGTAACAGAGTGATCATAATTAGGACAACCAGAAAAATCAGGACAACTAGTTCTCTTTTTTCCCAACACTCACCCAAAGAGAAAAAAAAGGGGGACACAGGCATTACTCACTAAATATCAACTGACATATGAAGTCCACATAGAGCTGGGATAGAACCCTTCAATAACTAAGCCCATAAATAAGGTTGCTATAGCCAAGGTGGACTTAATGACATAAGACAGAGAGAATTAATGACTTCCGTGCAGTAGGGAACCTTTCTTCTGTGTATACTCAGCTAGAAGTTATTTTCCTGCCAAAAAGTATCACCTATCACCACTGCTGGAAGGAAGCTGGAACTTCCTGACCTCGTGACTTCAGAATCCATAAATCCATTCAGCAGTGAGAGAAAAATATACTTCTTTACTGATGGGTAGACGCTTAAATGTTTCTGAATCCAGTGTTAAAGGAATATTTAAAATATCATCTAGTTTGATGCTATAACAAATTAATCTAATCAAATTAGCAAGAAAATGAGGCCTGCAGGGAAGAATAGTTGTTTATAGTTATTTTTCTCCTTCCCCAACTTTTTATTTAAAAAAATTTCAAACCTACAGGAAAGCCCCAAGAATAGTAAAATACCCATATGTTAGATTCACTGTTTTTTTTTAACACTCTTACATTTGTGTATAGCAACACATACACACATATTTTTCTGGTTTTAGCTCAACTATATGAAAGTAAGTTATAGATATCATGATATTTCATTTATAAATACTTCAGCATGCAATTCCCCTATGTAACCATAATACCTTATCACACTTAAGAAAATTAACAGTTATTCAATGGAATCATCTACTATTAAGTCCATTGTTATAATTACTTCTGAATGAGATATCATTCTTAAATATATACTTGTGGTATTAAGAAATCAACAGATATCTTATTTCTTTTTCATCTCTTCTCAGAACAAAAGTGTGGAAGCTGTTCATAGTATATGGAACTATCTCCATATTCCAAGCTGTGGTGCAGGGGGGAGGAGTGAGGACACAGGGGATTAAAAAAAAAATCACCATATAAAATATGCATTTATGAATGTCACTAAAAGGAACAAAAATTCTAATATAAAAATGCTGATAGGTATTTTTTTAGAAAATCTTCATGGCTACAAATAAGGAGACTCAAAACGAAAATTTAGAGGCATCCCGGCCCACAGGGTTCTCGGCACAGGAGGGTCTCCTCCCACTGGTACTCTAACACCATCACTGCCATGTCTCATCTCAAGTAGTCAAGTGCCACAGATGACCACATACAACACCTCTTAACACCCCCACATTAGTTCAGGCTCCTCACAGAGCATATTCTTCTAGAGTGCCTCTGTCAATAGTTAAAATGAATCCTAGTTGGAGAGTTTTAAACTGCTGAGGCCATTTTCTCACCAGACCTTCTCTGAATAAGTCTCTTGTGGATCTGACTGTGAGAATGGAAAAAGGAATCTGTACAAGAAGACGGACTCAAACTCCCTTTTGTTTGTTTGCTTCAAAAGCAATGAAATAGAGAAAAGACACCTTGTGGAACGTGTGAGTAACAAAGCTTGCCAGTCATTGGGAAGATGTGAAGTGGAAAAATACTTGCCATGCTGACTGATAGTGCAAGGAACATAAAAGCAATGCAGGAGATCCTGCTGGATACACATGACTGCACTGGCACATGTTGTCTTCCACTGTCCTGACTTTCTCAATGGCTTCATGATAGCATTATGATGCAGAAAAGAAATTTAAAAGCTACTCATAACTGTCAAAAAGAAACAAAGGAAGAATGAGAGAGAGAGAGAGAGAGAAAAAAGTTCCATACTTACAATACCATTAAAAAAAATTCAGTGGAGAAAGATGGCAATGATCCTTAAGAGTTTACTAAAACAAAGAAGCCAGTGGGGAAAAACAGAACTTTAAAGTACTGGAAGTATGGGAAACCTGACACTTGAAGATGCTAAATTCCTGAGCAGTTACTCCATTGGAATTACGGGGTATAACTTTACTACTTATACTCTGTACCAAAGAGTCAAGAGGAAGTCCCCAAACAGCTGATTTTAAATATATCTCAGGGGAATTCCCTGGCGGTCCAGTGGTTAGGACTTGGCGTTTTCACTGCCACGGCGGCCCTGGTTCAATTCCTGGTCAGGGAACTAATGTCCTGCAAGCTGGATCATTTTTATCATTTGAAAAAAATATTTCAAATGATAACATAAAAGAGTAAAAGATTGTATTTAAAAAAAGAATAATTCTGTTTTTAGAAAATTTGGATTATAAAATCTTTTTGTAAGTGATTCAGGTTATATTTTTATTTTTTTTTTTTTTTTTTGCGGTACGCGGGCCTCTCACTGCTGTGGCCACTCCCGTTGAGGAGCACAGGCTCCGGACACGCAGGCTCAGCAGCCATGGCTTACAGGCCCAGCCGCTCCGTGGCATGTGGGATCCTCCCGGACTGGGGCACGAACCCATGTCGCCTGCATCGGCAGGCGGACTCTCAACCACTGCGCCACCAGGGAAGCCCTATATTTTTAATATTAATAAATCACAGCAAGTGCTTCAAATTATCTTTCCTTTTTAGAAATAAAATTAAACCTGTTTTTCCCTGGTTCTGCATTAATTTTTTGAAATTTAACCTCATTAAACAATGGAATTCAATCCTCTGATTTCATAAAGTGAAGATGGTAGGGAGAGGGAATAAATTGATGAGTGATATAAGCTATGTACATGCAATAATATGCAACAACAATAACACAAAATGGTTTTAAAAATAAAACACAGGGCAAGATGCTGACACTTATGTTATATATTACGTTTTGATTTACTACTTTAATTTTACACTGATGTTCCCAGGGAGTTCTTTTTTGGGTCAACTGAGCTTCTTAAAAGTGAAGTGTCAGCTTTTATTGCAAAAGGATTATCCCACCAAGCCCTCGTATGTAAAAGAATGATAGAGTTATAAGTGATGAAACGGGAATATGACTGAGATCAGATTTTAGCATCAGATGTGAACAATGTAACACAACTCAAATGTGCTTCCAGACTCACCACACACCACAGAAGACATCACAAAATGGGATATATGGGTAATATATGTTATGTGGGTCTGCGCAGCCTAAATAACACAGTGACCAATAAATGTACACAATGCTCTGGTGACACTGACTTAAAAAATTAATTAGACATCAGTCTTACTTACAAATACGATTTGAAGATTGGATCTAAGGTCTCAGAAAGGTCTGCCATTCTAATCTCATCTATGGTGTGTCAGATTTCATATTTTAAGAATTTTAATGCTACTAGAATGCCCTAAGATTAGAATAAGAATTTTAAAGATACAGTTTCTCCCTCTTGAATTAAAGCTAACATGACTTTTAACTAACAATCAAGTGCACGAAGACCTCCAGCAGTAAGGGTCTTACAAACACATACTAAGCCTCCTGCCCTTGCCCTCTAACCACTAATCCCATGGACTGGGGTTATGTATATTCTGCTATGTTCTGAACACATACCTGCCCGGGAAACTGGAAATCATCATTTGGGATGAAGATGCAGAGTTAGCTGAGTGTCACAGTAGGAAAATATTCAAAAGATCTAACTCCTTGAACTGAGTTCAGCACCTGTGTTCTCAGCACAGGGACAGCCTGAGTATCAAGTGCTTCCTGACACCAGGCCCTCAACAGAGTTAATGGAGAGAGGCAGGCAGAAGAGTGGCTTCTGCCATCATGAACTTTAACAAGCCTTCAAACTATTTTGATTTAAAATATCAGTTTAAAAAAGGGGAAAAAAAGATAGCAAGAAACGGCTTTGATTTTTCCAATAAAAGGGTATCCTCTGAAAGATGACATTGCTAAAACACAAAATACAGCCATATAACACAAAGAGCAGTCTGGAATGAAAGTAATCTGGGTTTGAATCTCAGCTTTATCATTTACTAGGTAAGTGACTCTGGGGAATTTATTTAGTTTCTCATCTATGTAATGGGGGTAGAAATAGCTATTTGGCATTGTGTGAGGATTAAATGAGGTAATCTGCATTAAGCACTAAGCAGGGTGTGCAGAATATAATAAGCACCGAAATGTACTTGTTTCTGGTATGTTTCACTCACTTATTCATTCAACATTTATTGAGTGTCACTATGGGCCAGGTCACATTGCAGGTGCTGGTTTTTATTAAGGCTGGTAGTTGAAAGCCTTGTGAAATAGAAGAATGATAAAAATCTTAGTAATTAGAAGATGCCTCAGAAATCACCTAACTGAAGCATCTCACTTACGGGTAGGGATGGGGGTGTGTGGCTCCTTTGGGTTCAGATCAGAAACTTGTAGGAAAGGTGCTTTTCAAACTCCATATGGCCCCCTGTCCTGCGCTCCCTCCCCGCACTGAGAATCTCGCACGTGATGAGAGAAGTCATAACAGGGGTTGTGCGGCGTAATAGAAAGAGCAGCAGAAAAGAGGATTAAAAAAAAAAAAGCAATCCAACACCTTCTTTTTAACAGTGAGGACACCAAAATCTTAAAAGACTTAATCTAATTCCTGGCCCATCACCTTCTTCTTTTTCCTGAAAGCTGCCTTTTGCCTGGTCCTTGGAAAACCTGACTAGTTTATAAAGCAAACCTTGTTGTCAGAATGTGATTCAGAGAATTAGATAAGACAAAGAATTCATCACTCCTTCCCAAACTTTTAAAGACACTGTCAACAATTTAATACTGAAAGTGTCGAAAATAACAACTGTTAAGATCAGGCAGTTGGTTTTAAAAAAGCTAAAACAGTCTCCAATACCAAGGCTCCTTTAGTGCTTTGCAAGGAAACTTACGTTCACCAGCATCACGATCCATAAGACAGTTATCAGTGAGGACTCCCAAAACAGAATATTCTCAGTACAAACATAACTGTCATTTTATAATGACCACTAGGAAATGAATGGGGAGCACTACTTTGCAAAAGGGCCTATTTCAAGCATTTATTATATAAAAATAAACCAAGATATGAATAGAGACGTTTTCTTTTCATGTGGCCCCATTTTCTCAGAAGTCTGTATTTTGATATTCAGACAAGATCATGTCATGTTAACCCTTCATCAACTCATCAAGGTAAGAAATGACATTTTGATTCAAAGTAAAGATTTCATAACTAAGTGAAGAAAATGGAATTCAACTGGTTGCTTTTTCAGTCTATTAGTGCTGAACAGAACATGCATAACACCAGGAAAGGCAAGCAACAAAGAGAACTTGGCAAAAAGGCAGATTTACCACCAGTTTTGAGGCCAGATCCATGTGCCCCAGTTCTTCAAGGTTATAGATGAGTTCTGTCTGGAACAGGGCTTCAGTGATGGGTGCAGTACAGGTCTCATTTCTAAGATAATCAATCAAATCAAAAGCTCTCTGAAGAGGCACCTTGCCTAGGCTAAAGGGTAAAAGAACAAAAAAGTAAATATGCCAAGACAGGCAGATGAACTGTATGTATGCTGAGAGACAAATGGCTAGATAGCGGGTGGGGGGATCCTGAAGACCTAAATTTTAAGCTTTGGGTGGTATTCTGTAAAGTTAGACTAAATATTATTATCTTTGATTAGTTCGTGTGTGTGACAAGGTTGAAGACACATCGCAGGAAAAATAAACAATAGCTCAGCTTTTGTTATATAAGTCACCTGTAAATTACTACTGATTCAGGAAAAGTATTATAATATTTTAGGTGAGAAAAGATGAAGAGTGCTAATTTTATTTATGTATTAATTACTTTTATTTATCAGGTGAGAGCAGGTGGCAGAAAGAGGATTTGAATCAGAAAGAACTTTTCTATTTGTTATTTGTATGGGAATTTGTCAAACTTGCTAAGGCAAGGTCTGCTGTGAATTTATGGTGAACACATTTAAAAAAATAACCACTTTACAGAAATCACAACAATGGTGGCTGAGATGATGTAAGGTCACTTCATAAAATATGAACCAAAATAGGACAGTCAAGAGCAGTCAGAAGGAACACATTTGAATATTCCTTGTGTGTCTGACCCATTCACAACCTGAACCAGTAATCTTGCTCTTCAGAGGATATTCATACACGGGGTCACTGCCATTGCAGTGACTGGCTGGAGAGGTAAGTCACTGCAGTGACTTGTGGGATGGCTGGGGAGCTAAGTGGTGCTCCAGCTCTCAGAGGTGTCCCTCAAACTACTGAGGGAGCACCAAGCTTTATGCTGAAACCACCTGCCGCTTGACAAGAATTCTCTCATGAAATAAGGCAAACGCGAAACTTTTACATCAATTTATTCAGCAAATATGTGTCCTGCTTGTTGGTATCTACAGTCTTAAAATATTCTTTAAATCTTATTATACAACTGTTCAATATGTTTGTAGCTGATGTTTCTAGATAGACCATAAAGCCCCTGAAGGCAAGGAATATGTCTTATATCTTCCCAATCCTCCAAAATGAATTATACCTAACAGGCAATACATGCTAGTTCTTTTGAATTGCTTTTCCATAATGTCCTTTTCCTCGAGAATACTTACTTAAAAACAAAACAAAATAAGACCCAAGACAAGCATACTCTACCCTGCAAGTTCAAAGATGTTGTTGATGAGGCTGGCTCGATCTTTGTCACTCAGGACATAAGGATCTATTTTCAACTGTTTGATCAGTGCTTCCCAGTTGTTGTCTGCATAATGTACAATATAATAGCCAGTCATGTCTGTATTGACCTTGATCCACTTCACTTCTTCTGTGAGATTGATGACAACTAATACAGACCAAAAAATGAGAGAGAGAGAAGGTAATAGGGAAAGAAAAATATTAAACAGATACCTTGTTTGTTTCAAAGTTAATATGGTATTATTATGTAATATTCCACTAAGAAACTAAACGGCTGCCTCCCAGGGCAGTTATTTTCATGTTAACAAAGATCACCACTCATTCATTTAACAATTATTTATTTAATGGTAAACAAGGTAGACATGTGCCTTCTCTCATAGATCTTACAATCTAATGTAACCAGGTGAATAGAATATCATATAAATGTTGTCTATGGAAAAAGAAAACATGGCATTCTGTAGAAGCACAGAGTAGAAATGCTTCACCTCCTAGGGAAGGTTAGGAGAAATTTCTTGGAAGAAATGACATCAAAGTTGAGACTTCAGGATATATATAGGTGTTGTTAGCCAAGTAAGAGGGACTCTGAGTGTTCAAGGCCCAGAGCAAAAGTGTACACGGAGTCCATGCACTGAACCGGCTCCCAAGTTCACTGTGGCTAGAGGAGAGACGCAGGGAGAGGGGCAGTGTGTGCAGGATGAGTCACAGGGGAAGACAGTGAGAGAACTATAGAAAATGTGTTCCATCTCAGCCTTTATGTTAGCAAAGAAAGGACAAACAAAGCCATTTAAAACGACACATAATGTATAACTGATTCACTTTGTTATAAAGCAGAAACACACCATTGTAAAGCAATTATACCCCAATAAAGATGTTAAAAAAAAAAAGTCACATAATTCAAAGACAGCAAAATAAACATTAGGGAAGGACTAAGGTCTCATTAAGTACAAATAAGAAATTACTGAGTTAAAATAATAGAAAATTGATAATGCATTTTTTGGCCCCTACCATTAAATATAAATGCTGAGAGAACTGTTAGAAATTTATATGGAATGATTTCAATTAACATACAATTAACAAGAAGCTAAAAATATGTGACTATAAAAAATATTACTACAAAAGCTGGGCTACAAAATATATATAGGAATTTTCAAAATGTTTAAAATTACCAATCAAGAAATGTCCTTCAAAGTTGGCAGTGAGGATGTGAATTTAAAACAATAGTTAAGGGTATGCTTCTAAGCATCTTAAGGTTTAATATTTATTAGACTATAAACCCCATGAGCTTTAGTTTGTGTACTGCTAATCCCTCAGCACTGGAACAATATTCCTAGCAAGTACTCAAAAAATACTCAGTGAATTAACGAATGAACAAAACATTTATGTCATGGTAAGTTGTTTCAAACAAATCTAAATAAAGTTTGTAGATGTTTATGATGTAAGTTTTCTTCCCCATTTTTTTTTTTAAAGTAAAGGGTTTTTTTTATTATGTGTAACACAAAGTTATTTAAGTCAATAAATTTTTAAGGAATTTCACACATTCTGATTCTTTCCACTGCCAATCACCTTAGTTCCTCCAAACTCATAAATCTTCAAGATAAAATAGCCCTTTCAAAAAGAAGTTATCATGTGAGTCAGCCCACAATTCTTTTAGTTAGGCTTCTTTGATCTCCAATCAAATATGGACACACTTCAAAATTCTTCACCTGTAATCTATAGGATCCAATTTCCTCAAGTGATTTACTTTAGGACCATGTTTAGGGTCAGGAGATGGATCTGCCTGGTTCTAAATTTGACACCCTCTAAAAATGTATTAGGTTCAAATCATATTCACTCCTAAGCCATCATACCCTAGAACAGTACAGATCATTGGGATATGCCCAATGCCCAATTGGGTAGAGAGGAGGAAATTATTACCTAAGATAAAAAGTTCGTTAGGTTTTTCATAGTTTACTTGGCAGCTCTGTCTTGTAGTTCTTTCCCACAGATCTAACAGGTAGTTCTATGAGTAAAGGAAACCACACAGTTAATCTATGAGGCGTTTCCAACGATGTAGGTTTACAGAAAAAGCCCCATCGGGATAGACCTCAACTCTTCCCCATTTTAAAGTAGAGAATACAATTTTTTAAATTATAGGAGAAAGAGTAGAGATAAGAAAAATAATCTAAACTCAGACGATAAAAGCATTATGGGGCATATTTCCTGCCAAGATTTTTCCTATAAACATTTTAACTGAATTAATATGTAATACACTGGATCTATATACATTTATTTTATACTGCGTTTTCACCTATCAGATTTCACCTCCTGCCATTTTCCCACTGTCTTCATATGCAGTATTCAAGTATCTTCAGAATATTTTATTTCGAGACCTACCACAGCTTAACCAATCTCCTATTTGGAAATATTTAGGCTGTTTTAAAATATTCACTATCACAATAATTATATATAAAGGTTTTTACACATAAAATGCTTTGGAAACACATTTAAACCCTTTAGTACCTGAAGTCTTAGGGTTGATCAACTTCAAAAGCATGAATTATTTAAATTTATCAGATTTTCTTAATGCCTTAGTTACTCTAATTCTACTGAAACTGTAAAAGATTTTTAAGATGTAAAGACTTACATTCTGATCATGTCTTAACATGACATATCAGATAATCAGTCTTTTTCATTAAAAAGAACTCCATACTAATTTGTTTTATTGCTGCTATAGCAACAGATGGGAAAGATTAGTTACATCAATAGGGTTTATTCCTTTTCTAGAGCAGAATGCAGTTCTAAGGTTTATTTGTGATGGCAACAGTAGCTGCTCCAAGTTGGAGATACTTTTAACAAATCTATGACTAATGAAATTAACTTTATCATTAGCTAACGCAAAAATATCAACACTCTCCGGGTCACCAAACACAATTTCCTACAGAGCTTTTATGAAGAAAGGACCTTGGGAAGAAGAACTAAAGAGCTTCAAATCTCCCTTTCCCAACAAAGGAGGCAAGGAATGATAAGTATGGCAAATTTCTCATTGGATAGATACAGGAAAATATTGAAATACAGAGTATCTTCGCTGATAAGCAACTTGCCATGTTGTAAACCTAGCCAAGTCCAGATGGTAGAGAGGAGGAACAAAGCTGGGATTGTGCTTGAAATTATTACTGTCATTTTGATGACAGAATATAAAGCAGTGCAGCGACAGCATAGAGAGGAAATTTATCGTTTAAAGAATCAACATATTAGTCTCTTTCAGGTCTTCTGAGTGATCCAGAATGGAGGACCTTAAAACCACAGGTATCAAAAAATAATAGCTTTGCACACAAGGGAGGTAACTACATCCTGCAGCTCAAATGTGGATGAGGCTATCCTCATATGTTTTTAATTTATTATAATCATTAACAGATTAACAGTTCAATTTTCACAGTCCACTGAGTAGTAAAACAAGAGTGAGCAACTCCAATGTTAAATGGCAGAAGCCCAGATTAAGTAATCTAATAGGGATTTTAAAAAAACATTTGTCAATGAGTTATGAAAATCAACTACTGTTTTATAAAGAAACATTAAAGCACAGAAACAAAAAATATGTTTTCACTATAAAGCTGCAAAATTTCCTGTGTAGCTTGCTCCAGAGGGCTAGCATGATACATGCAGCTGAACTGCATGCATCCCCTTCTGTTCAAAAGCATTCTGTTCTCTTCCCCTTTATTTTATTAGGGGGAAAAGGCAAGAGCAGAGAATGGCACATGATAAATATCCAATCCTAACTACATGCCCTTCCTCCTTCCTCTTGTTTTCAACTGCCTTTCATTTCAATGCCACGTCCTTTAGTTTCAGAGAAATATTTCTGGCACAGCGATATCCTTTTAGAAACATGAATGTTCCAAGTTAGAGTTAATATAAAAATTTCCTATAGTGAAAGAGATTAGGTTTGAATAAAATGTGGAAGACAGAGAGAGAGGAAAGAGGAGGGGGGAAAGGAAGGAAGAGAAGGGAGAGGGAGACATTTTAGTGTAATTTCCTCAATAGGTAGTTTAGAAAAATGGTCCCATTCAGCCCTTCTTATGCAAAAAAAACTATTAACCATTCAAAATCCATGTACATGGGGAAAAGTGACAAAAGCATTGACCACATATAACTTCTATATTTGATTGAACTAATGGACTAACCCAGCAACCCTGACATTAGAATGCACGAAAATATGCTATAGATTTAACAAACCACCAAGATAACACATTGTACTAAAGTCATATGGCATAAAATAAGCCTCTGTAGTCACTGTCTATGCTATATTTCTTTTGAGAAAAGAAAAAATTAAAATTCAATTAAACCAAAATTCGTTCTCACAGCAGCATCAGGAACCAAGAAGACCCAACTGTCCTCAAACACTTTTCATGAGGACAGACATTTTCAGTGTGGACTTTCAAAACCTGAACTGCCAGGAATTAAAACTGCAGCAGCAAGGTAAATAACACAGTTGAGAAGAGGAATTAGCAGACACTGCTTTCAGCACACATTGGCTCAGTTCCACCTCTAGATAAACCAATCATATTATAGTGCATTTCATATATCTCCCTTTACTACGAATATTTTCAAATGAAGAGAAACAGAAGGTATCATTTCATCAAGGTTGGAATGCTCTTTTCCTAGAAATTTTTACAGTGAGATTTGAAATTGAGTCACGTTGTTATAGACTAAATTTATTTATTCAATAAATTTTTGTGTACCTGTAGGGTGCTAAGGTTGCAAAAGTGATCTGTGTAACCAAGATCTCCACCCTCAATAGGGGATACATCTAATGTGGGATAAATATAAACAAAACAGTACTTATAGTATATAAAAAGTAGAGAATATCATTAAAACACATAAGTAGGGCATCTAACCTGTCTTGGGGTGAGGGAGGGCTCCTTAGAGCAAGCAATGGATGAGTTGAGATCTGAAGAGTGCATAGGAGTAAAACCAAGGAATCAGGAGGCAGGAGTGTTCTTCCAGAAGAGAAAACAGCATACGTAAAGGCCCAGAGACAAGAGGCAGTGTGGCATGTTTGAGTTGCTGAAACAATTTTTGTGCAGTGGAAGCAGAGTGCCAGGTAAGGACTTAGAAGGAAACGGCAATAGCAGGAAAATATGAGCAAGACTTTGGGGTGTGAATCTCAGAAAGAGTTTAAGAAACTGGCTTATGAACTAAGCTAAAAAGTAGAGGGCTAATAAAAGCAGATTTCTTATTGTCCAATTATTTCTAATACCACCAAAAACTTATGGTATTGTTTTTGGGAGGTTTGCAAAATTTCCTTATTGGTCCCTTTTGAAAATAGGGAGACGGGTAAAGCAATCTACAGATAGAATGCAATCCCTATCAAATTACCAATGACTTTTTTTTTTTTTTTTTTTTGCGGTACGCGGGCCTCTCACTGTTGTGGCCTCTCCTGTTGTGGTGCACAGGCTCCAGACGCGCAGGCTCAGCAGCCATGGCTCACGGGCCCAGCCGCTCTGCGGCATGTGGGATCTTCCCGGACGGGGGCACGAACCCGTGTCCCCTGCATCGGCAGGCGGATTCTCAACCACTGCGCCACCAGGGAAGCCCTACCAATGACACTTTTTACAGAACTAGAACAAAAAAATCTTAAAATTTGTATGGAGACACAAAAGACCCCGAATAGCCAAAGCAACCTTGAGGGAAAAAAACGGAGCTGGAGGAATCAGACTCCCCGACTTCAGACTATACTACAAAGCTAAAGTAATCAAGACAATATGGTACTGGCATAAAAACAGAAATATAGATCAATGGAACAGGATAGAAAGCTCAGAGGTAAACCCACGCACCCATAGTCAACTAATCTATGACAAAGGAGGCAAGGATATACGATGGAGAAAAGACAGTCTCTTCAATAAGTGGTGCTGGGAAAACTGGACTGCTACATGTAAAAAAATGAAATTAGAACACTCCCTAACACTATACACAAAAATAAACTGAAAATGGATTAAAGACCTAAATGTAAGACCAGACACTATAAAATACGTGGGCCTCTCACTGTTGTGGCCTCTCCCATTGCGGAGCACAGGCTCCGGACGCGCAGGCTCAGTGGCCATGGCTCATGGGCCTAGCCGCTCCGTGGCATGTGGGATCTTCCCGGACCGGGGCATGAACCTGTGTCCCCTGCATGGACAGGTGGACTCTCAACAACTGCGCCACCAGGGGAGCCTGGAAGAACACTCTTTGACATAAATCACAGCAAAATTTTTTTGACCCACCTCTTAGAGTAATGGAAATAAAAACAAAAATAAACAAATGGGACCTAAGGAAACTTAAAAACTTTTGCAAAGTAAAGGAAACTATAAATAAGGTGAAAAGACAAGCAGGAGAAAATATCTGCAAATGAATCAATAGACAAAGGATTAATCTCCAAAATATATAAACAGCTCATGCAGCTCAATATTAAAAAAACAAACAACCCAATCAAAAAATGGGCAGAAGATCTAAACAGATATTTCTCCAAAGAAGACAGACAGATGGGCAAGAAGCACATGAAAAGCTGCTCAACATCACTAATGATCAGAGAAATGCAAATCAAAAGTACAGTGAGGTATCACCTCACACCAGTTAGAATGAGCATCATCAGAAAATCTACAAATGACAAATGCTGGAGATGGTGTGGAGAAAAGGGAACCCTCTTGCACTGTTGGTGGGAATGTAAATTGATACAGCCACTATGGAGAACAGTATGGAGGTTCCTTAAAAAACTAAAAATAGAACTACCATACAACCCAGCAAGGAGAACAGTATGGAGGTTCCTTAAAAAACTAAAAATAGAACTACCATACAACCCAGCAATCCCACTACTGGGCATATAGCCTGAGAAAACCATAATTCAAAAAGAGTCATGTATCAAAATGTTCATTGCAGCTCTATTTACAATAGCCCGGAGATGGAAACAACCTAAGTGTCCATCATCAGATGAATGGATAAAGAAGATGTGGCACATATATACAATGGAATATTAGTCAGCCATAAAAAGAAACAAAATTGAGCTATTTGTAATGAGGTGGATAGACCTAGAGTCTGTCATACAGAGTGAAGTAAGTCAGAAAGAGAAAGACAAATACCATATGCTAACACATACCTATGGAATTTAAGAAAAAAAAATGTCATGAAGAACCTAGGGTTAAGACAGGAATAAAGACACACACCTACTGGAGAACGGACTTGAGGATATGGGGAGGGGGAAGGGTAAGCTGTGACAAAGCGAGAGAGAGGCATGGACATATATACACTACCAAACATAAGGTAGATAGCTAGTGGAAAGCAGCCGCATAGCACAGGGAGATCAGCTCCGTGCTTTGTGACCGCCTGGAGGGGTGGGATAGGGAGGATGGGAGGGAGGGAGACGCAAGAGGGAAGAGATATGGGAACATATGTATATGTATAACTGATTCACTTTGTTATAAAGCAGAAACTAACACACCATTGTAAAGCAATTATACTCCAATAAAGATGTAAAAAAAAAAAGTAAGATATAAAAATCACAGGTACACAATATCAACCAAGTAAAAAATTATTTTAAAAAATGACTGGAAAGAAATAATCATGAGAGTAGTTACAATAGGGTAATAAGATTTGTTCTCCATCTTCTGGATTTTATGTAATGTGCATATGTTATGCTTAAAAATTATGTTTTTCAATAGTAACATTAATAATGATAACTAACACTTATATAGCACATAACATGTGCCAGGCATTATTCTAGGTGCTTCATATAAATGAGCTCAATTAATCCTCACATAACACTATAACGCAAGTATAATTACTCTCTCCATTCTATAGCTCAGGGAAAGAGGCTCAGAGAGGTCACATAACTCACCTAAAATCATACAACTGAACCAGGCAATGTGGCTCCAAAGTCAGACTGTTACTAAGCTACACTCCCCTCTCAAAGATATAGGATTGAACAACAGAACCAATTCAAATAAGAAATTTTCCCTTTTCATAAATCTAAAGTATCACTAATGGTTCCTGCAGAACCCAAGAGCCTCATGTTTTCAGGATGTAAATTAAGAGGATACGTGGTGTAGCATTCAGTGGTATTTAACAGATGGTTAGAAACTACATTTCAATTTCTTTTTATAGACTCCTTGTGGGTCAGCATATACAATCTTTACATTTTATTATCCCCCCACAATCATAATTTCTTGCCCTATTTTCTTTTTTTTTTTTTTTTTTTTTAAATCTCATTTTTTTTTTTTTTTTTTTATTTTTTTTTGGCGGTACGCGGGCCTGTCACTGCTGTGGCCTCTCCCGTTGCGGAGCACAGGCTCCGGACGCGCAGGCTCAGCGGCCATGGCTCACGGGCCCAGCCGCTCCGCGGTATGTGGGATCCTCCCAGACCAGGGCACGAACCCGCGCCCCCTGCATCGGCAGGCGGACTCTCAACCACTGCGCCACCAGGGAAGCCCCTTGCCCTATTTTCTCATTATCAAAAAATGTATACTGTGTCTACAGGACATTTTGTAATAATTATTTACTACAAATCTGTCTCATGAATCAACGTTTTGTCATGGATAAGAATCATCTAGGGTGCTTATTAAAATGCAGTCGCCTCAGCCCACCCCTAGAGAGTAGACAGCAGAGTATACTTTAAGAAACTGATCTACTACTTCTAACAAAATATTTATCTAGGATACAAAAACACAGTATTCGCTATTTTCTACCACAACTGCTAGCATATTCAGTGCAATTTTTTATACCTTATTTCACATGACTAAGAAAGACCAGTTTTATGCATGATACATAGAATCAATCTCACCTTAGTCACATTTTGTACAGGTGTCTCACAGAACCAGCTCAGAGAGCTGTGTACATTGGAAAGTGTAATGGAAAGTGTAATCTCCTTTCTGCTGCTTGGTCAATTTTTAGAAAATATGCTGTTTCTAATTTCATTTCAGAAAAGTGTTAAATATAGCCAAACCTGATTTCTTGTCCAGTAATGATACTGATCGATACTTTGAATAATTTCCTTCATCAGTGACATAGGATAGTGGAATATGCCACAGAGAGCTGTAAAAAGAAAATACTGGAAGATTATCACTCTTTCCAATATTTCAGTCAGTTACACATAATCTGTTGGGTATATATATATATATTTTGGCAGGAAGGTGATATTTTTCAAGCTATTCCCGGAAAGGGATAATCTTGTTAGGTTTCTTAAGAACTTATGATTATAAAACATTCAAAAATACTTTAACCTGAGGGTGCAAAAGAGATAGCGGGGAGAGAGGGCACTCACCTTGCATCTGAAGGCTGAATTTCAGGCTTCATATTTAAAGAAAATCTTTCTTGTTGCACCAGAAGTTCCTTTCCTTTTCTTTGAACAGTCACTAAAGGAAATCCTTTCTGCAGGGTCCAGGTTTTCATCATTTTCCTTACGTCTAGTGTTTTGTTTGAGACCTATAGAAAAATAAATTATTTTTGCTTTAACAGTCTAAAAATTTTATAGTACCTTTCCCTCTTTCCCTACCACATTCTATGGAGACTACATTTTAATGGTAATATAAAAAAGAAGCACAAATGCTGAGTTGAATTTACATTTTTACTCTAGGTAATTGAGCAAGTGCTAAAAGGAAAGTAACTTGGAATACAGCTAAGTGATAACTAAAGAGAGTGAGAGAGGAACTACGTTGAAAAAGCAGCACATATGCTATCAACCAACTGAGTGTTCATTAAAATCCCTAAGAAGATATAAGCACTCCTTCAGGTCACAATACTAACATTTAGAAGGTATGGATAATGATATGCAGTCTAGAATCAGAAGCACTGCTACTCACTCCTGTGAATCAGCTAGGTCCAGATTTCTCGGTCCAGATTTCTCTTTATTCCCCAGACCCTCTGCTTTCACAAATGTTAAAGTTCATCTTTTAAAGAGCTCATCCTGTGGGAGTGCCTGGGAGCAGCAGCAGAGGAGTGAGATACAAACAGGTCGGCTGCCTGGACTTTAGGTCTCTCTAGAGAACAGCAGTGAATGTTTTTCATGGTCACATACCCCTTTTTCCTATAAAATACATGAATTTATCTACAAGATCTAGAATCCAGTGTCAGAGGTTCACAGACCGTCTAAAGCTCCCTGTCCCTAAGACATCTGGTATCAATGATTAAGAAGCAATTTTTGAACTATCTCTTTGAAGCAGGTGAGCTAAATTTACGATACAAATTATTTTTCTAGATTACCTATGGATTTGCAAGCAACTCAAATCATCAAGTGCTTAAAATGTTTTGTAGTATCACACCACTATGGCAGGCCTTACACCTCAGTCGACATACGCCTATTTATTTAAAGCTGAAAAGGATGGAGAAAATCTTCCCAAATGCTTTGTGAGATTAACCTTATGTTTCTCGTGGCTCTGACCTATTTATTTCTGGACAAGAGGTTGGGAAGAAAACAAGCTTGCCCCAAAGCAAGGCACTTTTGAGTCTCTGAAACAGAACTGAAATGAAAAGTCCAGTGCATAATTTGATGTGGATGCTGGAGAACCTGAGGATAACGTTAAGGGGCTAGATCTGGATAGGAAAACACTGTGATGCAAAAGTTGAAGTCAGTGAGGAAGGCAGAAATATATTCTAAACGTCAGGAGATAATACAATGAGTATAAAGTACATAATGTGGCTTTCATTTGAAATGCTACTACCTGATAAGAGGAAAAACAATGATTTAGAAGCAACTCTTAGGTAATAAGGACTGATCGTTCTTCTGAAAAAGAACTCAGACAGTAGGGAAGATATATCTTCTGGGAAAAGGGTTAACAATTAGAAGCTACCAAATTTCAGAGAAGGCAAGGGAGCAAAGAGAGCACACGGAAAAGATCCAGAGCAGGGGTTCTTAACCCAGGATCCACAAAACGTTGAATCTGTGTGTGATATTTTGCCTATCTGTGGTTTATTGGGGGAATATGTCCAGAACTTTCATCAAATTTTCAAATATGTCTGTGATCTTCCAAAATGTTAAAAACCATTGATCTAGATCAGGGTAACAAATTCAAATGCTTACAAGGGCTATGCCATCAGCATATGTGCAAGATGCAGGCTGGGTTCACACACTGTTATGAAGCATAACTTGTAACCGATTACACTGCTTGTTAGAATTCTAGGCACAACAAAATCCAAGCAGCAAAAGGATCCAAGGGCAGTATGGAGCCATGGCAGCCAGACTATGATACATCATCTAAGTTAGAGGAACATGGCCACAAAAGATAGGAGGATTCATAAGGCAGAGTATAGAGCAAAAAATCATGAATGTAAGGTAGAAAGACTGCAAAAACATAAGGAAAGGAAAAGAGATTTTTGAAAAAAAAATCAAATAATGAAAACATAATAATATACACTAATTCAGAAAAGAGAACTTTCTTACAAAGTAGGAATGGAGATTAAGATATAGACTAAAGATGCTTACACAAGGCCTCATGCAATTTTTTCAACAATTAAGACCAGGACTTCCATTTCATGACCTTTAATTCTGTGCTCTTATTCATAAATATTTATATACTAAGCTCCATTCCCCCCTCTCTTAAATAACTATCCTTGGTACCATAGCTTATTTACATACTTGATAAAAACATAAATATAAGAACTCCTCTCTTCTTAGTTTAAGAGCTAAATAAAATATCCAGGTCACTTACCTCATTAAAACTATCCCACAGATCATCACTGTGAATGGATGCATAGCTATGATTATGCAGGTAAAGAACAATAGCATGTTGAAATACATCTTCACTAAGGTAAGTTTTCAGCATCAACAACAGAGAAGCTCCCTATTCAAAAAAAAAAAAGCAAAAAGGGGAAGAAAATAATAGAATACAATAGGTTTATAGAGATAAGAATCTAAGATTCAAAATACAATCACTGTAAGCAAATAATTTCATAACCCAGTGATAATACACTGTTATTTAGTCTCACATAACCAGTTGTGTACTATGTTGAAATTGTCTTAAAAAGTATTTTAAGAGGTTTGAAAAAGAATTAATGGAGTAAATTCCTATTTGCACTAATTCTTCTATAAGCCATTTTGTGTGGTCTCTCAGTTACTCACTGTTTCAGTGTTAGTGTTAAAAAGTTAAGTGTTTTGGGCTTCTCTGGTGGCGCAGTGGCTAAGAACCCACCTGCCAATGCAGGGGACACGGGTACAAGCCCTGGTCCGGGAAGATCCCACATACCGTGGAGCAACTAAGCCTGGGCACCACAACTACTGAGCCTGCGCTCTAGAGCCTGCGAGCCACAACCACTGAGCCTGCGTGGCACACCTACTGAAGCCCGTGTGCCTACAGCCCGTTCTCCGCAATGAGAAGCCACCATGATGAGAAGCCTGTGCACTGAAATGAAGAGTAGCCCCCGCTCACTGCAACAACAGAAAGCCCGTGCGCAGCAATGAAGACCCAACGAAGCCAAAGATGAATAAAATAAATAAATAAATTTAAAAGAAAAAGTTAACTGTTTTTATATACATGTATGTTTTTAAATTGGGGTATAGTTGCTTTATAATGTTGTGTTAGTTTCTGCTGTACAATGAAGTGAACCAACTATATGTATACATATATCTCCTCCCTCTTGGACCTCCCTCCCACCCACCCCATCCCACCCATCTAGATCACCACAGAGCACCGAGATGAATGAAGAAAATGTGGTACATATATAAAATGGAATATTACTCAGCCTTAAAAAGGAACAAAATTGGGTCATTTGTAGAGACATGAATGGACCTAGAGTCTGCCATACAGAGTGAAGTAAGTCAGAAAGAGAAAAACAAATACTGTATATTAACGCATATATGTGGACTCTGGAAAAATGGTACAGATGAACCTATCTGTAGGACAAGTATAAATATATTTTTAATTTAAAAAATGCCAAATTTTCTGTGGCATTCCCCACCCTTATCTCCAATGCTTAAAGCACACTGCTGGAGACAATAAAGTAGCTGAACTCTCAAAGGTCTCTTTGCTAGGGAGTACATTAATTTCAAATTTTAGTATGTCATGATGCTGAAGTTGTTTTCAAGATCTCTCTTCTTCCTGCAGACTCACTTCAAATATCTTTGGAATATATGAATGTACGTACAGGGTAGTAAGCATACACCAAAAATTCAGAGTCAGACATGCAACTGCTAAAGGGCACACTATACTCACTGATGCACGTCATCTTCTCCAGTCTTAAAATAACCGCCTCCTCTGTGAAGCCTTCCCCGATTTGAGACACAAATCGTATTTCTCCATATTCAAAAGCAATTTATACCATACTTCCTGCATCTGCTATAGATATATTTTTATTTCCTCTTCTAGACTGTAAGTTAATTTAGGGAAAAACTGAAAAGCTCAATTCCTATGACTAAAATAATGCCTGGTACAGAGGAGGCACTCAAATACTTTTTGAATGAATTTCACTTCTGATAAAAATGTAGCAATGCTAAGTCATCAAGATTATCAGATACACATAACTGAACTTAATATCTACTACTTAATACCTATTACTCTCTTATTTCTGTAACACACTTCAGTGCTACTATAAATTTAAATGCTCATTCTTTTTTGTTGTTGTTTTTAATCTTTATTGCAGTATGAATGCTTTACAGTGTTGTTAGTTTCTGCTGTATAACAAAGTGAATCAGCTATACGTATACATATATCCCCATATCCACTCCCTCTTGCGTCTCCCCCACCCCAATCCCACCCCTCTAGGTGGTCACACAGCACCAAGCTGATCTCCCCGTGCTAAGCAGCTGCTTCCCACTAGCTATCTATTTTACATTTGGTAGTGTATATATGTCAATGCTACTCTCTCACATCGTCCCAGCTTACCCTTTCCGCTCCGCATGTCCTCAAGTCCATTCTCTACGTCTGTGCCTTTATTCCTGTCCTGCCCCAGCTTCCTCAGAACCATTTTTTTCCCCCCTAAGATTCCATATATATGTGTTAGCATACGGTATTTGTTTCTTTCTTTCTGACTTACTTCACTCTGGATTTTCTGCATACAGGTCTTTTGTCTCCTTAGGTTGGTTTATTCCTAGGTATTTTATTTTTTGGTTGCAATGGTAAATGGGAGTGTTTGCTTAATTTCTCTTTCAGATACTTCATCATTAGTGTATAGGAATGCAAGAAATTTATGTGCATTAATTTTGTATCCTGCAACTCTACCAAATTCATTGATTAGCTCTAGTAGTTTTCTGGTAGCATCTTTAGGATTCTCTATGTATAGTATCATGTCATCTGCAAACAGTGACAGTTTTACTTCTTTTGCGATTTGGATTCCTTTTATTTCTTTTTCTTCTCTGATTGATGTGGCTAAAACTTCCAAAACTATGTTGAATAACAGTGGTGAAAGTGGGCAACGTTGTCTTGTTCCTGATCTTAGTGGAAATGGTTTGAGTTTTTCACCATTGAGAACAATGTTGGCTGTGGGTCTGTCATATATGGCCTTTATTATGTTGAGGTAAGTTCCCTCTATGCCTACTTCTAGAGGGGTTTTATCATAAATGTGTGTTGAATACTGTCAAAAGCTTTTTCTGCATCTATTGAGATGATCATATGGTTTCTCCTTCAGTTTGTTAATATGATTTATCACATTGATTGATTTGCATATACTGAAGAAACCTTGCATTCCTGGGATAAACCCCACCTGATCATGGTGTATGATCCTTTTAATGTGCTGTTGGATTCTGTTTGCTAGTATTTTGTTGAGGATTTTTGCATCTATGTTCGTCAGTGATATTGGCCTGTAGTTTTCTTTCTTTGTGACATCTTTGTCTGGTTTTGGTATCAGGGTGATAGTGGTCTCGTAGAATGAGGTTGGGAGTGTTCTTCCCTCTGCTTTATTTTGGAACAGTTTGAGAACATAGGTGTTAGCTCTTCTCTAAATGTTTGATAGAATTCACCTGTGAAGCCATCTGGTCCTGGCCTTTCCTTTGTTGGAAGATTTTTAATCACAGTTTGAATTTCAGTGCTTGTGACTGGTCTGTTTATATTTTCTATTTCTTCCTGGTTCAGTCTTGGAAGGTTGTGCTTTTCTAAGAATTTGTCCATTTCTTTCAGGTTGTCCATTTTATTGTGATAGAGTTGCTTGTAGTAAACTCTCATGATCCTTTGTATTTCTGCAGTGTCAGCTGTTACTTCCCCTTTTCCATTTCTAATTCTGTTGATTTCCGTCTTCTCCCTTTTTTTCTTGATGAGTCTGGCTAATGGTTTGTCAATTTTATATTCTCAGAGAACCAGCTTTCAGTTTTATTGATCTTTGCAATTGTTTCCTTCATTTCTTTTTCATGTATTTCTGATCTGATCTTTATGATTTCTTTCCTTCTGCTAACTTTGGGTTTTCTTTGTTCTTCTTTCTCTAATTGCTTTAGGTGTAAGGTTAGGTTGTTTACTTGAGATTTTTCTTGTTTCTTGAGGTAGGATTTTATTGCTATAAACTTCCCTCTTAGAATTGCTTGTGCTGCATCCCATAGGTTTTGGGTTGTTGTGTTTTGATTGTCATTTTTTCCAGGTATTTTTTGATTTCCTCTTTGATTCCTTCAGTGATCTCTTGGTTTTTTAGTAGTGTATTGTTTAGCCGCCATGTGTTTGTGTTTTTTTACAGCTTTTTTCCTGTAATAGATATCTAGTCTCATAGTGTTGTGGTCGGAAAAGATACTTGATACGATTTCAGTTTTCTTAAATTTACCAAGGCTTGATTTGTGACCCAAGATATGATCTATCCTGGAGAATGTTCCATGAGCACTTGAGAAGAAAGTGTATTCTGTTGTTTTTGGATGGAATGTCCTATAAATATCAATTAAGTCCATCTTGTTTAATGAGTCATTTAAAGCTTGTTTCCTTATTTATTTTCATTTTGGATGATCTGTCCATTGGTGCAAGCAGGGTGTTAAAGTCCCCTACTATGACTGTGTTACTGTCGATTTCCCCTTTTATGGCTGTTAGCATTTGCCTTATGTATTGAGGTGCTCCTATGTTGGGTGCTTGCCAGTACCATACTGTCTTGATTACTGTAGCTTTGTAGTATTGTCTGAAGTCAGGGAGCCTGATTCCTCCAGCTCCATTCTTTGTTCTCAAGTTGCTTTGGCTATTTTGGGTCTTCTGTGTTTCCATACAAATTGTGAAACTGTTTGCGCTAGTTCTGTGAAAAATGCCATTGGTAGTTTGATAGGGATTGCACTGAATCTGTAGATTGCTTTGGTTTCATCACTTTAAATATGTCCTGCCACTCCCTTCTGGCTTGCAGAGTTTCTGCTGAAAGGTCAGCTGTTAACCTTATGGGCATTCCCTTGTATGTAATTTGTTGCTTTTCCCTTGCTGCTTTTAATATTTTTTCTTTGTATTTAGTGTATTTAGTGATAGATTGAGTAATATGTTTCTTGGCATGTTTCTCCTTGGATTTATCCTGTATGGGACTCTGCCTTTCCTGGACTTGATTATTTCCTTTCTCATCTTAGGGAAGTTTTCAACTATAATCTCTTTAAATATTTTCTCAGACTCTTTCTTTTTCTGTTCTTCTCCCAGGACCCCTGTAAGTCAAATGTTAGTGCATTTACTGTTGTCCCAGAGGTCTCTGAGACTGTCCTCAATTCTTTTCATTCTTTTTTCTTTATTCTGCTCTGTGGTAGTAATTCCCCCTATTTTATCTTCCAGGTCACTTATCCGGTATTCTGCCTCAACTATTCTGCTCTTGATTCCTTCTAGAGAATTTTTAATTTTTTTTGTTGTTCATCATCGTGTTTTCTCTTTCATTCTTCTAGGTCCTTGTTAAACATTTCTTGTATTTTCTCCATTCTATTTCCAAGATTTTGGCTCATCTTTAACTATCATTACTCTGAATTCTTTTTCAGGTAGACTGCCTATTTCCTCTTCATTTGTTAGGTCTGGTGGGTTTTTACCTTGCTCCTTCATCTGCTGCATATTTCTCTGTGTTCTCATTTCGTTTAACTTACTGTGTTTGGGGTCTCCTTTTTGTAGGCTGCAGGTTTGTAGTTCCTGTTGTTTTTAGTGTCTGCCCCCAGTGGGTGAGGTTGGTTCAGTGGCTTGTGTAAGGTTCCTCGTGGTGAGGACTGGTGCCTGTGTTCTGGTGGGTGGGGCTGGATCTTGTCTTTCTGGTGGGCAGGGTTGTGTCTGGTGGTGTGTTCTGGGGTGTTGTGAACTTAGTATGATTTTAGGCAGCCTTTCTGCTAATGGGTGGGGTTGTGTTCCTGTCTTGCTAGTTGTTTGGCATGGGGCGTCCAGCACTGGAGTCCGCTGACAGTTGGGTGGGGCTGGGTCTTAGTGTTGAGACAGAGATCTCTGGGAGAACTCTCACCTATTGATATTACATGGGGCTGGGATGTCTCTGGTGGTCCAATGTCCTGAACTCCCTTCTCCCACCTCAGAAGCTCAGGCCTGACACCACACCAGAACACCAAGACCCTGTCAGCCACACGGCATGTGAGGACACAGCAAGAAGACAGCTGTCTACAATCCAGGAAGAGAACTCTCACTAAGAACCAAATTGGCCAGCACCTTGATTTTGGACTTTCAGCCTCCAGAATTCCAAACACTGGAACTCCACACTCCAGAGGTTCTCCTCTGGATGTGCTGTCTCTCCCTTTCTGGGCATGTCCTCTAAATGCTCATTCTTGTTCTCAATAGATCCTGTTCTCTCCTGCATCATTAACTTTCTCCCTCTACTGTAATATTCCATTAACAAAAACTATGTATCAGTCCTCAGTTTAAACAAATAAGATCCCCTTCCTTTCCTTAACCCTGTGCCTCCTCCAATTATCACCCTATTTCTTGTTCCTCCTTTGAAGTAAACTCCTCAAAAGAGTTGTCTGCATTTGCCACCTCCATTTGCTCTGTTTCCATTTTCTCTTGAGCCATCTTCTGACCATCACTCCACTGAAAGTGGTTTTATCAAGGTCACTGGTGAATCTCATGGTGTCAAACCAATGTCAATTCTCAGGCTCACCTTTATCAACCTACTAGTAGCATTTGATATGAGTGATCACCCACTCCTCCTTGAAAGTCTTTCTGCACTTGGCCTTGGCATACCACTCTTGATTCCTCCCCTAACTAACCATCCCTTTCTGTCTCTTTTGTAGGATCCTCCTTATTTTCTCAAGGACTAAATTTTGGTGTCCCTGGCATTTAATCTTCAGACTTCTTTTCTTCTCTAAATTTCTTCCTAGATGATCTTCTCAATGCCAGGGGTTTTAAATGACCTGCAAATTTATATATCTAACCAGACTTCCCCTCAATTCCAGACTCATATCCAACTACATGCCTATTATCTCCACTTACGTACCTCAAACTTACTCAAAAATTGAACTTTTTTTTCTTCTTGCCCCAAATCTACTCTTCCAATAATCTTCTCATTTCAGCAAATAACAACTCCATTTTTCCAACTGTTCAGGCAAAAATCTTAAAGTCATCCTTGACTCCTCTCTTAATTCCACATCTAATCCATTAGTAAATTCTACTGGATTAACGTTTACCATATATTCTAAAAACAACCATTGCTCATTACTTTCAGTACTATCACCCTTGTCCATGCCACCAATATCTTGCCACTGGTCTATTACAACAACCTCCCAACTAGTCATCTTGATTCCATATGATGTTGAAGGCTGATTTAAAAAAAAAAAATCATACTATGGTAGTTCCCTCATCAAATGGCTTTTCATTCTACTTTGCAAAAAATCAAGGTCCTTACTATGTCCAATAAGATGATCTACAATGATGTGGCCCCTTATAATCCTTCTCACTTCATCTACTACTTTCCCCTGTGTTTATTCCACTCCAGACACGTTGGCTCCTTGCTGGTGCTTGAACCTGCCAACCAATCTTCATCTCAAGCTGTGTGGGTCCCCAAGACAAGTCCCAGGTATGATGACGTGTTAGGAGGACTCACAGGACTCAGTAGTCATATTCACCACTATGATTTATTACAGTGAAATGACATGAAGCTAAATCAGCTAAGGGAAAAAGTACATGGGGTGAACAAGTACAAGCTTCCAGGAGTCCTCTGCAGTGGAGTAAGACAGGATGCACTTAATTCTCCCAGGAACAAGTTGTGACAACATGTATAAAATGTTGTCTATCAGGGAAGTTCATCAGAGACTCAGTACCTGGGATTTTTATTGGGGGCTAGTCATGGAAGTGTCCTCTGCCTAGCAAGTACCAAAACTCCAGACGCCCAGAAGGAAAACAGATGTTTAGCATAAACCACATTGTCTGTACAAACAGTGTGGGCACAGTGAATCATTCCTATCAGGGAATGGTGGAAACTCTCCCCAAATCCAAGTTGCCAGATACCAGCCAAGAGCCAGCCTTACAATTACGCCTTTCTAATGATAGCAGTCTCAGGCCTACTAAGTTAACTCATTTCTGCACACAAGCCCTATGCACTGGTTATTTCCTCTGCCTGCAACATTTTTCCCCCAGAAGTCCACATGCCTTGTTCCCTCACATCCTCCAGATGGTATTCAAATATCACCTTATCAGTGGTCTTCCCCAACCATCTTATATAAAATAGCATTTCCTTTGTCATTCTCATTTCCCTTACCACGCTTTATTTTCATGTTAGCACTAATCACCAAACAAAATATCTATTTATTTATTCATTTGTATTGTGTCTGTGCCTATCTCTGACCCCTGAAATAGAAGCTCCATGGTAAAAGTGACATAGGTCGCCTTATTTCCTGATGTATCCCCAGCACCTAGGACAATGTTAGGTAGATGGTTGGTACCTGTAAGATTTGCTAAATGACTGAATCCTCACAAGGCAACCCACATCAGAATTAGGCTTGCAGATCATGAAGATCAAATAGAACATGTCTGTCAAACACATTTCCCTAGTGACACTTACTATTTCTTGCACACAATAATGGTAAATTACCCAGTGTCCTATTTTTCTCTGTTATGTGGGATATTTGCCAGATTCCCAATTCTGAAATAAGTAGTTCCCATGCTGACAGGGATAAGGTATGCTGTGGAGAAAACATGCTCAGAAGACACTGAATTCTGGGTTTGGAAGAGCTCTGTAGCAAGAGATCCTGAAATAACTGTTCTATATAAGAAAAGAATTGCAGGTCGTAAAATTTTCTTTATTGGCAGGTCCAGTATGGGCTTTAAAAATCACAACACATAGCAGTAGCTCTAATTGGAATACATTTAATATAGCTAATTGAACTCCTGATTTCCTCATTTATTAACAGTACTACCATTCTCCCTGCCAGTCAGGCTTGAACCTCCTCTCACTGCTGCGGCCTCTCCCGCCGCGGAGCACAGGCTCCAGACACCCAGGCCCAGCGGCCATGGCTCACGGGCCCAGCCACTCCACAGCACGTGGGATCCTCTCAGACCGGGGCACGAACCCGCGGCCCCTGCAATGGCAGGCAGACTCCCAACCACTGCGCCACCAGGGAAGCCCTCTGCCTCCTTCTTTACCTGCTTTACCCCGTCGCTAAGTCCTTTAAGTACTTCCCTACACTCAGGGTTTTTTCACATCCATCATTTCCCTTCTACTCTCACTACCACTTCTAATTTTAAACTTTTACCATTTCATGCTTGTACTTCAGCAGCAATTTCCTGATTTTAGGTCTCTCTCCACTTAAATCTACTTTATAAACTGAAACAAATTAATTTTCCTAAACAGTCACTTGATCAAGCCATTCCTCTATTGAAAAATCTTCTAAAGCTTCCCACTGATTACAGAAAAAGTCCAGATTCCTGATGGCATTCAGGATCTTCTACAACTGAGCCCCAACCTACCTTTCTCATCTTTCCCCTACTCTACATGTGGCTTCCACTGCAAACATTTGATACCTAAACAAAATTTCCCTGCCCATTAGTATTCCTTTTTCTTTGCAGACCTCATCATCCCACTCTCGCCCTATTCTATTGTTCCCATTCCTCTTTACCTATATTCTTCCTATTATTTAATTCATCTCAATTTCCATTTTCCTCCAAAAAATTTCTCTCCATAATCCCAGGCAAAAATGCTCTGTTCCTTTCAATTAGCACGTACTACCTCTTACTGCTTCACAAGTACTTACCACCTAAACTTTGAGTTTCTTGATGACATGAACTCATACGTATCTGTGTATATTCCTCTCTGTCCAGGACAAGAATTCAATTTATTGATCTTAATCTGATAGCCAGACTAAGGAGGTCAACAAGCTATAACATTTAGCCCTCCCTCCCTACACAAATGTGAGTGGCACTGATATCCCTATCCTGTTCTCTTACGATGATCCTAATCAGGTTTCTCTGTTTCTGTTTTTGCTTCACCCTCAAACCTGGAGTCTATGTTTCTAATTCTACAACAAATCTTCAATTCTTAAAAATCTCCTTTTACTTACTTGTTTTGGCAATTCTGACTTTGGAACACACCTCAATCCTGAATAACACAGCCAAGGGCTTAGAACCTTCCCTGGACATATTCTACCTGCAAATCTGGACAGTGATCCGACTTCAAAAAATACATTACTATAAGTTCTGGTTAACTACCCAAAATACTAGTTAGAGAACTTAAAACAAGAGACAGAGAAAGAAAAAAAAACCCATATAAAGTTAAGACCAAGATTTAAATAGAAGCAAACATCTTAAAGTTTAACAAGGTACCTGAAAATAACACCTATTTAATCTTTAAAATAATCTAAATCAAGCAGCTTGCTCACATATGAAATTAATTTGTAACCTACTCCAGGTACTTTTTGTGTATAGCAATACCTTAAAATAGGAAAGAGAATCAAACATTTCTTCAATCTGTTCTGAAGACTGAACAGATAATGATGATATTGGATGAGATGAATTCAAGGAATCTTTCTTCAGGGTTTTAAATCGAGCATCTAAGAAATCTTCATACTAGCAAAAAATAAAACAGATTAAGAAACCATGTATTAAAGACAGAGGCAAGTATAGTAATTATTTATATGAATTAGACTAATTACTGTTTAAGGTCATTATAAAAAATTAACTAGCTTCACTAAACGTCAGAAATAAGCTTTTGAAAATGTAAGAAGAATGTGACATTTATGCATATTCCTTAAATTTGAAAGTAGAATTATAACCTCCTGGCCCCATGGAAAACAGTGTTTCCTAAACAACAGTATAAGCTGAGAATTTATTACTAAAGCAACCAAATGCTAAATCCAGATATTCAAAATGAATATTTAAAAATGGCTAGTGTATATTTGTAAAATAAAATCTGAAATAAAAAAAACAGGAACTGTTCCTTAAGCTGATTTCTCATACATAATCCAGCTTTTCTGTTAAGATAATATACATTTCCCTTAACTAAGGTTCATTCGAAGTAAAATATAACTCTTAAACAGCAAGAAGTCTGAGAGCTCAGTAGATGAGCTCCTCTAGAATGTATATTAGAAGTTTTTTAACATTCTGGGCACCACCAAGTGGTGAAACTGTATATCTCCTTGCTTAATTAAGTAGCATACACAGATTTAGAATACTTTGCTTATTAATATTCTAGCTTAAAATGAGTTCATTTTACCACCTGAAATTTTTGAACAGGCCCTACATAAAAATTTCAAATTGAAAGCTCTAACAGTACTCTCTTTTTTTTTGATTTTTAATGGAGTATAGTTGATTTACAATACTGTATTAGTTTCAGGTGTATAGTAAAGTGAATCAGTTACACATATACATATATCCACTCTTTTTTTTTTTTTTTTAATTCTTTTCCCACATAGGCCATTACAGAGAGTATTCCTTTTTTGAAGCAATCTTGGATCATATATTCAGGAAGTTTAATAGAAAGTCACAGAACTTTAGAGTTGAAAGGGGTCTTTATACTTTTCCACCTACTGCTTGAATTATTTGGCAATATCTGTCATATATGACCTAGTGTGTCAAAATATCTCTAATGATAAGAAACATCTCCAGAGAGTCTAAGAACATAGTAACAATATTATCATGCTCCCTGTAACAGAATGGTGTTCCATGTCTTTGCAAAGGGCACAAAATATGGTTTGTACCTAAAAAGAGCAAATTATTTGTCTGTATCAACTTATGTATCACTGTTGTAAGAATGATCACAGTGATAACAGAGAGACAGCATTGCTACAAAATGTCTTATTTTTTTTCTCTTTATACATAGGATAAAAAGTTTTGTTTTGCAAAAAGAGGCTTTTCAACTCTATCTAAATTCCTTCAAGCAGAAGGGCCACATCTATTAAAATAAAATGTAGCAAAGCAATTTAAAATGTTCACCTTAATGACAAAGTGTAAAATAATTTCACAAAATTTCAGCTTTCTGAAATACATCAGTAAATAAAAGCACAATTTTCACTGTCAAATCTCAAGTATAGAGATCAATAACAAGGGTCAATTTTATCATATCTTTCTAGAAACATTTTCATTACTCCAAATGAATGGAAAATACATGTTGAATATGATTTGGCTATTTTTCCCTCTGGCATTCATAGTAGGCCTAACAAATAGTGTACTTACACTGGAGAGCTCTCCGAATATTTTTTCCAAAGAGAAATACTCCATGAAAGTAGCAAAACCTTCATTTAGCCATACATCGTTCCACCACTGCATTGTTACCAGATTACCAAACCACTGTGGGAAAAAACAAACTACTAACCAACTTTACACTCTCAAGAATTTTCTAATAATTGAATTGTCAGATTAATCACCTATAACCAGATTACAATTACTGAAAAATGTACTTATTACAGTTAACACAAACTATATTCAAATTAAAGACTTGCAAATAAATGATATTTGTAATATCAATTTACTTTAAAAGTAGAATTGCATAAATTGTATAAATTCACTTTAAAAGTAAAATAAAAAATTTAACATTTTACCTTAAATGAAACAGGCGAGAAAGACAATTAGCATATTTATCAATTTAACACACATTATATACTAGGTAAACAAAAAGGAGTCACCTCATTAAAAGTAAGATTTCCTAGATAATGAAATTCTACTTTCTAATGTCAAGTTAGTAATATTATTTTCCATTGTATTTACAATCATCATGACAACTAAAAAATAAATTTCTATGTGAGGGATGTTCCTATAGTCACAGAGCCTGGACTGCAGGTTTCTCCTCAGTCACCCAAGTTGAGGGCAGTATTTATATGATTCAAAACAGAATTCAAATAACATTCCGTAAGAAATTTGGCATGCATACAAATAAATGAAATCAGAAAGAACTTTAAATGGCTTTTTCCATGAGGTGGTAAGAAGAAGGAAAAAAAACGATACGAGACTCCCTTAAAAAAAAATGCATCTCAAAATCCCTGAAATAAAGAGTGGTAATAAAGAGTGAAATAAAGGGTGTGCAACTTAGTCAGTGTGGCCAAGGGCTTGTCTTGAACCATCAGCAAAATGACAGGGTTACTAGGTACTGAAACAAAACAACTTTGAGAATTACAAAAGCATATTTTTCAAAGATATTATCTTAAAACCTGTTTCAGAGGAAGATGACTTGTAAGTCCTAAAGAAGTAAATGAGACACACTCCCCCAGGGGTGATGGCCGGACCCAGAAATAACAGACCTAGAGCAGATCCCCCCCAAAACAACTTGTCTACCTGCCTAAAACTGTAACAGTAAATAAGCATATGCTTCATATGCCAGCATGTCATGAAGCCCTCACGAGGGCTGCAGGGCGGGCTACAGACTCTGTCTGAGGTAGGCTGTCCACTGCCAGAGCATGTCCCACTCTTCCTCCACATGCTCCCACCATCACAACACCCCCATACCATACCCTACCCTGATAAACACCTCATCGAGGGCACAAGAGAGACAAGGTGTTGGGGAAGAAAGAGGGAAGTTCACGTACTCATATAATTTTCTTTCTTTTTCTCTATGTCATACAGAGTACCTTCCCTCTCCCGAATTAACTAAGAACCCAGTTTTAGCAGGAGACAAAACAATAAATCTAATCCTGACAACTACAGTCCAAGAGTTGTAAGAAGAAGAGTACAACTCAGGGAAAAGGTTTCTTCCCCACCAAGTTATGAAAAGTAAGAGAGATAATGGAGGTGAAAATGCTTTATAAACTGTAAAACCCTATACAAAACATTAAATAGCATTTTTATCTGAAAATTAAGTTTGTTTGAAAAGCATCATATTATTATGAAAGAAGGCAATACTATAAAAAAAAGCTGAATTATTATTAGCATCTAAATGTATTCTAAAACTCTAGGATATGAAACAGACCACAGGTGTGAGATATAACAGCCTTGGTTGCTGATACCTGATGGGCCAGCTCATGAGCGATGATTTTAGTAACCAGTTTTTTATCCACCACTGAAGAAGTATTATTATCATACAGAAGTGTCTCTTCTCGGAAGGTGAGCAAACCCCAATTTTCCATTGCTCCTGCTTCAAAGTCAGGAATAGCCACCAAATCTGGACATAACAAGAAAGAAGTTATCAACTTTACCCCATCTAAGGCACTCCCTAATTAAATCAAAATATTTTACCCATTGGTCTATCACTGAATCAGAAGGCAGTGAATTCATTTATACTCCTAAGGAAATGAACCTTCCTAGCCCTGTATGCTCCTCACCTACCTGTCAGCTGAGGAAGACCTGACCAACCCCCTGTAGAGTCACTGTTGCTCCGTCCCTGAGCAAGAGAAGATACCTAATTCCTTCACAGTGAAGAAGTTCCCAGAGCAAGGAGGACAAGATGCAGGGCCAACGTTCTTCTAGCTAAAACCAGCTCCATGTTGAACAGCACCGAAACGCTCTTGCTTTCCTGAGCTCTCATTACTCCTATTATTATTTGAATTAGGAATTTCTTAGAAAATTAGAACTAGTCAAACTCCAGACTAAGCCCTAAGCAAATCCCCACTTACACAGCACCTCTGAAATAGTCCCATAAACTTCTAAGTGTTTTAAGCTCCACTTTCAGATACATCCATGGAATCTAAATAATCTTAACAAATACAAACCATTTTGAAGGCAAACAATTAACAGTGTTTCTTGGTTTTCCTTTAAAGTAACTTCGGCAAAAGTTCTTCCGAAAAAAACATTTGCAACATAAATCTAGGTTATAATGATAATGAAAATCACAGGCACTGTTTGATTCTTACCCAGTTTCTTTAGTGGGTATTGAATTTCAAAGTAGTTTTGATAAAACTCAAGAAGCTTCACAGTTGTTTCCAAGGCATGGTGAACTTGACCAATCTTTTCTGGGACAGCATATACAGAAACCTAAAAGGTAACAGGTATGATGTAAAGACAGGTACAATTAAAATGGCATGATATTCAGGTGAACACTGTCAAGATTAGCATACCTGAGAACTACATAAAGATATATGAGATTTTTCAGGACAGCAACTCTCGCTTATAGTTCTTTCAACCCCTATGGGATTTAGCAAGTCATTTCCATACATACAACAATGTTAAAAAGAAAAAAAGCAATCAGTAAGTTTAAAGTTAACATGATATCCAAAATAAACTATTTTATATCACATAGCAATTTATAAGCATCTGCCTGTTTAATTTTATGATACTCTTCTCTTCCTCTCCATTACCTACAATGGCCCTTCCCTGTCTATGAGCTATCAAACTGTAAATTATTTGAAGGCCAAAACTAAGTTTTCATCTTTTTAGCACCTATCACAGTGCCTGGCATCGAGCAGACATTCAATACAGAGAAGTCACAGCTTACAAGGGAGTTAGTTCTAACATAAATACCTAAGACAGAAATGTTGAAATTACCCTGGGAAAACCTATTAGAGACCAACACATTCTCTTTCAGCAAGTGTGGCACAGCCAGTCTTTCTTGGAAGCCGTGGAACTGCTTCCTTTTTTTTTTTTTCCTGCAGTTGTTGGCTTGTTTTTAAGGAACATGTTGTATCAAAAATAACCATACCCAGCAGAGTGAAACACTCAGTGAGTGGCACACGGTAACTAAAACCAGGTAAGCGGATACTGGGATTCATGCCCACACTGCCCAATCACTTCAGGGCGCATGCTCCAGGGAAGATGCAGTTGCCCACATTACTTAAATTGTTATTGTTTCTCTCTTCTTCTGATTAAGTGCATAAGTTAAACACATATGATGTAACCAACTATACATGTCTTATCAGTAAGTATCAAAGGCAAAATTTAAGCAATTACATTAAAAGCAACAGGTTTTAAAAAGCAATATTTATTGTTTTTCAATTGACTGAAAGAAAAAAATCCCTCTGTACTCAACTTGGGAAAGTAGGATATGGACAAGACACAGCAGAAGATAAAAACCTCAAAATAAAGATCCCAACAGGTGGGAAATAGAGACCTATTGAATAATTCACCATTTGAAAAAATACATTGGTGAACTCGAACCCCAAATTATTTTTGGTCTTTCATTAAAGCACTGACAAACAGTCAACAATTTCTCAGAGGTCATAATTTCAGCTTTAATTGTCTTTATGTGGGGCCTTAGTCTATAGAACATATGCATTAATCACAAAAACATGGAGGTAACATGGCATTAAAAATTAAATATAAAGAAAAAATTTTAAGTAAACAAACAACAAAATTAAATGCACAAGCTCTGTAGTTAGACTGCCAGGTTCAAATCTCTGCTAGTTGTGTGAACTTAGTTAGCCTCAATCTCCTTATCTATAAAATGGTGATAAAAGTAGCTCCTATCCTCACAGGGTTGCTGTCAGGATTAAATGAACTAATATGTATAGAACTTAGAATAGTGCCTGACACAAAAGAAGTGTTCAATAAATAGTAGTTATTATCATTACTACAAATAGAATCCCATCAGAAATGGGGTAAAATATGTATGAGCAGAGCATTTGTGGCAACAGTGACAGGAACAATGAAGTGTTAGGAGTTCAGTTAGCCCATATACAATATGTTACTTTCTAAAGTAACTATGGAAGAAATTTAATATAACATCATGTGGCCAAGTGTACTTCACCAGCCCAGCACTCGAACATCTGCAGCCCTTGGTACAGGACTGTGACCACAGCTTACTGAATTCAGTCACCACCTGCCAAAGGACCATGCACACTTCCTGCATCATTCCCCCCGTGAAAGTGTTAGCACACAAGCACACACAACAAAGTCTGACATATTCTTAAATCTAACTACCATTATAAATGACTGTACCAAGATCACTTGGAATTTGAGATCAGTCTTTATTATTTCTGCCTGCCCTTTCCACACATATATATTTTATGTTCCAGTCAATGTAACCATCTAGAAGATGCTGTCCTAATAGAAACACCACCCATATACTCCAGGTTCCTCCTCAAACATCCTTCTCCCAAACACACCATTTGGCCACTCCCATCACTATGTGTGAAAGCATCTTTCATTAGATGAAAAGTAAAGGGAGAAAAAAGAAGTTCACATGGAACTGAAATCTGACCAAAGGATCCACTGAGTCCCATTTCTGGAATACAATGACTAGGAAGAAAGGTAGTTTGGCATTTTCTCTTTCCTTCTACTTCTCTTCTTTTAAAATATGTCCTGTGAATTCTCACTAGAGATGAACTGTCAGGTCATTACATTATTATCATGCTTGTTTTAAGAGCAACAGAAGCAGTAAGAAATAAAGAAAGAAAGCAATCTAGTTCAACAAAGAAGTTTTGACCAGCACCCTGCCCTTGGTAAGAGCACTCTAAACACAGTTAAATGCAAGTCAACTGGTGCTCAGGCCTTAAGGCTTACAACTTAAAACTTTTCCTACAGCATCTCTTGCTAAGACTGAGAGATTTATAAAAGACACAAAAAAGTCTCCTAGCCAGCTCTCAGAGAAAAGAGTTAAGACTGAGGAACAGATTTGTTAGGTTTAACTTACTCTGCTCCTTAATTTAATAAGAAGCAAAAACTAGATAAAAGCAAAACCAGAACCAAACCTCATCCCCCCCAAAGAACAACAATACAGCCTGCAAGATTTATGAAGACAGAAAATATTGGAATCTTCCAATACTAAGTTTCCTGAAAAACACCAGCTTTCCTAAACAGACAGCTGAACATACAAAAAGCATAAATTCCTTAAAAAAAAACAACAACCCCAAAACAAAAAAACCTCACCAGAATGAAGTCTATCCAGAATAATTGATTACATGGGACTTGAGACTTTAGGAGAATGATATAAATTACGTATAATGTCCCTAGTTGGTGGAAGGATACTTGAGGAAATGTTGTTTGTGGAGCTAAGTCATGTTCCTAACTAAATAAGAATAAATTAAAATTATAACTTCACATGGATAATAGTGTTGAAGGTTCTGTTTGGATGTTAAACAGACATGATGTCCACATCTGACTAACCACCAATGGATTCTGATTCTATAAATTAGACCTGTCTATGGTAAAAATGAAATCAGGTAATGGCAACAACAAAATAAAAACCTCAAGACAAACTGATAAGGTGTATTTCAAAACTAGCCTAGAATTTTCTAGGTAATTCTGGCATTCCTGAAGGCAGAGAGAGGTTTAAGGAACATTGAATAATGGACAGAAATGATAAAACAAATGTTCTCTCTTTCTTTAGGTCTTTGACAACATAGTAATCTTTATCACTGAACAGGCCACGTTTAATAATCCACAGTCAACTTTGACATTTTCAGTTGTTTACTATGACTGACATTAATAAGTAAAGCCCTACTGCCTTATTCCTGAATCTTGTGAAATAGGCCTAATGTCAAATGTTACAAAATAGAACATATCCTAGAGATTACAACATTTTAGTGGAACAAAAATCCTTTATTAGACTCTAAGTCTGAATTTCTGATCACCATACCTACAGAAATCACGTCATTTGTTGTAAGAAGCAGTATATTGTGGTAGACAGTGAATTCTGACTATCATTTTCTGGCTATGTAATCTAGGTCAATTACTTAACCTCTCTGGTACACTGTTTCTTCATCAGCAATATGAGGTTAATGCCTTCCCTTCATTTGGTTTATAAAATAAAAAGATGTTTATAAATGAGAGCTCAAGACAACTGCCTGCACAGAGTACAACTCCACACATGCTAGAGTCTCCCCCATTTCCTAATAAAAAGAGAAAGCTAATAAAACAGTTGTTTATTTGTAATTTTTTCAAAACACATTTACTACTGGGTAGCATTAAAATGATAAAGGTTATTTATATTTATATTTATATTTATATATACAAGGGAGTTTACATACATACAAGGGAGTTTCTCTGTGTGTGTATTACTATCTGCCAGGTACCGAAGATTTTACAGGAATTTAAAAAACTTAATCCTTGAGAGAGCAGGCTAATATAGACAATATAGTATTAGAGTTGTGGAAGGTGAGGTTTAGAGAATTACAGAGCAGTCTGTCCAAGGGCACATAGGTAGAAAGCTGTATAGGAGAGATCTGAACTGAGGTAGATGCCAGAGTCCATGTTTAACCATGTGGCTTCCTAATACATGTAAATAAAAAGCAAAAAAAGTCACTTGAAACTCCTCTCTCTCTTTCACTCTCTCTCTCTTTCCAGTTGACCCTTGAACAGTGACGGGGTTAGGGGCAACAACCCTTGGAGCAGTTGAAAATCTGAGTATAACTTATAGTCAGTCTTCTGCATCTAAGGACTCAAACTATGGATTGTGTAGTACTGCAGTTATTTACTATTGAAAAAAATCTGCAATAAGTGGACTTGTGCAGTTCAAACTCGTGTTCTTCAAGGGTCAACTGTTGTGGACAAAAAATATATATATGTATATGTTATACATATATGTTATATATATGTTATATGTTATATATATGTTATATATAAGATATATATATAAAATATATGAGGTATATATCTGAGCAGTGAATAATTCAGCCTGACTAGATGAAAGAATTCCATTGGAGCAACTGGAAATATAACCGAATTTATGAGGGCCTTGAATATCACAGAATTATGAGTTTGAATGTAATCCTACAGGCAGTAAGAAGCCAGCATAGCTGTTGAAAGAAAGAGAGAGAGAGGTAGGGAGGGGGAGAGAAAGAGAGGGAAAATAAAAAGCCAAGACTACATACATTTTGAGATACAATAAAAAGTGCTGGGGATTTTATATCAAAGAGTGTGATAAGAACTACAACAGAGATGTAACTAAAGTGCTATGAAATATCAGAGAGGGAATGATTAATCCCAGCTGGGGAAAGAATGAAAAGTTTCAAGGAGAGGGTGGTACTCAGCTGGCTCTTAAAGAAGCAACCTGACTTAAGATTGAACCTTTTAGGTTTTATCAAGGCTGCAACATCTGCATCAAGGGCTAAATTTGGGGTGCAAAACTTGAAGAGAGATTAATTGAATTTTTTTCAGAATTAAACCAGTCTTAATATCCTTTCGAAAGGACTCCGAAAAACTCTTTGGTTTATACTTGCCCAAAACTCTTTTAAACCCAAAGGTGAGTAAATGATATTCAGCACTTACTCAATGTAGTCCACATTACCCTTGAACACGAACAGGTCTCCATCTTTTGAGCATGAAGTCATATGGCAGTGTTATTGCTGATGAAGAGCCAGATAATCCTTACCTCACCCCTTCTCTCTAAGAGTTAATGGAGTAGACATGATAATCTTTTCTAACAGAAGGAGTATGCCCCTCTTAGTTAGCAAATAATAAGATCCAAATACAATGTGATTAAAATAAAGTTCTTTGGTCTGGAAAGGAAGCCCAAATCCAAGTGAATGTGTTCAAAGGGTAGAAAACATACCCTGGTGGGGATCAAAAATATGAAAAAAAAAAATTAAAGAATTCCATCATATTTCTATCATGAAAAATCATTTTTAGCTTTAAAAGATCCTTTTCTCCTATGTTGTTAGTATGTGAAGATATTAGCTTTTTAAGGTCTTTACAGTGAAATTAAGGCATAAAATCCAATCAAACAATCATTTACAGAAGATTCAAACGACGAAGAAAAGCAGAGGAGCCTAATTAGAACAAAGGGTCAATCTTGACAAATTACAGACATAGCAGACATTTAAACAATCTTCTCTCTTTAAGATGAAGAAAATTCAATCAGGACGTGCTTTTTCAAAAGGTGTATTCAACTGACTTTTACAACTTGGAGTTTTTTTTCTAACTAAATTTTTATGCTATCTTTTAAGTCTGCACAATGTTCTAGATTTGCTGCTGTCCAATAAAATTTTCTGCATTGATGGAAATATTCAATATCTTTGATATCCAATAAGGTAGCCACTAGCCACAAGAATGCTAGAAATGTGGCTACTGAGACTAAGGAAGTGAATTTTAAATTTAATTAATTTTTGCAGCTTTAATGATATAATTAACATATATTATGTAAGTTTAAGGTATACAACATGTTCATTAGATACACTTCTATATTGTGAAATGCTTACCACAGTAGCACGAGTTAACACTTCCATCACTTCACATAACTACCATTTCTTTTGCATGGTGAGAACATTTAAGCAACTCTCTTTGCAACTTTCAAATATAAAATACAGTGTTAACTGTAATCACCATGCTGTGCGTTAGCTCCCCAGAACTTATTTATAACTGGAAGTTTGGACCCTTTGACCAACATCTCCCCATCTCCCCCACCCCTCAGGCCCTGGCAACCACGAGTCCACTGTTTCCATGAGTTCAGTTTTAGATTCCACACATAAGTGAGGTCATATAGTCTTTGTCTTTCTGACTTATTTCACTTAGCATAATGCCCTCAAGGTCCATATATGTTGTCCCAAATGGCAAGATTTCCTTCTTTCTTTCTCATGGCTGAATACACACATACACAGACGACATCTTCTTTATCTATTCATCCGCACTTAAGTTATTATTATGAATAATAATATTATTATTGTTAGCAATGCTGCAACAAACACGGAAGTGCAGACCTCTTTAAGATCCTGATTTGATATATATCCTGTGGATATATACCCAGAAGTGGGATTGCTGGATCATATGATGGTACTATTTTTAATTTTTTGAGGAACCCTCATATTGTTTTCCACAGTGGCTACACCAATTTACATTCCCACTAATAGCGCACAAAGGTTCCCTTTTCTCCACATTCTCACCAACACTTGTTACTTGTTATGTCTTTTTGATGGCAGTCATTCTAACAGGTGTGAGGTGGTATCTCACTGAGGTTTTGATTTGCATTTTCCTTCTGATTAGTGATATTGAGCACCTTTTGATGTATCTGTTGGTCATCTGCATGTCTTCTTTGGGAAAATGTCTATTCAGTTCCTCTGCCCTTTTTTAACCAGATTGTTTGGTTTTTTGCCACTGAGTTGTATGAGTTCCTTATATATTTTGAATATTAATCTCTTATCAGATATTTGATATGTTCTTCCATTCCACAGATTACCTTTTAATTTTGTTGACTGTTTCTTTTGCAGTGCAGAAATTTTTAGTTTGAGGTTCTCCTACTTGTTGATTTTGGCTTTTGTTGCATGTGCTTTGGTGTCATATACAAAAAATTGTTGCCAAGACCCATGTCAAAGAGCTTTTTCTCTATGTTTTCTTCTGGGAGTTTTATACTTTCAAATCCTACATTTAAGTCTTTAATCCATTTCCAGTTAATTTTTGTGAGTGGTGAAAGATAAGGGTCCAATTTCATTCTTCTGCATGTGATGATCCAGTTTTCCCAGCACCATTTATTGAAGAGACTCCCCTTTCCCCACTGAGTATTCTTGGCTCCCTTGTCATATATTAGTTGACCATTTTTGCAGAGTTTATTTTTGGGGTCTTGATTGTTTTCTATTGGTCTGTGTCTACTTTTATGCCAGTACCACACTCTTTGATTCCTATGCATATGATTTTGATTACTTTATCTCTGTAGTATAGTTTGAAATCAAGGAAGTGTGATACCTCCAACTTTGTTCTTTTTTCTCAAGATTGCTCTAGCTATTCGAGGTCTCTGCGGTTCCATACAAATTTTAGGATTATTTTTTACTATTTCTGTGAAAAATGCCATTAGAATTCTGTTGCATTGAATCTATAGATTTTTTTTTTTTTAACGCTTGGTAGAATTCACCAGAGAAACTGATCTGATCCTGGGCTTTTCTTTGTTGGGATGTTTTTGATTATTAATTCAATCTCTCTTTATATTACTGATCTGTTCAGATTTTTTTATGTCTTCATGATTTAGTCTTGGTAGATTGTATGTTCCTAGGAGTTTATACATTTCTTCTAGGTTATCCAATTTCTTGGCCTATAGTTATTCACAGTAGGCTCTTATGATTCTTTGTACCTCTGTACAGCTGTAATGTCTCCTTTCATTTCTGATTTTGAGTCTTCTTTTTTCACTAGTTAGTCTAGCTAAAGGTTTGTCAATTTCATTTACCTTTCTAAAAATCCAGCTCTTTGTTTTGTTGATCTTTTCTGCTCTCTTTCTGGTATCTATTTCATTTATCTGCTCTGATCTTTGCTTAGTTCCTTCCTTCTGCTAACTTCGGACTCAGTTTGTTATTCTTCTTCTAGTTCCTTGAGGTGTAAAGTTAGGTTGTTTATTTGAGCTCTTTCTTAATGTAGGCATTTATCACTCTAAAGTTCCCTCCTACAACTGCTTTTGATACATCCCATAGAATGCATATACCACATTATACTATTAGAACATTCTGAATTTTACTATATAAATACCTTTTCCAGTGTGTTGTACATTTTCATGTTACTAGCTAGTGTCCTTTCAATTCAGCTGGAAGCACTCCTTTCAGCAATTCTTGTAAGGCAGGTCTAGGGGTAAGGGGATCTCTCAGCTTTTTTTTCTTGTATGGAGAAGTCTTTCTCACTCCCTCATTTCTGAGGATAACTTTGCTGGATAGAGTATTTTTGGTTGGCAGTTTTTTCCTTTCAGCACTCTGAATATATCATTTGCTTCTCTCTTGTGTTCTAAGGCTTCTTCTCAGAAATCCACTGATAGATTTATGGTAGTTCCCTTATAAGTTATAAGCTTCTTTTCTTTTGCTGCTTTTAAGATTCTCTTTGACTTCTGACCATTTTATTATAACGTGTCTTGGAGAAGACCTCTTTAAGCTGAGTGTGTTTGGTAACCTATGAGCTTTATGAGCTTGGATATCCAAATTTCTCCCCAGATTTGCTAAGTTCTCAGCAATTATTTTTTTAAGTAAGCTTTCTGCCCCCTGTTCCCTATGTTCTCCTTCTGAAACTCCAATAATTCACAAATTGTTTCTTCTGGTGGTGTCCCACAAATCATGTAGGCTTTCGTCACTTCTTTTTCATCCTTTTTTCCTTTGTTCTTCCCTGACCAGATAATATAAAAATTCCTGTCTTCTAACTCGCAAATTCTTTTTCTTGCTTGATCCATTCTGCTGCTGATGGTCTGTATTGCATTTTTCATTTCATTCACTGTATTTTTCAGACCCAGAATTTCTGTTTGGTTCTTTTTTTTTTTTATGATTTCTATGTCTCCGTTAAACATCTCATTTTATTCATGTACTGTTTCTTGATTTAATTAAATTGTCTTTCTGTATTTTCATATTATACAGCACAGTTCTAGAGGCTTTCTTATACATATATTGTCTTACTGAAATTCTCTGATAAAAGTAAAATTTAAAGGAACTTAAAAATTATTGATTTTTTTGGTATTCAAATAATAACAGTAAATAACAACTAAGTAAAAAGTAACACTGCTGGTATAAAATGTCAGAGTTGTGAACCAAAAGATTGTTTTCCTTCATAAAGCAGTTACCAGATATCATGAAAGGATTCTCTCAACCTCCTGTGAATACAGGTTTTCAAGACAATTACCACAACAACATACATACCAGGGTTCCATTTATGTCCTGACTCAGATTCTTCAACTCCCCCACAACGAAAGCAACCAGGTAAGTGCTCATCTTCACACTCTCAGAAAACTCATCCTGAACAAGTCCATCTTCCATAATGACTGATGACTTCTACAAGCAATGGGGAAAATGACAGTTCTGTAACTATGAGAATAAATGACAGTGACATATAAACTGGGAAACTGAAGACTCAAATAGGAAATAAGTAGTGAAGATGCTGGCATATTTTAATCTCTCAGCACAAGTTTCCAAACAACACGGCCCTCAGTCTCAGTCTGTTCTATCATCCTTCATCATGAGGACATACTGAGTACAGTAAAAATCCTTAAGAAGTTCCTAGTCTCAAACAATGGCTTTAAATAAATGTAAGTTAGAAACAGTAAGTAGCAGTGGCTCTGTTTCTCCCCTTTAAAATACCATCAAAACCAAAAATCCTTCCTTATGACCTAGGAGTACTCCATTCTACTGCTACAAACACATTCACACAAGAATGAGCTACAGCTGGTTAATCCCGCCAAGTGATCTGAAATGGCTTCGTAAAGGACCGTGTTGATGACCACAAGAAGGCTTAGTGGGATTAAAGGTGATAAGTCACTAGAAAAGTCTGCAGTAGACACAAGATGAGGGAAGGTGGGTAACCTTCCAGGATTTTCCAACCAGGAATTTAAAATATATTTTGGGTTACTAGGCAAGTAAGCATTTGACCTCTCTTAGAGAAAGATTAAGGTGAAGAGTACAGCTAGGAGTAGAGCTGCTGAAGTGACGTCCTTCTTGAAGGACAGACCATGTCCTCTCCTTGACTCAAGGGCTGACTCATAGTCTGTGAGATGTGGCTGCTCCTCCCCGCCAGTCACATGGCTTCTGAGAGGTTCCTATCAGCTGCTAAAGGCCCCCCCCCCCCCACCAAGTTCTGTTTAGCATAAAAACAGTTCTGCCTGATTTCACCCCCACTACTTCCATGCAGAGCCCACAGGCAAGAAAGATGTCCATGTTCTTGTTGTTCAACCTCCATGTTACCTTCTCGATTTCTCAGTAACCAGTAAAACACCAAGGTCAATCGTGATTCAACACTACCAAATATCACTGTTTAGAATAGCAAATTCACCACGTCTTTGAAAATATCACTGTGCTCTTTAGTAGCAGTTCACAGTATTAATATTTGCAGAATTTTAGTACAATAGCACAGACTTCACATTTCCTGCCCATACCTTCCACATCCAGTCTTTCTCTTTCCTCAAGTGCTTCTCAGGCTGACTTTCCAATTGATTCCAATACATATTTTACTTTTATTTAAGCATTTTAAGAAAGAATAAGAATGTATATGATTTTAATCATTCTCAACAGTATGGCAAAGAAGAATTCAAGTATTCAAAACAAAGAGACCCACTCAAAGATTTTACATTCAAGGAACAGAACAGTACCTTAGGCATATTTGATAAAGCAGTGTATTGCTCATCTCTTATGATCCTGATGATAAATGTGGCTTTAAATGCTGGTTCATCAAAACAAGGAAAAGCAGATCTTGCTGCCAAGGGTTCAAACTGAGTTGCTGCGAAGTACCTAAACCAAATGCAAATCCATCCAATAGTTATTGAGTACCTACTATTCAAGGCACCTTGCCAAGTCCTAGGGATACTAAGATAAATATCATACAAGCCCAGACATTAAAGGATTCTCAATCAACTGGCAGAGGCAGAGGTAATACAGTAGAAAGTTATCAGGCTGCGAATCACATCCTAATAGTGCGAACAAAGCAGTGGAAACAAAGGGTAGGAAACAAAGTCTGCCTAGCGGCAGAGACACTGTAAGGAAACTGGTGACAAAATACGAAGAGGGCCTTTAAAAATGAGGAATATTTGAAAAGGTAGAGAAAGGAAGACAGTGCAGCCTAGAAAGAGTAGGAAGCACAAGGAAGGACTGAGCAGTGCATATTCAGGGACTGGGGGTGGGTGTCCAATGTGGCTGGAGATGAAGCCACAAAGATAGGCTACAGCTGGCCACTGAGGTCTTAAAAAGGTTTCTGATGAAAGATCACTATAAAAGATTGTCATCCATTGCCATTATTCTCTGTACAGATGATGGCTTCATAACACTAAACCTCAAACTCACAACCTGCACTTTCATGAGGACTGAAAAAACTAGGTGTCCTATAGTATGCTGGCGTTCTGTACTCTCTTCAAAAACGAATAAAAAATTTTCCTCCTCTCCTACAGCAACAACACTTGAGAATTTAACTATAAGTCCTCAATTAAAGGTTGGGAGAAAAGCATAAGAAGAGGAGAAATACAGATTTTTAGTTAAGCAGAGGAATGAAATAGATCTGCATTTGGGGAATCATACAAACATGGTCATAAGGAATCAGGACAAGTGTGGCCCTGGTGTGCACATATCAGCTACCAGTCAATATGGTACTTAGATAACCACCACTGTGGACATGATTGCCTCGCTTGCTTAGGACTTAGTCCACCTAGAGGGGTGGGGTAGGGAGGGTGGGAGGGAGACGCAAGAGGGAGGGGATATGGGGATGTTTGTATACGTAGAGCTGATCCACTTTGTTATACAGCAGCAACTAACACAACAATGTAAAGCAATTATACTCCAATAAAGATGTTAAAAAAAAAAAAAGTAGAAAAGAGTGTAAGATTTAGAGTCAGAAGACCCAAACTCTGCAATTTACCAGCCATATGACTTCAGCAAATCAGTGATCTACATCTCATTTCCTTATTTGTTAAACGAGGGTCAAGGTAGGATCCCCTACCAAACATTTAGGGTTTTTGCTAGAATCGAATAAGTCTATTCATAGTAACAACCACTTGTATGCCATAAATTCCTACACAGATGTCTATTATAAATGCTGGATAGTCATAACTCTTCCTTCACGCTTAGAATTACTGTGCTTCTATCCTAGTAAGGATTTGCCCAAATAACTGTTTGTTAGGGTAAACTGCAAGAACGACAGCAATCAACATATGTGAAACAATTTAAAAATATGTTTCGAACATTCCATTTCTTCACCCAACTCCCAAATTCTTACCCAGTTAACTGAAGATTTTGGAGGAGGGCCACAGGGGACCAAGGGATAAAGTTTGATGACATCCATACGATTCATATGAGAGTCTACTTGGACCATCATTTTGGATAAAAACTGGATTATAATGTTCTAAGACAAATAAGATCTTAAATTATTATTAAAAGAGATGCAATAAGAACTATCTTACATAGAAGCCCCTTTGAAAAGGCTGCTGCTTGATGATACTTATAAGCTATTCTATCTAAGCTGAACACCTCAAAGTTTGTCCTTTCATAGTGACTGCATTTGCCTTCAGAAATACTGGTTGCAGTTTGAGCACCACCTCCAGGAGCACTGAAGACAGTTATGAATTAGCTGAGGGTCAGTAAGAGAATTCTAAGCACTGGTGATAACAATGGGTAAAGAGGTGAAAACTAAGGAAGCGGTGCACCATAGTGGTTAAGAATGTGGTCTTTGTAGTTAAAATGACTTTGGGTTTGAGTTCCCCTCTGCTACTTGCTAGCCATAAGATGCTGAATGAATTACTTCATGTGGCTCTGCTTCCTCATCTGTAAAGTGAATAAAATATAATTTCCACCTCTTAGTGAGTTTGACAAGATAAAAGACTAAACATATAAAATGCTTGCAACAGTTTCTAGCACTTCAGTTCTCAAGTAAATATGGGCTGCCATTATTACTGGAACTCAGGAAAGTGCACATGAAGTTCATTAAGGCAGGTGAGGGCTGTGAGAGAAAAAAAAAAAAAAAAGGCCCAGATCTTGAAAGAAATTGAACTAAATCTTATTAAAAATGAGGAACTGCTGAAGGATCATAAACCAAAGACCAACATGGTCAGACCTGTACTTCTAGAAATAGTCTGGCAGCAGTGTGGAAGATGGGGGAAAGAGGAGGGGGAAAGCTGTAGTAAGATTAGAGGTCAGGGGTCCAGTTAAGAAGATGACTCAAGAGTTCGAGAAAAAGACACTGAGAGATTGAAGAACAAAGAAATAAAACACATCTCCAGCCTAAATTCCTTTGCTGGTTTTTTAGTATTAGTTTGTTATCTAGAACCTTAAATCTATGGTCAACAACTTCTAGATTTAACTGCAAGGTTACTGACCATCTCCACTTCTTAGATGACACAGGTAAAGTTCCTTTACCACAAGCAGTGTCAGTATGTTTGACATTTACACTTACTTTGATTTTCAAATCAATAGGAAATATATCCCTTAATTACTTTATCTACTTGTTTTGAATTACAGTTTTCAGACCTCTTGAAAGGTATAAATACTTAATTACTTTATCTACTTGTTTTGAATTAGTTTTCAGACCTCTTGAAAGGTATAAATAATCTTTCAAACTTCTATCTTGCATCAAGATATACAATCATGCGGGGCATCCATTTTACGGAACCAGGTAGGTTAATGGATTTATATATTTTTTGTAATAGCAGAGTTTCACAAATTTTAAAGTACTATTTAAAAACAAATACTCTATTTCGTAATTTTAAGAATGTCTTCCCATAGTATGAGTGTGTTTCGTGTTTGGTAATTGCAATCATTGTTGCTTTTGTTGTGGTCATCCATTTACAATGTTTGGTGTCAGTTTATTTATCTCCCGTAAAAATAAAATACAGTGTGTGTGTGTGAGAAAAAAAAAAAAAAAAGAATGTCTTCCATTTTTCTAGCATTTTCCACAACTCAATCCAGCCCACAACAAAAGGGTCAACAAGTGACCCTATCCAAAACCACCTCACTCTGCCACACAACATTGACTCTTCCCATTATATACAGGCAGGCCCAAGAGGATCCGAGGGCAATAATCTGATTGGAAGAGATGACTAGGGTGTTTGTCGTAAAGGTCTGATTGCATACTAAGAACACTGTTTTTATGTATATCCTATAATTCCTAGAGATGATGGAGATTATAGAAGGAGAAGTAAAGCCTAGAAGCCCCAAGCTACCCCTGCAATTATAAATTTGCTTTTCATGTCAGATCTCATGGCAAGAGCCAGCATGCCATTTATTTTAAAAGTATTACGTTAAGGGGAAAGAGAAAAATTACTTATCTGAATAGGACTATAGATATTGCTTTGTCTCTTTCTCTAGTTAAGAAGGATCAAAAAACTTAAGACAGATTTAAAATATTCATTTCTATTTTTCTCAGTATACCAACATACATTAGCCAAATGGCCCTCAATGGTAATTCACATACTGGTTTGCAAAGGAACATGAGAGAATGCTCCAATGCACTAAGCAGATCTGACAAGGACTTTGCACACGTAAGAGAAGTGACATTACTGCTACTTAAGAATAGTCCATATGCAACTGTGCACTGCATCTTTCCAGAAATTCAAACTACATCTATGAATATTAAGATTAAAGAACAAAATATATGGTTTAAATGGGGAGCTGAATAATTTTATGTTTTAAGTAGCTTTTTTAAAATGAATCTCTCCAAGATTTCTTTTTTTTTACTTTTCCATCAGAAATCCAAAATAGAATGGCATTTAAAAAAACAAAAACCAGCAAAGATTAAGGATACTAAAAATTACATATATAAGTATACAACACTTCTTCATGCTTTCTTTCTCCATCTCAGCAAGCACCTCCTAAAAGTGCCACACAATAGGAAACTAAGACTGAAAGAATAACCTGTGTTCTTCTATATCTGGTTCACATGGAGACCTTGAAGGTGATAGAAAACTACATTCATCTTATAAGATATGAAAAGCTCAAGATAACTTAAGTGTTTGTGATAGAGAATGTAACTGACCTAATCCTTGTCCATTTCCTTCCATCAGCATGCCCCCAGCCCCACCGTGACATATCATATATATGATACATACTCAAGGCTTTGACTAAGAGAGAAAGAGTATACTCTTCCAAATCACCATTCTACTATTTTTCACCTAACCTCTTAAATTAAAAAAAAAAAAAAATTGCAGTTAATGTCTCTAGTGTGGGCAACGGGATCCATATTGCAGAAGTCATCAGAGAGCAAAGAAGCAGAATCATTTAAGAGGGCTACATACTTTTTCTCATTACTTTCATCTGTGTAGGAGATGCCATAAAACCCATAGTAAGAACTAGATATATTTGCTGAATACTCTATCTTCAAGGTATAATTGTGCCCTTCAAGAAGGGCCTCGGGGGCAACAATGGCGATTTGTTCATGAAATGGATATTCCAGGACATCAACTTGTTTTTCTTGGCTTGAAACTGCTGACATAAAGGTCACTCTTGAAATATTATGGCCTGTGCTGTGAAGAACTATGTTCCATGTGGCCTGAAGAGCCTGAAGTGAAATCGTCACAGAGCCCCTGAATGTCATCGAGGTTAGGTTTGGGTGTAGGTTAAGTTCATAGCGTACTGGCATAATGGCAGTGGGAAGCCTGATTTGTGCCCATGGAAACAACTTCCCATTAGTTGCAATTGGCTGAATTAATCCCATTGATTGGTTTTTTTTATGGCAGCCTTCTTTAGTAAAGGTACATCTGGGCAGTAGATAAATCACCATGATTACAGAAACAGCAACCACAATGACAAAAGCACAGACCACCATGGTCCTCGCAGACGGTACTGAACAAGTCCCATCTGAGCTCTGCCTGTAGCCGGCTGCACTGTTTCGAAGGCCTGAGCTCCTGTTCATGAAGGACATGCCCAGCAGCTTTGCGGACGACTCATAATCCTCTTCGTCCTCATCCATCTCATGCTCACCAAGACCCCGCACCAGCAGTCGTGAACCCCGGGGCTCATATTCCACCTCATCAGGCTCTAGAGGATGTAAACAAGGTTCTTTGGCTAAATCCACCACATCTGGTTCTTCCTCAAACATGCTGTTTTCAATCATATTCCTGGGGAGCTGAAGCCGATCTAAAAAAACCAAAACATAAGGACCAGGCACAGAGTTAGAAAAAAAAAAAAGCTCATAATACCACGTTTAATCTAAGGATTTTTTTTTAATCACTAAGACTTATTTCCATCTCAGAGGTGCTGAATTAAATGTTTATAATATTCTTGTGTCATCCATTAAAAACTCAAGCTTAGATAAGAGCATATCACAGTCTTAAAATAAGAAAGCTAAACAAACAGGCTAGTAAAAAGGCAGCTGAGATTAAATACTGATTTCCTTAATACACTCCTGCCCAACAACCTGGGCCCTTGTCCTGAGCTTTAGAGGGCCCTGCTTTTGCCTGCCTCTAGCTGTGCATGTCCGCAACAGGGTGAGGAGTCAGTAAGATCAAAGAATGCCCATCCATAGTCCATGTCCCTCTTCTGCAGTCTAGGTACCAGAATCCCCAGAATTCCTGCCTAAAAGGCTCAAACCTGCTTTCTACGGCCTTTGTGGGTCTCCTCTCTGAGTCCCATTCTCCCTAGGGAGGACTACAGCTGGAATGCCCATTCATAGCTTGAATGATGGGTAAGCAACAGGCTGGATTACTTATTTCCCCTTGGAAGAGGGATGTTTCTGTTCCACAGCAAACTGCAAGGGTCAAATTATATAGGAAAGTTCCATAATCAAGAAATAATTTTTAGGACTTCCCTGGTGGCACAGTGGTTAAGAATCCACCTGCCAATGTAGGGGACATGGGTTCGAGCCCTGGTTTGGGAAGATCCCACATGCCGCGGAGCGACCAAGCCCGTGCGCCACAACTACTGAGCCTGTGCTCTAGAGCCCGCGAGCCACAACTTCTGAGCCCGTGTGCCACAACTACTGCAGCCCACGCGCCTAGAGCCTGTGCTCTGCAACAGGAGAAGCCACTGCAATGAGAAGCCCGGGCACTGCAACAAAGAGTAGCCCCCGCTTGCCGCAACAAAAGAAAGCCTACACACAGCAACAGAAGACCCAATGTAGCCAAAAATAAATAAATAAATTTATTTAAAAAAAAGGAAATTTTTAAAAAGACAAAACAACTATAAAAATCAGATAAAACTACAATCCAACCTGTCTTTTCATGCTTCCAGAGCATTTAGAAGTACAAGAGATTCCCCTCTGTAACAACCACATAATACACCATAAGTGTAAGTGGATCCTGAGGTGGGGTAGTGGTGGGAACTTTTAAAACCACACAAAAAAGCTGCACTCTCCAACTTGCCAAGAATCACTAAGAAAAAAAAAAGACTCAAAAAGTAGAGGAGTAAATAATAGCATACAGATCAATAATTCCTAGGGCTAGATTGAAAGTTTGACAAGTGAAACCCTCATTAACCTTTCCCTACAAGGTACTTTATACAGATCATTTCTAATCCTCACAATAATTCTATAAAATGGCAAGTATTACACTATTTCAGACACAAGAAAACAAACAAGCCAAAAACAGAAATAGGAGTTAATTTACCTTCACAAAGTCACAGTTATTTAGTCACAAAACTGATACTAGAACTCAGGTCTAAAACTCTGAACCCAAATTTTAGATTCTTTCCATTATTATATTGCATCTCCCTACTCAACTAGCTCAAAGGATGAGAGCTTGTGCCTATTTATTTCTTTTGTATTTGGCAATGAAGTTGCTTAGAGTATTATTTAACCATCAGCAAGGCAAAACTTACATAAAATTCCTTAATATCTAGCTTGACATAAATGCCATGTGTTTAGTGCTACTCAGTAAGTACTAACTAAAGAGTGGCAACTAATAATACATGAAACCAAGTACCAATAAACATCAGGATAAAATTTAGTGTCTTACTACTACAAGTGTGGTCTGGGAACCGAAGCATCTACATCACACAGCAACTATTTAGAAGAGCAGACTCTCAAGTCCCTTCCCTTAATCTGAATTTTAACAAATCCTCAGGAGATTTATGTGCACATAAGTTTGAGAAGCACTGGTCTAAGCCTTCTCCATGGTCAGATCCCGGGCAGCATTGGACTTTGCATCCTTGCGTGTGCTCTGGCCATCCCAACTGCTTGCTCATCTGAGACAAGACAGGCTGCTCTTCTATGCCATGCTCCACTTCTGTTTTCCTGTCTGTTCCCTTTTGCCTGCAATGTCATCATTTCTCCCACCCCAGTCCACCTAGTGAACACTTGTTATCCCATAACTCATCTTAACTTGCTACAGTGTAAATTTAAAAAGTTATTTTCTTTTTGTTTCTTCCTTTCTCTTCATTGCCTTTCAAAAATACATTTTCTTTTCACTTCATCTCACTCCTTTTAGCTTTGGGGAGCATAGAGACTCCAATGAGGTTGCCTTTTCCTACCTCCTCTCCATCCCCAAATTTATAAAAGCTATGCTGCTTTAAAAGTTTTCTTTGAATAAAACTTTTTTTTTTTTTTTTGCGGTACGCGGGCCTCTCACTGTTGTGGCCTCTCCCGTTACAGAGCACAGGCTCCGGACGTGCAGGCTCAGGGGCCATGGCTCACGGGCCTAGCCGCTCCGCGGCATGTGGGATCTTCCCGGACCAGGGCACGAACCCGTGTCCCCTGCATTAGCAGGCGGACTCTCACCCACTGCGCCACCAGGGAAGCCCTGAATAAAACTTTTAATCACTTTCCAGGTGTGTGGGTTCAGCAATCTGCCATCTACCCATCTCCTGTGACTTGTCTAGAAATGTAAGAAGGGTGACAGTTATAACATTCTGCTTTGGGAATTTGATCTCCTAAACTTCCTATAGTGCCCCAACTTCTTGTGACATAATTTTGTTTTGTTTTGATAGTTAATTGTGTTTGAGACTCATTCATTTCATTAACAGAGCAAATACTGCTGTAATCGAACTCAAAAAATTTCTTAAATTATTAATGAACTCTCAGCGGTTAGAAATTTTCTGTGGTAGTTTTAGGTACCTGGCACAGTAATGCAGATTAGGTTACTTAATTTGCTTTTTCACTTTACAATGTCTAAAAGGCCTTTCTGACTTTTTTACCTCATATGGGAAGATTATGTTCTCTTAGGTATTTGCCCATGCGTTCTGTTCTTTATCAGACCTGATGCCTGAAGTAGACAACTATGGGGTCTGAGCGGTTTTATTTAATAAATTTCTAAACTAACTGTAGATATAATCTCAGCTTAATATTTACAGCATTCCCATACCTGAATTCCACCCGCTTAGAACTTGGCTTTTCTGTCTTTGATTTCTCAGCCATGCCCTGTTTAAAGCCAAGGGGTATTCTGCAGTCTGACCATTTTAGCATCTCCTGTCTGCACTTCATCAACTTCCAAAGCTTTTGACCAGGGCTTAGTCAGATGCCTGGCAACACCCAGATAACTTACTTTAATTATTTATCACCCAATCAGGTTAATACCTATGTAGAATTTTAATCTTTCATAAATGGAACACATCAACCCATCTGCTGTATTTTTACTGCATATTAGAAGCAAACTTTTGTATGTGTGTACAATCGTATCAAGTTAAATACATCAAACCAAGGGAAAACACCTTTGTTACAGGTAGCCCGTGAAGACTGTACTTCAAGTCTATTCAAGAAATCTTGCTTTGGATTCCTAAGTGAGTACACTTTGATCTCAGCATTAAAATTTTAATGTAACACAGGACTATCCCTTGTTCTAAAGGGATTTATTTGTATTGAAAGAAGGGATCCTAAAGAGACAGGAAATTTTCTAAAACCTCTTAATTCCACATATACAAGCTATCTATAAGCCCAAAACAAAGGACGTCCTAGTTGAAATATTTCGGTTTTCAATAACGTAGGCCCATGTGGTTATAATCTAAGAAAACTGAAGATATTTCTTTTCATCAGATACCGTGAACGGGTGCTCCTCGGTGTTGTCTGTGGACCAGTGCCAATCCACAAACTTTGTTACCCGTCTGCTACAGGATACACACAGAAAATTGGTATTTAAAAACTTTTATAGCTAATTGACGGTAATGTTATGTCTATCGAATTTAGTAATTTAAAAAATGGAGCTTATATTTTACATGTGTTTATTCATTTCAGTTTTCCAATGATTCATTTTTTTATATGCTACAAAATTTCTGCAACAAAAAAACAAGGAACCTTGATTCTTCAGCTCAGATAACATGAGAAGCAATGGGCTGGATTGTCACTATTACGGCAATCCAGGTGGATATAAAGTTAACAACTACTACAGTAGCAGTGGAAGTGAAAAGGAGGGAATGAGTACAAGTTATGTTAAAGAGTGAGAATACACAGGAACTGATGATGCTCTGTTGGGCTGGACAGGCCTGTAGGATGGAGACAGAGGGAAGTCTATTCAATTCCCTATGATATTCTGGCTTGGATAACTGGAAGGAGGAATGCCACTCACTGAGATGAGAACACAGGTTTCATATTCTCCCTCTTGGTTTTGTGTGTGTGTGTGTGTATGGTGGTGGGGGACTGAGAATGGAGTTGTGAGATGGCATTTGATATGGGACATGACATATTTATCTGTCAGAGAGCCAGATGGAGATGTTTGATTAATAGCATACTTTAGAGTTAAAAGCCTAACTTTAGACAGAGGTTCAAATCCTGGCTCTTCCACTGACTGCTTGATCTCAAACTGGTTAACAAACATCCCTTAGCTTCAATATCCTCACCTATACGTATGGAAAACAATACTATTTTGTAGGACTGTTATAAGGATTATGTTATGTGGGCCTGGACTCAAAAGAGGCATCTGGGTGGAAAATTCTGATTTCAGAATCAGCTGTGTATACGTGATAATTAAAATCATGCAGATAGATGAGACTACTGAAAGGGAAGTAAGTCAGAGAATATCACCATTTAAGAGGGGCAGCAAAGGAGAAGAAGAATGTATCAGAGGCAGGAAAATCAGGACAGTAGAAAGCAAAGGAAGAGTTTCATGAAGAAGGAAGTGGTTGGTGTTAAATGTCTTAGAAAGGTCAAGTACAGGGGACTTCCCTGGTGGTCCAGTGGGGTTAAGACTCCATGCTTCCGGTGCAGGGGGCACGGGTTCGATCCCTGGTTGGGGAACTAAGGTCTTGCATGCCATGGGGTGTGGCCAAAAAAAAAAAAAAGAAAGAAAGAAAGGTCAAGTACAATGAAGCTGAGCGAGGCCACTAGATTTGGCAACCAGAGAATCAGTGACTTTTATGAGGCACTTTCAGTGGAGCAGTGAAAGCAGAAGCCTGACTTCAGTGGCCCAAAGAAAGAATGGGAAGTTAACAAGGCAAGGCAAGTGCTACAGAAAATTCTTCCACGGTACACAGCTGTGTACCATGAGAAAACATAGGGTCAAACTAAAGGAAAATACGGCATAGGGAAGTGTTAAATACTTTTGTTTTTGTGTCTAAGATGGAAATAACTTAAGGTGTATTTTTGTGAGGATGGAAAAGCAAAGAACAACAAAATGTGAAGGTGGAGCAGACAAGAGGAAATGCTGGAGGAATATTCCAGAGGGCTAGGAAGACATCAAGAACTCCAGTAGAGAGACTTAACTTCGATGGTTGCTTGGCACTCTCCTCCTCCAGGCCTGGAGGACAGAGGGTGGAGTTTAGGGAAGAAGTGTGGATACACAGGAGCACGCAAAGCTGAGGGTGTGAACAGCAGAGAGCCTCCACGTTCTCTGTGACAGAGGTGGCAAGGCCATCTGCCCAGAGCCAAGGCAGTTGTGGAGAAGGCATAGGAGGCCTGAGGAGAAAAATGAAAAACAGATGCTATGGGAGAGGACCAGGCAGGGGTGACCCAGGGACAAAGCATGCCTGGAAGTTCAGTAAGCCCACCGGAATTTGTCATACCTCCAGTCTCTATAAATGTCTTTAGAGTGCTTACCAGCCCAGGACTAAAAGAAGAGAAAGCGTATTATATGTAGTAATTTACCATAATTAAAAATTTTTTTTAAATGAAAATTTAAAAAGAGAGAGAAAGCAGATGGTTAATCCAGGGTTAAACATGTAGGGAGGACGTGATGAGAAACTAAAGGGAAAATGCACAGAGGGTGATGGCAAGAGAGTAAGTGCTTAAATGAGGGGTTCAGTTTAGAAAAGGGGACAAAAAGTAAAGCTATGGCAAACAACATAGTGAACGATTCGAATAAAAAGAGCAAACTTCCCACAGACATTAGTCCCTTTAAACTGCTATCACATTTTCTGAGAAAATGAAATGAAATGGGATGTATTTTCAAATCAACAAACCAAAACAACTTTAAAGAATAAGCCTAATCTAAATAAGGCTTCTTGGGCAGATACAAGAATTGGTATATTCAATTAGGTATACTATAGCAACTTGCTATATTCAAACTAGGCCCTAACAATAAAGGATTACTCTTCTTCTGAGGCCCTTAAGACATATTTGAATACAACGAAAAGCTCTATGTGTGAGACAGCATTTATATCTTCTAGACCATTTCCAAATGGAAACTTCATTAAATTTCTAAAGGGATGGCTAATTATCAAATAAAGTAACTATTTCTCTAATGAGCAATCCTTTTCCATCAAAAAGAGGCTTTATTTTAAAGAAGTTTAAACTGAAAAAGAAAAGAAAAAGACTAGAATTTATAACAAAAAAGTGATTTTTCTATACAAGTCTTATCTGGCAAAACATTACCCAACCCCCAGACCACAATCAAAGAAAACCTCTTCCTATTAACGACAATGCCCACTTTAATAAGTTACAAGTTTAGATATATCATTTTCTCACCAGAATCTGAAGGGCAGTCATTAACACTGAATAACTTTGGAAGAAGTTTTAAGTACTGTAGTTCCTTTCTCTGACACATCCTGTTTGCTTACACCTCAAAGTATAAGCAGTGTCATAAAATACAAACACAGAAAGTCCTGCATACATTCTTACTTTTGCCACTAATAACAGTGCATTTTCACAAACCTCATTTAATTTTCCAGTTGACAGGCCCAAGGTCATAGCCCAGGATGCAGGATCCAAGTAAGGTCCCTCTCTCTTCCATTCCCCTCACCCCCCTTGTCTCCCTTGTGAAGAGAGAAGAGAAATGAATGGACAATTGGGGGTGGGAGGTGGAAAGATCAGAGAGAAATGATTCAGTTCATGAGCACCATAAGCTCACTTTTACCTATTTGGCTCTAAGAGAGACTAAGATTTATTTTTCCCTTTCAAGCTACCCTAAAGTTCACTTCAATACATATAAAAATGCTGTGGGAGACTTCCACTTCCAATATGACAGAGTAATTGGTACCAGACATTCCCTCCTCTCATAAACAACTATTAAACTAGACAAAATGATGCAACTATTTTCAGGTACCCACCAACAGACAGAACAAGATTGTGACCTCTGAGAGAAGGAAAGTGTGAGCCCACATTTGCTTCGTTCTCTGCCTTGGGACATATTCCTAACTGTAGTACAGTGAGCTGGAGTCCAAGCAGAGCAGGGCTGGGAGGCAGAGACAGGGCACTGCAGAGGAGGGAGCTGTACAGAGGGGGGACCACAGAAGTTTGTATAAGGGTTTCCTGAGAGTCCTTAACCAATGCAGGACACATAATTACATAAGGCTTACAAAAGAGTGGCTGTATTAAGGTTAATATGGAATAGAAATACGAGAGGTCAAGCAGCTTAAGGGAAACACTGGCAGTCTAACCCAGTCCGAACAAAGAGAACTCATTAACACTCTGAGCGTGAGACACTAGAAAGGCTTCGCTTTAGGAGTAAAGACACACCCAGAGTAAGGCCTACTCTAGATCCACATTAACAAAGTCTAAAACCAAGCCCTAATAAAAATCCACAGTAGAAACAGACTATGGATGATGAGTCTTGCTAGGTTAAAGGAGCCTGAGAAGAAACCTTGAGCTTTCCACAGATCTGCCATAGCAAAATATAAAGCCAAGCCTATACAAGATGATCAGCCAGGAACTAAACTGCCTACTAAAACAAAAATCAACATTCTACAGAGCAATTTTTTAAAAATACAGTATCTAAAGTAGGTAAAGACTTTAAAGCAGCTATTATAAACATGTCTCAAAAAGTAAAGGAAAATGTGTTTATAAACAATGACAGAGGAGAATATATGAACAGATGGGAATCTCAGCAGAAAAATCAAAACTAGTTAAAAGAACCAAATGGGAGAAAAAAATGGAACTTCTAGGACTGAAAGGTTCAATAACTAAGATGAACAAGTCATTGAAGAGACTTAATACTGGATTGGACATAGCAGAAGAAAGAGTCTATGAACTTGACAGATCACTATCAATTACCAATTTGAGGAATAAAGAGAAAAAAAAGAGTCGAAGAAAAATGAACACAGCATCAGAGATTTGTGGGACAATATCAGATGGTCTAACACATATGTAATAGGAGCCCCAGAAGAAGACCATGAGAATAAAGTAGACAAAATATCTGAAGAAATAATAGTTAAAATTTTATTGTTTGATGAAAACACTATTTACCAGATCCCAAACTTAAAATCTGATCAAACTCCAAGACAATAAATACAAAGAAAATCATATCTAGCTTCATCATGGTTAAACTACTGAAAATTAAAGAGAAAGAGAAAATCTTCAAAGGAGCCCCAAAACAATATGTTACATACAGGAGAAAAATAATTCAAAGAATGCTAACTCCTCATCACAACAATGGAGATCAGAAGATGATAGAACAACATTTTTAAGGGGCTTGAAGAAAACAAATTGTCCATTCAGAATACTATATCTAGTGAAAAATCCTTCAAAAACAAGATAAACGTACTTTCAAATAAAATGAAAGCTGACAAAGTTCTTCTCAAGCAGATGTGCACTACAAGAAATTATAAAAAAGGTTCTTCAAGCTGGAGGGAAATGATACCATATGGAAACTCAGATCTTCAGGAAGAAAAGAAAGATACCAAAAAATGATGACTAAGTTATTAAAAAATAAAAGTTTATATTTTTTATTCTTCTTAAATTTCTTTTAAAGACTATGTTTTAAAACTATCTGCATAAAACAAGAATAACATGTGAGCGGTTTTGAACATATATAGAAATAAAAGGTATGATAACAAGAGCATGAAAAATGGAGACAGTGAATAAGAATTAAATTATATTTGTGAATTGAGAAGGAGAAATGGACGTGTCAACTGAGGAGTAGGAGCTGTGAAGCAGGAAGTGAGAAAGGTCAGGTGTAAAATGTGAAGTGGTACAATTCTGACTATAAAAAGACTTTAAAAAGTTAAGGTTGCATATTATTAGCCCTAGAATAATCAATGAAAAAGTAGTTTAATACATGCATAGGTATGAAACCAATAGTGTAAATAAAAGGAAATGTTAAAATAATACTCAACCCAAAAAGAAGGTATTAGAAGAGAAAGAAACAAAAACAAAAGGGACAAATGAAAACAATGGTAAAATGGTAGACTTAAACCCAACCACATAAATAATTTCATGAACTGTAAGTGGATTAAACATTCCAACTAAAGGGCAGAGACTGTCTCCCAGAGATCTCCATCTCAATTCTAAGACAAAGCTCCATTCAAGAGCCATCAAGCTACAGTGCAGGACACCCTATGACAAACAACTAGCAAGACAGGAACACAACCCCACCCATTAGCATAGAGGCTGCCTAAAATCATAGTAAGGTCGCAGACACCCCAAAACACACCACAGGTTGCAGTCCTACCCACCAGAACGACAAGATCTAGGCTAATGCACCAGAACACAGGCACTAGTCCCCTCCACCAGGAAGCCTACACAAGCCACGGAACCAAACTTAGCCACCGGGGGCAGACACCAAAAACAATGGGAACTATGAACCTGCAGTCTGTGAAAAGGAGACCCCAAACACAGTAACTTAAGCAAAATGAGAAGACAGAGAAACATAGCAGATGAAGGAGGAAGGTAAAAACCCACCAGACCAAACAAATGAAGAAGAAATGGCAGTCTACCTGAAAAAGAATTCAAAGTAATGATAGTAAAGATGATCTAAAATCTTGGAAATAGAATGAAGAAAATACAAGAAACATTTAACAAGGACCTAGAAGAACTAAAGAGCAAACAAACAATGATGAGCAACACAATAAATGAAATAAAAAATTCTCTACACGGAATCAATAGCAGAATAACTGAGACAGAAGAATGGATAAGTGACCTGGAAGAGAAAAGAGTGGAAATAAATACTGCAGAGCAGAATAAAGAAAAAAGAATGAAAAGAATTGAGGACAGTCTTAGAGACCTCTGGAACAACATTCAATGCACCAACATTCGAATTATAGGGGTCCCAGAAGAAGAAGAGAAAAAGAAAGGGACTGAGAAAATATTTGAAGAGATAATAGTTGAAAACTTCCCTAATATGGGAAAGGAAATAGTTAATCAAGTCCCGGAAGCGCAGAGAGCCCCATACAGTATAAATTCAAGGAGAAACATGCCAAGACACATATTAATCAAACTATCAAAAATTAAATACAAAGAAAAAATATTAAAAGTAGCAAGGGAAAAACAACAAACAACATACAATCCCCATAAGGTTAACAGCTGGTCTTTCAGCAGAAACTCTGCAAGCCAGAAGGGAGTGGCAGGACATATTTAAAGTGATGAAAAGGAAAAACCTACAACCAAGATTACTCTACCCAGCAAGGATCTCATTCGGATTCGATGGAGAAATTAAAACATTTACAGACAAGAAAAGTTAAGAGAATTCAGCACCACCAAACCAGCTTTACAACAAATGCTAAAGGAACTTCTCTAGGTGGGAAACACAAGAGAAAGAAAAGACCTACAATAACAGACCCAAAACAATTTAAAAAATGGTAATAGGAACATACACATTGATAATTACCTTAAATGGAAATGCATTAAATGCTCCCACCAAAAGACACAGACTGGCTGAATGGATACAAAAACAAGACCCGTACATATGCTGTCTACAAAGAGACCCACTTCAAACCTAGAGACACATACAGGCTGAAAGTGAGGGGATGGAAAAACATATTCCATGCAACTGGAAATCAAAAGAAAGCTGGAGTAGCCATTCTCATATCAGACAAAACAGACTTTAAAATAAAGACTATTAGAAGAGACAAAGAAGGACACTACATAATGGTCAAGGGATCGATCCAAGAAGATATAACAATTGTAAATACTTATGCACCCAGCATAGGAGCACCTCAATACATAAGGCAAATGCTAACAGCCATAAAAGGGGAAATCGACAGTAACACAATCATAGTAGGGGACTTTAACACCCTGCTTGCACCAATGGACAGATCATCCAAAATGAAAATAAATAAGGAAACACAAGCTTTAAATGATACATTAAACAAGATGGACTTAACTGATAAGGGCATTCCATCCAAACACAACAGAATACACTTTCTTCTCAAGTGCTCATGGAACATTCTCCAGGATAGTTTGTATCTTGGGTCACAAATCAAGTCTTGGTAAATTTAAGAAAATTGAAATTGTATGAAGTATCTTTTCCAACCACAATGCTGTGAGACTAGATATCAATTACAGGAAAAAATCTGTAAAAAATACAAACACACAGAGGCTAAACAATGTACTACTTAAAACCAAGAGATCACTGAAGAAAGCAAAGAGGAAAGCAAAAAGTACCTAGAAACAAATGACAATGAAAACAATACGACCCAAAACCTATGGGATGCAGCAAAAGCAGCTTTAAGAGGGAAGTTTATAGCAATACAATCCTACCTCAAGAAAAAACAAACATCTCAAATAAACCTAATCTTTCATCTAAAGCAATTAGAGAAAGAAAAACAAAAAAACCCCAAAGTTAGCAGAAGGAAAGAAATCATAAAGATCAGATCAGAAATAAATGAAAAAGAAATGAAGGAAACGATAGCAAAGATCAATAAAACTAAAAGCTGGTTCTTTGAGAAGATAAACAAAATTGACAAATCATTAGCCAGACTCATCAAGAAGTATGGGACAAGACTCAAATCAATAGAATGAGAAATCAAAAAGAAGTAACAACTGACACTGCAGAAATACAAAGGATCATGAGAGATTACTACAAGCAAGTATATCCCAATAAAATGGACAACTGGGAAGAAATGGGACAAATTCTTAGAAAAGCACAATCTTCTGAGACTCAACCACGAAGAAATAGAAAATATAAACAGACCAATCACAAGCACTGAAATTGAGACTGTGATTAATAAGAGATATACCATGTTCTTGGACTGGAAGAATCAACATTGTGAAAATGACTATACTACCCAAAGCAATCTGCAGATTCAGTGCAATCCCTATCAAACTACCAATGGTATTTTTCACAGAGCTAGAACAAAAAATTTCACAATTTGTATGGAAACACAGAAGACCCAGAAAAGCCAAAGCAATCTTGAGAAAGAAAAACGGAGGTAGAGGAATCAGGCTCCCGGACTTCAGACTATACCACATAGCTACACTAATCAAGACAGTATGTTACTGGCACAAAAACAGAAATATAGATCAATGGAACAGGATAGAAAGCCCAGAGGTAAACCCATGCACATATGGTCACCTTATCTTTGATAAAGGAGACAAGAATATACAATGGAGAAACGACAGCCTCTTCTATAAGTGGTGCTGGGCAAACTGGACAGCTACATGTAAAAGAATGAAATTAGAACGCTCCCTAACACCATACACAAAAATAAACTCAAAATGGATTAAATACCTAAATGTAAGGCCAGGCACTATAAAACTCTTAGAGGAAAATATAGGCAGAACACTCTATGACATAAATCACAGCAAGATCTTTTCTGACCCACTTCCTAGAAAAATGGAAATAAAGACAAAAAAAACCAAATGGGACCTAATGAAACTTAAAATCTTTTGCACAGCAAGTGAAACCATAAACAAGACCAAAAGACAGCCCTCAGAATGGGAGAAAATACTTGCAAATGAAGCAACTGACAAAGGATTAATCTCCAAAATACACAAGCAGCTCATGCCGCTCAATATTAAAAAATCAAACAACCCAATCCAAAAATGGGCAGAAGACCTAAATAGACATTTCTCCATAGAAGATATACAGATTGCCAACAAACACATCAAAGTATGTTCAACAACACTAATCATCAGAGAAATGCAAATCAAAAGTACAATGAGGTATCATCTCACACCGGTCAGAATGGCCATCATCAGAAAATCTAGAAACAATAAATGCTGGAGAGGGTGTAGAGAAAAGGGAACCCTCTTGCACTGTTGGTGGGAATGTGAATTGGTACAGCCACTGTGGAGAACAGTATGGCGGCTCCTTAAAAAACTACAAATAGAACTACCATATGATCCAGCAATCCCACTACTGGGCATATACCCTGAGAAAACGATAATTCAAAAAGAGTCATGTACCAAAATGTTCATTGCAGCTCTATTTACAATAGCCAGGAGATGGAAACAACCTAAGTGTCCATCATCGGATGAATGGATAAAGAAGATGGGGCACATATATACAATGGAATATTACTCAGCCATAAAAAGAAAAGAAATTGAGCTATATGTAATGAGGTGGAGGGACCTAGAGTCTGTCATACAGAGTGAAGTAAGTCAGAAGGAGAGAGACAAATACCGTATGCTAACACATATATATGGAATTTAAGAAAAAAAAATGTCGTGAAGAACCTAGGGGTAAGACAGGAATAAAGACACAGACCTACTAGAGAATGGACTTGAGGATATGGGGATGGGGAAGGGTAAGCTGTGACAAAGTGAGAGAGTGGCATGGACATATATACACTGCCAAATATAAAACAGATAGCTAGTGCAAAGCAGCCGCATAGCACAGGGAGATCAGGTGGGTGCCTTTTGACCACCTAGAGGGGTGGGATAGTGAGGGTGGGAGGGAGACGCAAGAGGGAGGGGATATTGGGATATATGTATATGTATAGTTGATTCACTTTGTTATACAGCAGAAACTAACACACCATTGTAAAGCAATTATACTCCAATAAAGATGTTAAAAAAAAAAAAGAAAAAGGCTTAAAATCAATGATCTAAGTTTCCACCCTAAGAAGTTAGAAAAGAATAGCAAATTAAACGTACGTAAGAAGGAGAAATAATAAAGGGCAGAAATCAATGAAATAGAAAACAGAGAAACAATAGAAAATTAAGCAAAACATGCTGGTGGAGGGCAAGAAATCAGTGTTATTGGCTCTAATTCATATTCTCCCAGAAACGTGCCTAAAAATCCACATATATCAAGTCCTGGTGGATCTCCAAGACAAATTTCTACTATTCCTCAAAAGTCTAGTTGCATTACAGAGACAGATCAGAACTAGCTCCTAAGCTAGAGGCAGAGAGCCCAACAGTCTTACATCTCTGTCCCTCTTTCAAGAAGACCTGGCAAACACAAAACCATTTAGCCAGTGATAATGCTAGCTATACCCAAATTTAGAAAAAACATATGTTCTACCCTTCCTCTTAAATAAAAAACTAGGGAATTTTTTTTCTTTGAGGGGGGGCACAGTGGTAAATCCTACTATTTAAAATGGATTAGAGAGCTGCTATTTAAAGGAAACCTCTTATGATCTCTTCAAAAGTATTCTTAAGCAAAAAACTATACTTAACTATTTCTGTATTTAGATTTTTGTACATTTTTTCTTAAAAAGGGAAATCCCTTTTTATTTTAAGTTTCCATTTAAAATTTTAATTGAGTGCTTCTCAGTAGGAAAATGCAAAAGAAAAAAAAAGTGCCCTCATTTTTAAGCATTTGATTTAAAGTACTCACTTCATTTAGGGTAATCACAACTCTGGGTCTCATTATGCCGAAATATAACCATCCTGCAGTAGTTCAGGTTACAGTTATGTGAAAGGAATCTTCATAGCTAGCACCTTTGTTCTGAATCTCAGTGACCCAATGGCCAAACCTATATATAAACTAAGTCCGTCCTTGGCTCTAAGCCACGCTTCCTCAAATCCTGAAAGGACACACAGCCACCACGCACAGTGCCTGCGCCTGCTCTGCCTCTGACCCATATGTGAGACCATCACATGTTGCAAACATCTCAGTTTCTCTCAAACACGCATGGCTGGTGTGGCCACTTCATCTTTGTACCCGCATCCCAACCTCTCCACTCTCCTCAGCTTAAAGGCCTCTCTTTTCTCCCTCTTTAATATATTAGTCCAATGTAATCTTTTCAAATCCCTAGTTTCTTTTAGCTTTTTAAAATCAATTCAACAAATGTCCTACTCTGACCTGCTCCACTACCCTCCCTAAAATAGTAAAAAACTAAGATGGGGCTTCCCTGGTGGCGCAGTGGTTGACAGTCCGCCTGCCGATGCAGGGGACATGGGTTTGTGCCCCGGTCAGGGAAGATCCCACATGCCGCGGAGCAGCTGGGCCCGTGAGCCATGGCTGCTGAGCCTGCGCGTCCAGAGCCTGTGCTCCGCAACGGGAGAGGCCACAACAGTGAGAGGCCCGTGTACCACCAAAAAAAAAAAAAAAAAAAAACTAAGATGCCTAACTGTTGTCTTAGGGTGAAAAGGTTAGAAGGGCTGCAATAATAAAATGCTTAAATGAGTCCTGAAAAAATTAACCCAGTAAGACTTCCACAGATGATATTCTTTACCCCCACAACAGTAACTCCATGGGCAATCTAGGAAAAGCAGCTTGATTTATAGTAAACCTGACATTATCTGGTCATCTCTCTAAAGTAATCCTGCCAACTTGGAAGATTATCCAGGGCAGGCTTGCTTCTTGGTAGCCATTGTCCATAACGTTTTATTTATTATTAGACTGTGTAGTGTTAATTATGCTGGCTGCTCTGCCAATGTTCTACAGAGACTACAGCAAGAGATCAAAACAATCATCCCCTAGTTATGAGTCACTGCAGCCTCTCCACACTACACACCACTGGCAGCCTCTCAAACCTGGAAAATGGAAGTTGTGTACACTACATGCTTATACAGCCTCTCACATTTAGGATGAAATACTAAGTTCCAAAACCTGTTCCATATACTTTCTAAAATACATTTTAATCCTGGTAAATTTTTGCTTAGCAAAGAATTACAGGTTGAGGAAGAGACAGTTTAGAAAATTTTCAAGGTCTGGTTTATCCTACAGAGAGGAGAATTCCTGCAAAAGTGAACTATAATTTAAAATTTTGCTTCACACTTAGATAATTGCTCCAGGGAGGGGCTCTTATCTCATTCATCTTTGTATGCCTGGTGCCTAGTAGGGAAGAAGGCTGCAATAAATGTTGAAATCAAAGCAGCAATACCCAACACATTAAAATGAAGTATTAATTAAAGAAAATTACATCCATGTCCATTCATAAACTCTTTGAGAGCTAAACCCAGGTTTACTGAAGCTTGGAATAAGACAGGATTAATATGCCAGCTATGAGGTTAAGGAAGTCCTTCTCTAACACCTGTTATGAGGCTAGGTTTAGTAGTACTTCAGTGATTATGAGCTCTGAGTCACTGCACTTCATTTTTACTGGACATTGATTCTACAGACTACATTTCCTCTTCACTCCTCAAAGCCAGCATATAATTTAAATCAATTATGGTTTAGGAGGCATAAAGTATAGTGAAGAGAAGCTGGGGGGTTCTAGCTCTGGCTCCACCACTTAGTGTGTGCTGGAACCTCACTCTCCTCCTTGTTAAAATGGGAATAACAACTTCCCTGTCTGCTTTATCATAAGGGTCAAATAAGGTAAGTGGGTCATAACACTATGCAAATTATTTAGTGTTACGTTAATAGTTTATTGCTAACATATTACATAATTAGGGTAGGAATTTCAAAATCATAAGCAAATAAATGTATCTTCTACTTTTCAGCCAAGCACACTAGTATTTCTCTTTAAGAGCCATTAGTATAATTTCCCCCCTCACATCTTTTATTATGAAATATGATGCTTAAATGTCACGCCCGGCACATATCAGTAAATAAATTCATAAAATAAGAAGAGTCTGGAAACCTCATTTTGTCTTCTATACCATAAATATCAAATGACAGCATAAGCAACAACTCTGACCTCTTGATGTCTTTTACGCTCAGCAACAGCAATGTCCATAGAGGACGTCAGCCAGTGTGGAACAGGATAACTTCAGATAATTGTATCTGATTCTCAGAGATTTTAATACACAGGTCTTACATTTTAAGCCATCTGACTCCTAAGACATTTGTCAAATGGTTGCTTTGATTGTAAAGACACAACTCTTCCCAAAATATCCCTAGGGATTAAGCATATCTAAAGGCCACACTCATTTGCTATAATTGCACTTACACAATAAAGCTCAGATATCCAATGACAGCTACAATTTGTAAGAAGGCAATTTAAACTTATATAATGCTCAACATTTTCTGGCTGAAATAACCTAAAAGGCAGCATTACACAGACACTCATTTTACTTTACCAAACTAAAACATTCAGTCGATAAATTTTCTACCATTTTCAAATTCTACACTGCATTATATTTACTGAGTCTAATCAGAGCTGCTATTTTTCTGTGCAGTTTTGTGGTCCTTTGAGCAAAAATCAACACTTCATTGCTAGAGGGAAGGAGTAAAGAAGATGAACTACTTGCTAGTTTAATGTTGCAGCTATGAAGTACATTATTTTAAATATCAAGGAGAACATTTAAGATGAAAAGGAGGTGTTTCGCCAGAGAATGCCAATGACCAAGGAGAGTACCAAACAGAAACAAGAGCCATAGCACATAAAGAATCCCACCGTGAAATGCTTCAGATATAGAATTTAATGTAAAGGATCAACAAGAGGAACAAATAAACACCTGAAGTTTAGTACAAACCTTAACTGTAAAACAAGAATTAAAAAATGAGGAAGGAGTCATTTCCTTTAGTAAAGGAAGGACATTTTCTACCTCAACAAACAAGGTATATGTTCTTTTAACCTATGCCCACTTAACAAAACTCCGAATTAAGCAACGTTCCCCATTCTCTCTGTGCAACATTTTCTGATGCCAAGTGCCCACTGAATGTCTCCAACTAAAGGGCTACTCTCTAGAAGGTTCAAGCACTTATTCCCCCACCAAAGCAGACACCAAGAATTAGTTTCTGCTCGCAAATCAGTTTATGCTAGTTAACATTATAATTACAGTTATGCAATAATTAAGTATTGCATTAAATGAAAAAAATACAAAAAGAAAATTGTTCCTATGAAAACTGAGCTATGCACCAGAAAGACCCTACAAAGGCGAGTCCCCAAAATTAACACTGCTGCCAAATTAAGTATTAGCAAGAAAAACAAAAAAGATTGGGCGAGAGGGTGTTCTCGAAAAATGTTTACCCCAAGCTCCAAAGTTCTCAAACCACTTGAAAAAAAAAAAAAAAAAAGAAAAAAAAGGACCTGGAAATGACAGATGTATCACGGGTAGCACATACATATGGAAGAAGATGGAAGTAGAACTCTAATCAGTGAACCCACATGCAAAATAAAAGCTTTAGCCAATAAGATGTTATTAGCAACTAAGTTTACACATTTTGACTTGAAATGCTAAAGGAATGTAGTTTTCTTTATGGTTTCCATTTTTAACAAGCTTTTAAAATTATTTATTATGTTTGAGATCATGTTAAAGGGACGTTGATATGTCTAAGGCTCACACCTAGGAGTTCATCCTGACAGTCAAGAGCACACATCTGTTTCCCCAAACACAAATTATAATGTATGCATTTACTTGTGAACGTCTAAAGAACAATTTTACTATAACACTTAAGAACCTAGCTCTGCAATGTTATACTCATTAGCGAGTTGAAACTAGGTAATTTTAAAAATCATGTCTCATCAATACACGTCAAAAGCCTAAAATACGTTCTTTGAACAAGTAACTCCACGAGGAATTTCTCCTAAGAGTAACTGCACAGACACATGTATAAGAGTGCTTACAGTAGTTTTGTTAACATAGCAAAACATCAGGGGATAGGTGTATTCACACCCAATAAAGTATTATGCATACATAAAAATTATTTACATCGATTTTACATCTTTGAACACCTTTGAAAAGGTGTTCAAAATATAGTATTAAGAGGCAGGTTATAGAATTTTAAATGAACATTCATCTTGCTGGATACACTGTAAATAAAAATGTTAGTGGTTATTTCCGAAAGGTGGAGTTATAGGTATTTTGAGTGTTTTTATTATTTATATTTTCTACTTTTCATATGTAGAAAACAGGAAACGCCTTCCAACATGTACAGGTCATGTTTTAATCTGTCAATTTAATTTATTAAATTAATGAAAAATTGTTAACACTGTTGAGGTGTCTTAGAAATGGCCCTAGATAGTGAAATCAACAAACCTGGATACCAGGATAGAATTTGCTATTAATCTCTCATGGGACCTCCTATTAGAAATTGGAGTCTGTATCTCCAACCCTTAAATCTGTACTGGCCTTGTAACTTGCTTTAAGCAATGGAATGCAGCAGAAGCAACACTGTAAAATTTCCAATCCCAGGTTTTAAGAGGTCTTGTAGCTTTCACTATTTCTCTTTTGCTGACCTGGGAGCCCCGTGAGAAGAAATCTGAGCTAGCCTCCTTGTGGGTGAGGAACCACATGGAAAAACAAGCCCAGCCAACAGACAGTGCTAACTGCCAGATATGGGAGTGAATCTTCCAGCTCCAAATTAAGCTCCAGATGATGGCTTCTACAAGTGACCTCAGGCAAGAACGGTGGAAGAAACATCCGCTGAGCCCAGCACGAATTACTGACATACAAAACCATGAGCAAATAAATGGTTGCTGTTTTAAGCCATTAAGTTCTGTGATCTATTATGCAGCAAAAGATGACGAATTTTCCCATCCACATAGTAAACTATTCATGTTTTGGATGTACTATTCTTATAGACTAATTTATCCTCCTAAAACAAAATTAAGATTATACTGTACATACTAGTTCTATGATTCTCTGGCATCTTTGAAATGGAACATATGCAGGGCCTCATGGTTATTTTAGATTCCAACTCAGACACATAAGGAGAGAATGGAACACTGGGAATTCAGAACACTTCACATTCTTTACACAAAAATCCTGTGTGCAGCTGTGGGCTTTTCTCCCAAAGCCCAAGAGCCTTGATGTACTTGACTTTATAGTTTCTCACTCGCTCATCAGTGGATGTGAGGCTGCACTGCCTGGTGTCTCAGAAACAGGACCAGGTTAGACACTGAAAAAAGTAAAACCAAGTTCATAATCACCACCCACCATTCTAACACCACCACCAATAATGAAGATGATAAAACTCAACATTCACTGAGAGGTTTAGCACATGCTAGCAATGAGCTGAACACAGCGTAGTAGTTAAGAATGTCTCTGGATCCACACTGCTCTGCCATTTCCTGTGTAACCCTGAGCAAGTTACTTCATCTTTCCAAGCTCAGTCTGCTTATTTGTAAAATGGAGATAATAACAGTATCTATCTGAGTTGTGAGAAGTAAATGAGATACGTGTAAAACATTTAGAACAGAGCCTAGCACAGAGTAAGTGCTCAATAATTATTAGTTTTCTGTATTATGTAATCAACATTTTACATGTGTCATCTCATTTAATTTAATCCCCACAACATTCTATGGATGAAGAAGTGTCAGGGAGGTGAAGGGCTTGCTAGGAAGTGGCACTGAGTTCCAAACTCACATTTTTCTGAACTGCAGTAGCTAAACCCTAAACCACGTGACATAACTTAAAGTAGCCGAGGAGTGTCAAACCAGACTCCTTGCGCCCAGGACATGTTCCATGTCTTCACAGCCTCTGGAGTTGGGCAAGGGTGATCACAGAGCCACCTCTAGATCAGAGCTGAAGAGCTGAGGTTCAGGATGGCCTCAGAGATTAACACAGCAATGTGTCAGACAATGGCACTGTGGTTTCCACAATTCTCTGAGCCAGCACTTAGTAGGTACTCAAAGAGTGCTGTTTGATTTAGTCTAACTGCATTCACTGTATTACTATTCCATTATGGGCAGTACGTTAAACTCCCTCCCTCTCCCGGCTCATTACGATTATGAAATTATCCAAATATAAAACAATGCGTGCTCATTTTACTGAAACTTTATTGTTTGCTATTTCAGAAAAACAGAAGCTTTTTTAGAGACCCTCTGAACCTATTATGTTTTATAGATAAAACAATAAACTTTTGTCCAAAGTCATTCAACTGATTAGCAAAAATGACTGGAACCAAGGAGATTTCTTTTTTTAATTTTTAAAAACTTTTCTACAGGAAGAAGGAAGTGAAACAGTAAGTGAGTTTAACCCACAGAACTGTTCAGCTAAGTTTAGTTCGACCCAAATTTCAGCTGGGTGATTTTGAAAATAACCACTTTCTCAGACTTAAAGGAAATGGTTAAGCAACCTCAGAGAAGTCATGTGTTCTTGCACTGTGGGAGACATTTTTTTTTAAAAAACTGAGTCCTTTTTAGGTAATACAACATCTTAACATTGTCCAAGCACTCATCAACTAAAATAACAGGTCTACAAGATGCTACAAGTTATTACGCTAATCTAGATATCCTTCTTTCCTTTAAAAAGAACAAAGAGAATAATTTTTTAATCAGTTTTTACAATTTACAATAAAATGAATTCTCAAGACTTTATGACCAAACCAGAAGAATAAAAGTCATTGAAAGGAAAAGACAAGCTGACAGTTCAAGACTGAGCAGCATGGTTTCATCCGGATCTCAGACAAAACAGAGATCAGATATGTATTGAAAAATTGTATTTTTAGAGAAATTTCTCATGTCATCCTTGTAGTTGATTTTTTGAGAAAATGTATCTGTGTGTGTCTCCTTTTTTCCCTGTAGTACTAGTTGAATCCTGGTACAGTAAAACATGATCACTGAGATGAGAGAATCTGTATAATTACCAATATAGGCATTTTCTGGCTAAGTGATGAAACTTTACTAATTTTTAAACTTTGTTTTTGGATGCAAATATTTCTAACACATTTTACTACTTTCCCACCTTCTTACAAAGACTAGACGTAACATATGGTCATCACTGGGAAAAAATAACTGCACTGAAGCTTGTTGGGACATAGAACTCAGTGTGCTGGATGATAAGAGTACCAATATAGGAAATGACACCACTGTACCTCATAATTTGGCCAACTTGCTTAAAAATGCATTTCAATTCACAACAAAGTTTACAACAAATCATACTGCATAGGATTTTTAAAAAGTTATAATTTAGATTTATTCATTGAACCAAGTTTCGCTGCAGCTGTTAACTCCAGCTATTTTTCAGGGGATTAGAAGCTCAACTGAAGGTCAATTTTAATTATGATTCTCATAGCAGACAGTAAACATTTCCTAAAGAAAAACAGAAATCATTCAGTTTGAAGAACAGAGAGAGAATGATTGAGAAAAAATAAGCAGTGCCTCAAATACCATTAGGAAATATCAAAAGAACTAAAAACACATATGTAATTGGAGTCCCACAAATACAGGAAAAAAAATAAAATACTCGGGCAAAAATATTATCCAAAGAAACAATGGCCCAAAACTTTGTAAATATGGTGAAAGACACGAATTTACAGATTCAAGAAGTTCAATGAACATCAAAAAAAACTAAGTCCAAAGAAAACCAAGCCAAGACACAATCGAACTCCTAAGAATCAAAAGCAAAGGAAAACTTGTAGAGGGAAGAGATATGGGAACATATGTATATGTATAACTGATTCACTTTGTTATAAAGCAGAAACTAACACACCATTGTAAAGCAATTATACTCCAATAAAGATGTTAAAAAAAAAAAAAAGCAAAGGAAGACTTGAAACCAGCTAGGAAAAAAAAAGTGACATATTACATATAGGATAACAATAATTCAAATACCATGGATTTCTTAACAAAAAACTATGGAGACCAGAAAATGATAGAGTCTTTAGTGTTTTTATATATATGGAACTATTATATATGTTTGTACAATACATATGATACATATATATTACACAAATATATTTATATCTTTGCATAAACTAGTATCCAGAATACACAAAGAACTCTTACAACTCAAAATAGTGGGCAGAAGATTTGAACAGCCACTTCACAAAAGAAAATGAACTAATGGCCAAAAAAACACATGAAAACATGCTTAACACCAGCAGTCATCAGGGAAATGCCAAGTAAAACCAAAGAGATACCATTACACACCCATTTGGATTGGCTAAAATTAAAAAGACTAATCATACCAAATTTTGGCAGGGATGTGAAGAATAAGTATTGTCATACATTGCTGATGGAAACGTGAAGTGGTAAAACCATTTTGGAATACAGTTGGCAGTTTCTTAAAAAGTTGAAACATATAGCTACTAGATGACCCAACCGATCATATCCTAGGTATTTACCCAAGAGAAATAAAAACAAATGTCTACACAAAGACTTGTACTTGAATGATCACAGGAGATTTATAATAACCCAAAACTGGAAACAAATGTCCATTAAGAGGTGAATGGATAAACAAATTATGATCTATCCATATAATGGAATAGTATTCAGCAATAAAAAAAAGCAAAACAAAAAAGGGGGGGAACTACTGATATTATTTGGATGAGTCCCAAAATAAAATAATTATGCTGAGTGAAAGAAGCCAGGCCAAAAACAATAGTGTATGACTCCATTTATGTAAAATCTATATAATTCCAGTTACGTAAAATTCCAGAAAATGTAAGCTAATCTATAGTGAGAGAAAACAGATCAGTGGTTGCCTAGGAATGGGGAAAGAGGGAGGGATTTTATTTTCTTTGACTTTAAAAAATGTAACACCAAGAATCAGGAATATCGAACATTTCGGTACTCTGATTTTAATTATACAAAGACCAATCTGAGAGGCTTATTCATTTGAACAATTACTGCACATTCACATGCCACACTCCAGGCCTTTGTTCCACAATTATTTTTTGTCCATTAACCCAAAGGAACCATAAAAGGTCTTCTGTTAAAAAATATTCCTGACACTATAAACACGAACACAGTGAAGGGGTAATTCTCTATAATGTTAGTAAGTATACAAATATTTCAAGGTACTTTAAATAGATGGGTTAGGATGGGTGGGTATATCATATACTTTTACAGAAGTTTTACAGAACTTTTAAGTTCAGTTGGCTTAACATACATGCACATGCCAGGATGTCCATGTCTGCATTTCATCACAGTTCACCATATGTCTTATTTGGGGGGTAGAGAAAGAGAAGACAGTTTTTTCCCCCAGTTTTATTGAGAAATAATTGACATACATCACTGTGTAAATTTAAGGTATACAGTATGATGGTTTGATTTACACATATTGTGAAACGATTACCACAATAGGTTTATTTAACATCCATCACCTCATATAGATCTAATAAAAAAAAAAATTTCTCCTCATGATGAGAACTCTTACGATCTACTGTCTTAACAACTTTCCTATATATCACAAAGCAGTCTTAACTACAGTCATCATGTTGCACATTAAATCCCTAGTACTTATCTACCTTATAACTGTAAGTTTGTACCTTTTGTCCACTTTCCTCCAACTTCCCCTCCCCCTCCCCTGCACCTCTGGTAACCACAAATCTGATTTCTTTTCCTATGAGTTTGATGTGTGGGTTTTTTTTTTTTTCCCTTGGATTCCATATATAAGTGAGATCATACAGTATACGTCTTTCCCTGACTTATTTCACTTAGCCTCTAGGTCCATTCATGTTGTTGCAAATTGTAGGATTTCCTCTTTTTATGGCTGAATAATATTCCACTGCATGTGTGTATATATACACACACATATATACATATACGTACACACACACACACACACACACACCCCACAACTTCTTTATCCATTCATCCATAGATGAACATTTAGGTTGTTTCCATGTCTTGGCTACAGAAAATAATGCTGCTATGAACATGGGGGGCACAGATATTTTTTGAAGGGGAAGATAGTTTAAGTAGATCAATCCTAGTCATTCATGGTCCCAAAGAACCCACAGAAAAAAAGAGAGTTGATTCTAGTTCTCTTAAAGGTCTAAATCATTCTATGGTGGGATAGGCATGGGACAAAGGATTTTCTATCATTTTGGACTCAGCAGATCAGGACAAGTAGAAAAAAATAATTAAACTTAACCTTGTAGGACTTTAATTCATCAAAATTAAGATAAGTCTAAGAAGTTACCAAAGGACTGAGAAGTTAAATGATATTTCCATATTATGTGTATGTTGGAAGGAGAAGGTTTTGGGAAAGAGGGGCAGCTTGTTGAAAAGCCAAGTGCCCAGCAACAGACAACTGGTTTAAGAAGATGTGGTGGATATATATATATATGTATATATATTACTCAGTCATAAAAAAGAATGAAATATTGCCACCTGCAGCAACATGAATGGATCTAAAGAAAATCATACTAGTGAAGTAAGTCAGACAGACAAAGGCAATTATTATATAATATCACTTACATGTGGAATCTAAAAAATAATACTAATGAATCTATTTACAAAACAGAAACAGGCTCACAGACATAGGAAACAAGTTTACAGTCACCAAAAGGGAAAAGGGGGGACGGGGAAAGGGATAAATTAGGAATATGAGATTAACAGATACACACTACTATACATAAAATAGATTAATTACAAGGATTTACTGTACAGCACAGGGAACTATATTCAGTATCTTGTAATAACCTATAATGGAAAATAATCTGAAATATATATATATAAAACAAATTGAATCACTTTGCTGCACACCTGAAACTAACATAATATTGTAAATCAACTATACTTCAATAAATGGATAGGTCTGATAGGAACTAATAAATGTAAAATGATTGATCCAAATGGAACATCATGGCTTGGCAACCACCAAAAAATAACAATAAAGTTGTTTGGTTTTTTTTTTAATAATAAAAAAGAAGAAAACCCTTCAGATATAAACAGAAAATAGATAAAAATCAATTTTTATTTTTTAAAGCTAATTAAAAAATTTTAAATAATTCTGTGTCCTCCCTAGTTCAGAACCATCCAGGGATGAAATAAATGACTGTAGAATACTCAAATAACAAAGGCATCTGATGTGTGGTTTGTCAGATATGCCTGGCTAGAACATTTCCTTCTCCTGTGACCTAGATCTGTCTTAAGAAACTTGCTGCCCAATTCCAACAGCCCCACTTTCTACCTGCTGCGAATTCCTAAGGTATTCCACCCCAGTCTCTATGAAAGACAGGTTTAACGTTTAGAGTAACAGTTCTCAAGATGTGGTATGGGTACCCCTGGGAATTTCTGATACTCTTTCAGCCAGTCTTCAAGGTCAAAACTATTTTCATAATCAGATGTTATTTGCTGTTTTCATGCCCATTCTCTCATGAGTGTACAGTGGAGTTTTCCATAGGCTACATGATGCTTTATATAACAGACTGAACACAGAAGCAAATATGAAAATCCAGTTGTCTTCTGTTATGCCAGACATTAAAAACAATTGCAACAATGTAAAATAATGTCTCTCACTAATATTTTTGTTTTGGAAATAGTTATTTTATTTAAAATGTTATTTATGTTAACATGTAAAAGGCTTTTTATTATTATTATGAAATATGTTAATAAACATTTAAAATATCTCTCAGTGTTCTAAGTATCCAGATATGGTAAGTATCTAGAGACAACCCACACAAACAAAAGCTCTTAGGGGTCCACAATAATTTTTAAGAGTATATAAAAGGGGTCCTGAGACGAAAAAGTTTGAGAAGCATTAACTGTGCCTTCAAAGATAAAGGAAAAAATCCCCAAACTCTCCAGAGATCTTGATTCAAGCATGGACGTCTCAGTATATTGTTAGAAAATGTATATAGAGTAAACACATAAAGTAAGGAAAGTAAATATAGAAGGTCTGAATCACTCTATAGTAGGGCCGGAAGGGACAAGGGATTTTGGATCATCCTGGATTCCTGGGTCCAGAAAAAACTACTTGAATTTAACCATATATGCCCCTTTGAGCATCCTCAGGCAGGAACGTGGACTTCAATAATTTGTCCCTATGAAAAAACACAACCTTCTTTACCTTCAGGTAAACAAAATTGTCCAAAGCGAAGGCTGCCTGTTATGGACTGAATTGTTTCTCCCCCGCCCCCAGCTTCATATATTGAAGGACTAATCCCCATTGTGACTGTTCTGGGAGACAGGGCCTTTAAGGAAGTGATTAAGGTGAAATGAGGTCGTAAGAGCAGGCTGACAGAACTGGTGTTCTGAGCAGAGGAAGAGACACCAGGGCTCTCTATACACACAGAAGAAAGGCCATGTGAGGACACAGCAAGAAGGCAGCCATCTGCAAGCCAGGAAGAGGACTATCACCAGAAACCAACCATGCCGGCATCTTAATCTTGAACTCCTAACCTTCACACTGTAGGAAAACTTTTGTTAAGCTACCCAGTCTGTGGTACCCTGCCTATACTCTGTTTCCATGTAAGCACTCCATAAATATACTGAGTAAGAGGGGGAAAAGGAGACTTTTTAAGTGGGAAGGAGATGTTGAATAAATGTCTTTACAGTTCACACACCATTATTTATGTCACGTGGCCACTAAGCAGATGTTTAAGTGTTGTTCTTCTCAAAATGTCACCTATTTTTTACCTTTGATTAATATCAGGACAGAAACATCCACATTTTTTCCTACTGGTTAGTGTCAGGTCTAAAATTCATGCTTTCATATTTCAGTTCGTACTATAATTAACTCATACCATTAGTTATTCTATTTTGTCAAGGGAGCCTTGCCTGTCAATGGCTTTACCTACTTGACAGCCATGACACAGCTTCACCTCCTTTACTCTTTCCGTAAGGCCAGCTGAATGCTTATGCATAACCAATTCATGCCTCTTACCAATTCTGGGATAGTAGGAAATTCCTTTCTAAAAGTCAAATCTAATTGGCTTGGGAATTGTTTTTGTGGCTCTCTAATGAAGGGCAAAATAACCCAATGGCAGGTCAGCCAGAAGGCCCTACAGCACTGCAGGAAAAGAAATTGATTTAACTGTACCACTTTGGTCTCAAATGCACAGTGGCTCTCTAGCTATGAAAAAGGCACAGAAGATTAAAGGACAAGGGAGGAAAATGTTGGGTCATTCTTTAATTTTGATTTTGAAAATGCTTCAGAGTAAGAGACACCCTCTCTCTAAGCATCATCTTCCCTCCCCTCAAACACAGGGACCATGTCTTATTTAGCACTATCTTGCCGGTACAAAGCACAGGGTCTGAAACACAGCAAGTGCTCAAAATGCATTTCAATGGAAAGGGAAGCTGAATGAACATTGATAAGAATATTCAAAAAAAGCACCTTGAAATTACTCTATTTGTTATAGACATATTTATAGAAAAAGGAAGAGCACTGAAATTCTACTTTACTTGCAAAAAATAAAAGAAAAAAACCTCCAAATTAAAAGAGCACAAACAAAACAAAATTGCTATTTAAATGTTTTAGAGTTGTTTGATGTAATATTAGTCTTAGATAACATTTACTGAATATCCAATATGTATGAAACACTACAGATGCCAACTCTAGTGGCAACCAAATACAAGAGAACTGTATTTTTAATCTGTTAAATGTAACTGACAGTCCCTGGCTGAACAAGCATGCATGTTCTTTACACAGAATTTGAAATGTGGTTTTTAACCACTGAGAACATGAATCCTAAACTAGTGGTACCTCTGCTTTCATAACATACTTTATCCTTCTTTGAGCATCCCTGGGAATAAATGTGGACTCCAGTAACTTATTCCTGTGGGAAAACACTATCTTCTTAACCCTGAGGTATCCCAGGGGCAATTATAGCCCCAGATGAGGAATACCTCTACTCCTTCCCATGCAATCCATCCATATAGCCACCAAACACTTGAAGGATTATTCCTTACATCCTTTACCTTGATGTTTGATCAAAATCACTACCTTGTATGTTTCAGAAGTTCAAAATGTTATCTTTGTGAGGAAAACAAACAAAACCCAGATCCAGAGCCTCTTGGCAGGGTTGAAGTAAGGAGGTAAACTGCCATAATTCATAATAGATTCTTAGAGCCAAAAGCTGCTGCCAAGTTACATTTATTCAGCAATAATAATAATAAAATAAGGGTGTCACTGTCACTAGCAGAAATACAAATTCACTAGTAAAACTAGCTTCTTAGTAAGCTTCCTGTGAGGAAACATAACAAAATAGGTATGAATTTAAATACACATTATATTATAGACATGTTTGTTTACATTCGTGACGCCTATGATATTTGTAGGCCTTGTTACCAGTAAACGAAGTATGTTTATTCTATATCCTCACGTTAACACTACCCCTTTTGGTCTTTAATTCCTCACCATTTCAACCCCACCTAACAGACAAAATATATATAATACCTAAGACTGAAATAAGTTCTACTTGTGTGAATAATGAGGTGTTGCATATTACATTTGCTTGAAGGAACAGGAAAATCACACGTAAGCCAGAATTAAATTGGATGTAGAAATGAGTAGTTCCTCTAGTTTGGCAACACTTCCCTGAAAGTGTTACAAATGCATAATAATGGTTAATAAATATAAAATGGAAAGAATCCTCCCTTATACTAGCCTCAAGCCTTTAGTAAACAAGATACAAGAAATACCGTATGTTCATCATTTCAAAATCTCACCATGGCTGGAATATGCCAAACTATCATGTACCTTAAACTTCAGTGAATATCAGAAAAATTTTTGAGTTTCTGTGCATATTTTAGTTTTTTAACTAAAGATATTAAAACATCTCGGTAATATCCTTAAATAAGAATCACAGAGCTAGTGAGTGAGGAGCTAGGATTTGAATGCAGCAGTCTGACCTGCTCTTCACTATTATGCTACACTATGCAGTAGTCTTATGAAATGAGGTAGATTCATGGACAGATCTCCAAAATGAAGAAATAAAAGTACTGATTGACATATATACACTACTATGTATAAAATAGATAACAAATAAGAACCTGCTATATAAAAAATTAAATTAAATTTAAAAAAAAAGAAATAGAAGTACAAAACCAAATGTACCCAAGGAGAATGGTGTGGGATGGGACCTGTCCTTCTCAAAGTCTGATAGTCTTTGAAGAGAGTGTACTGACTTGTGCATCCGTATACCTTTAAAAAAAATTAATTCTACTGGAATGTAAGCTCCTCAAGGGCAGAGACCATTCTTCATTCATATTGTACTCCAGCTTTAAGAATAAAGCTTGGACTAAGTTAGCATACAGTGAAGGTATTTATTTGAGGGGGTATCTTTTAAAAAAGAGTTAAGTGGGGATATGTCAAAGACAAATTAAAAAAAAATCTGTTAACTGAGCTAGTTTAAAATGGTATGCAAGAAAATTTGCATTAAAACATTCACAGTATGCTTCTTCTCTGACCCCCACTCCTGACTCCCCAATGCAGAAGAATGCAGCAAGGAGACATGGAAAACTAATTTTGGTTTGTTATACTTTTAATCTTGGTGATAAAAATAAGAGGTGAAGAAAAATTATTAGCATGATGTAAACAGGAAGAAATTCAAAATGCAAAAAAAAAGGGGAAAATAACAACAACCAAAAAGAGAAGAAAATAACTAACTAGATTTGAACCCCAGCACTACCTGGTTTCAGTGAAAAAGAATTAAGCCCAAAGCACTCATCTTCTACAAAATTTTTTGTACTATATATTTCTGCATTTATCTTCTCTGGTTGTTATCCACAGTGGAATTAATATAGAACCAAGAGAAAATATAAAATTTACAATAATGTACAAGGTTCTAACAATAACCATTTAATTCTACTGAATAGCACTCAAAAACAGTGTCAATTCCACAGAGGAAATAATCTAGTTAAACAATTCTGGCTAGAAGACACCAAAAAGCATCAGGTTAACAGTGTAACAGTGCAAAACAGACCAGTTCAGAATACTGAGAGCATTTAGTTCCTTTATCCTTATATTTATTATTATGACAATGATCAGAATTCACATAAAGATATGCCATTTTAGTCACTTAAAAGTTAGCCAATATCCTTGTGGGCAAAATAAAATTATTTTAGCTTAATTTTCAATTTTCTTTTCCTTTTCTAGGCTAGTTATTTTATCCTAATGTTTATATTTATATCAAATATGTCCTCCAGTCAAACTTATAATCTTTATCTTACAAAATATTTCTAAAAATCTTTCCTCATAACATAGGTCCCACAGTCCTTGACAATCCTCAGGGTACCTCTTAGAAAGATTTAGCTATGAAAATGTCATTGACGACTAAATATTTATGCTCATTAATCTCTTGGGCAAAGCTACATACCTTTGTAAAATCTAAAGCTAAAAAGTTTATCTTTAATTCCATCAACTACCTGGATATTGTTTCAAAAAAATCTTAACTGCAACCGCAAAAAAAAAAAAAAAAAAAAAAAAAAAATTTCTGGGGCTTTCCTGGTGGCGCAGTGGTTGAGAGTCTGCCTGCCAATGCAGGGGACACGGGTTCGTGCCCCAGTCCAGGAGGATCCCACATGCCGTGGAGTGGCTGGGCCCGTGAGCCATGGCCGTTGAGCCTGGGCTCCGCAACGGGAGAGGCGACAACACTGAGAGGCCCGGGTACCACAAAAAAAAAATAAAAAATCTTAACTGCATAATTCCTTAGTTAACATGAAAAACGGCATTCAGCATAATAAATTATGAGTTTTATTATGAGTGCTTATTATGAGTGATTTAACAGAGAGTGCATATCACTGCATGAGATCTGCAGAAGAAGTTTCTAAGAACTCTTCAATATACAGAATGCTTATGAGTTAGATAATACTTCAGTTGGTGAATAAATTTGCTAAACTTGATCTCAGATGGATTTGAACAAATAACTATTTTATTAATAATTCTGAAATATTTCTCCATCAGAATGATAAAACACAAAGTAAATGATAGTACCAAATCTATAGCAAATGCTGTCAATATACAACTTACTGAGAGCCAGTTTGATTATCATGAACCTATTTTTTTTTAAATAGTGATTATCCATAAGTCTGGGATTGTAACCACATTTTTTCTACCAATAGTTATTGTCACTTGATTATTTGCCAAGAAAAGCTTCTATGTATGAATTCTTCAAGTCTTTATCTCAAAAGCATTTCCCAAATTGGCAATTAATTACAACAGAACTATGTACCCAACTGCAATGAACAACTGCACTCTAGGCTAGCCACACTTTAGTGAACGTGCATTTATTTCTATCCAACTCAGCACACTATCATTTTTATCTAATCTCCAAGTCAGACTAGACCCTCCTTCCTACATTGAACTATTTTTCTGTGTGCTTCCTTCAAATGGAAAATTACTAAGCGTCTCGGTAGCTTGTATGGATGCAGATGGAAGTGAGGCTGCTGTTTTAAACAGCAATGCATTTCTTATTCCCACAAACACCCAACACTCTACCCTCAGTTTGAGCTGTTTTCTTAATCTAGGTGTCCAATCTAGATACTGAAAGGCCAATGCAGTGCCCCAAAAGGTTTAGGGACTAAGCATTTAGTTTAAAGAGCAGAGAAACTACTGCTAAAAGTATAAGGGGAAACCAGCCCAAACTTACAGGCACGATCTTAATATATCTAGGACACGCTAGTTCCTCCCACCAAGCCCCAAGGGGCTTACTTAGCCATTGAGGCCCTTTTGACAATTATGGGACAAGAAGAAACTAGACAAATATTATACTACTTCTGTCTTCAAATCACACTACTAACACCAACTTAAAGAAAGATCTTTTAAACATTTAGCCCTCCTTAATCACTCCCACTAAACTCCATTTTTCCTCTAAACAAAACTCTGGAATGGTGTAATGTTGAGGCGATGAATATTCTAACAACTGTTTTAAATCTTATAAAATAACAATTTCAGCTGTGACCCAAAGCCTCCTTAACCACCGGAAAGCTCCTCTATGACACCAAATGACACCTGAGGCAGTTGTCTGGGAGACACTACCACACAGTCCTGGTCATCATTTGCTGTGAGATCCAGGAAGGAAAGGAGCACATCCAACCCACAGAGGTACCAGTTCTCTCAATGCACTTCCCATTCTCCTGTTCTCTCAGCTTATGAAGCTCTCCCTGTAGAACATCAGAAAACCTCCTTAAACACCCCTCCTCCCAGATCTCTGGCTTGGCCTCCCCCAATAGCACCAGAGGTCTGGAGAAGACTCTGGACCATCCAATCCCCCAATCTACAGAAGTCCAGACAATTGGCTGGAGTTTTGTTTTGGTGACTTCATTCTTTAACTAAGTGGGAGGAATTCCCAGGAGGACCTTCATTAAGGAAAAGAGCTTCAACGGGTCTTCTACATTGGAACTTGATTCTCCACTGTTTTTTCAAACGCCCTTGGAAGCCTGAATTTTCTTTATTTGGAAAATGAACTGATTTCTAGTTTAGATGCAAGGCTGGAATTTTTAAAAAACTGGTTCATTGTTCAACCATAAGCATCAGTAGAAAGGTGAAACAAAACCAGGCAATAAAGAACAGTGACTGCCACCACGATGGTCCCACAAGGTCAACGGCTCAACAGTACTCTGTATTTTTTTTTTTTCTTGAAATCTGAAACATTCAGGAAAGTGAACAGTACTAACTTACAAGTAACTGTGACTTTTCTGACTAGGAAAGAGAAGCACACAGTATGATTAAGCTCACGGCAAATGTTTTCTATCTCCTTCTAGGGCCTCCAAATGCCAGTCTTAACTCATTCATCCCCTCACCCCTCCATTTCTTTTGTCCAACCAGACCCACCTACTTCCCCTTTCCAACCCTGACTCTTATCTTTCAATCTCACACAACAGTGTCCTACTCTCCAAAAGAGACTCATTTCCAAGCCAAAGACTTGCAAGGCTCAATGTATGACCATTTTGAAAAATCTCTGCCTATCAGCTTCCTCCTTACCTTAAATCTCTACATAGCTCTCACCTTCATCACTAATTCCCTTTAAGTCCCAGTTTTCCCCAAAGATCTTTGGATTCAGAGTCCTACAGGCACTCCCAGGATAATCACAAATGGATTACAACAATGAATCAGGTTACAGGGGAATCCTGACCGCTCTTTCATAGACACAGAAACTCTTACTGTCACACTGTACAGAAACACCAGGGCAATGAGCAGCCTTCTCTACAAAGCCCACTGGATAAAAAAGGAGCTGTACCACGAAGGGCTCCAAAATTTCCCTCATTCCCATTCCTAGTTTCCAGTGAACACTCTTAAAAGATACATATCTAGGAATTCAAATTAAAAAAAAAAACAAAAACCTGTTTCTCAGCTTGCTCCAATGATGTTACGGAAAAGTGTAGTGGTATTAGCTCCAACTCCAACCTCCTACAGTTTTTAAGACATGTGGTAGCTAATTAACAGAATGTGGCTGCACTGTCCTCCTCACCTCAAGGGCCAAGAACCACAGGCCTGATTCAGCTCCATCCCAACTTCTGGGGTAACTCCGGCTAAACTCCTCTATACCTCAATCTCCTAACATTTTCACAGAGAGAGTCAAAACGAGGCTGTTTTCTAACAGGAGTGTTACACTTAATCAGTAGAAATGTAAACTTATTGTTGACAGATGTTATATGAACAGGTTATAAAGACAATCCTGTACATTTATTTCATAATTAGAAATCTTCTATATTTTCTTCTTCTGTATTCTATTATTTTCACATTAGCATGAAAATAAAACTAGATTATTCCATTTCATTTCTCTTATTGAGGTTAGCATTAACTGATAGCAGGTTCGTGGGGCTTTTTGTAACTGTGCCTAGCAGAAAATCTACTTGTAAACAGGCATTTCAAAAATGGTGTCTGACTGAATTACTGAGGAGGAAATCAACCCTTGCTTATTTTCTATATGATAATTTCCTTATAACCAATCTTTATGGTTCTATCTCTTTCAAGCTGAGTTCTCAAGAATCATTTACAGATAAATGATAATCACTGGTTTTAACTGTTTCTAAGATATGCTGTCTATTTATCTTGTCTCAAGATACTTTTTTGGGGAAGTTGTTATGTAAAGTGAAGAACTTTTCCACCTCTGCTTTCCAGTTAAAAACTGATTGGTTTCTAGTTACAGCCTCAACCTTATACTATTAAATGTTGTTAACATTCAAATCCAGTACACTCCTATTTCCCTTAACTGAAATAAATATTTAAGACAGAAGGATAAAAGCAGAATTTAACTTATATCCCATCATATAGAGGAACTATTATCTTCCATTTTTAAGGTTTTTTTTCTCAATATGGTAAGTTATCACAGAACAAAAGAAAACTGTATATGAACAGAATGTGGTAAGCTCACATTTTTGACAGTTGCTAAAAAAAAAATTTTAAACAAATGCATATCTATAGGATAAATGTTATTTGTAAGATTAAAAAGGTGAAATCACAATTTTATACTGCCTTACAATCCATGAATATCTAATTAGTTGTCCAGACTTCCCATTTTGGAAGTTGGGAAATACTTGCACTTGGATGCCAATCTGAAAACAAAAAAAAAATAGTTTTATAAGACAGGAAAGTCCCCCTTGTTTGATTATGTACCAGGCTGTAGTACTAAAGTGATTACTGGGGGCTTTGGGGAAAAAAAACTGTTTAAATTATGTTTTCAGTGCTGGAGCTTCAAAATGTCATCCTTTTCCACCCTCTGAAGATTTACTTTGGGCCATACCACAAACTAGAAAGCATTTAAAAATACACACACACATATACACATAAATATATACATATGGAATTTGCTTATCTAGTAAACTTCTCAAAAGCTCCCTTCTGGTGAATACTCCTAGTATGCTCAAAATGAAGTGCAGATTCCTAGACCCAACCTCAGACCTCCTCAATCAGACTCTGAGGGTGAGCTCTGTATTTCCATTCCTTAACATAAATTTAAATTATTCTAAAATACCCCAACCCTGCATGCAAATGAGAACAAATAAAACTAGGTGGTCATCAAATAATTACTTGCCCTAATCTAGTACATCTATCAAAAGACCTCTAGAGTTGCTATCTATTTTTTGTTTGGTTTTTGGTAATATATCAATCACTGCTCCGTAACAGTTTCACTTCTACCTGCCTAACAGAACATAATAGTTACTACCAAACCAATCTTGAGTACTAGTCCAGCACATTTCTCTCCCCATAAAAAAAGCACCAAAGATCCAAAGCCAGACTGGATATCTAGTCTTCAGCATAATAGTCACGAGTCCCCACCAAGGGCAAGACCAAAAATATCTCCTGAGGCAAATGGAAATTCTTGGCAATAAGGTGCCTCCTGGTAAGCCCTTTCTGGAGATGTGCATATTAAATGGATTACAGCAGTGTGTTACCTCGACAGGTTAACATAGGACAGTCATCAAATAAATCCATTATCAGCAGGCAGAGAGCAGGGTCCAAGAAAAATGAGCCATACCTGAAGCAACTTTTGACAGAAAACACGGAAAGTAGAAAAAGCCTTACTGGAACAGATGAGTACTGAAAACCAAATTAGCAAAACAAACTGAATTTGCCTCCTTTACAAATTTACCTTTTCAGGAGGTGAAATCATTGACAAGATTTTAACTGAAAGATACGTGGGTCCCAAATTACTGAAACTTTTTTGTTAAGCTCTCACACCTCTCTCCATATACAGGGATATATGAGAAAATGTAAGTGGTGACGATTTTATTGAAAGAGAATAAATGTGTAACAGAAGCCCACACCAAACTTGATAAGCCCTGCAATAATAAATTCTATGGGTAATGGAATACCCTGCACCAGAACACACAGACCTATGGGAGAATTAGATGTACCTATTCTTTGTACTCAAAAGGATTACGTACAAAGATAAACATACTTTACACTATACCCTGTCCTGTTTGAAGACACTAGAAAATTCTACAGTTATTCTTCAAAAGTTCTGAAATAAATAATGAGTCCACCTTAAACCTGAAAAGCACCTAAATTGCTAGGACCTAATTTCTATTCTCCTTGTTAAAGGACGCTAGATAATGAGTGATTAATACATTAACTAAAATGATGCATTGCTAAACTGTCTCCAGCACAGATTCTGAAAAATCTGGAAGATAGACAGGAAAGGATTAGAAATCCAATTTCCTACATGAAAGTTGAAGCATTGCTTCTTTTTTGTTCTCCTCTCTGGGGCTTTTCCACTGCCCTCCCAAATGTGACAATTTGCAAATATTCACATCTAGAGAAGCATATGCTAAAACTATTCTAAGACGGGAGAAAAGACCCCAATTTTAAGACTTGAGAATGTACTTTAATTCTGTAGGCACAGGTTCACCAAATCAGCTAGCAAAAATCTTGGCCAACTGGGTGACTCAGCCTTGCTGTGAGGTTTTTTTAATTTTAATTTATTGGAAACTTCTCGTTTAAAACCCCACAAACATGGAATCTCCAAGCTTTATACCTAGAACAAAGAAAAAGCCTTGGAATACTCATTGGAAGGGATTTAAGGATTTGTATTAAACATATTCTATACCAAAGTACTAGATGGTCTCTATGCTTCCTTTCAGCTCAAATCTTCCTTATTTTTCTTAGTAACTTTACCAGACTATCCTTAGAGCCTTAGTAATTACAAATAGAACCTGAATGAGAAAGAAAATTCAGAATTAAAGTTGTCATCATTAAGCCTAATTAAACAGGCAGGAAGATGGCAGTAGAATAAAGCATTCTGAATTAGGGACAGGGAGAATTACGAGTAGTTCGCAGTCCCATGAATGAAACACCGCATACAACAAAGTCTGGCTAGGGTTTAGGACATACTGGACAACGTTTCTGTCTCCTGGGTGGCAACGGACCCACCCAAACAGGGATAGATTTTGTCTTCTATTAATGCGACAAACTACTGATATCTATCTTAAGTAACCAACCACCCGCAAGAAAACACATGTCAACTAGAAAGATGACTCTCATTTGAGTGTGAATTCTCCCTTACTGGCACTTTTCCTACTTTCTATCCCAAAAGGGAATCCATATACTCAACGCCGCAAACTGTAAGACATCTCACCCCAACACTGTGACTCTGGCACTTCTGGTCCAAACAAAAGCCACCGTTTTAAGTAGGGTGGGATTTGTTCGCTCCATTCAGTAAAGGGCTGTGGCTGTTAGCAGAACATCCTGCAGGCTCCTGCTTTGACACTTGCCTCATGTCACACTGTGCAATCACCGTGACGGACCCTTGATATTTAATGAGTCTTCGACTGAAAAACTGACATTCTCGGGAGCCAGGGAAACGAGGCTTGAACGCCCTGCGGAGTGCGTCCGAAAGAGACGGGAGGGTGGCAATGCCGGCAGAAACATCCTCGGCACTCAGCTGGGGTGATCAAGTCTTTCCACAAGTTTCTCTTCCTTCCACTAAATTAACCTGCCAAGCCCCCACCCCGTCCTATTAGGAAAAGTCACACCAGCAACTCGCTGAAGGACGGGGGGGACAGCTCCCAGCGCGCCACAGAAGTTGGGTTTGGTCGCGGTTTAACCCTTCCTGCCCCAGAGCCATGGCCGATACCCCCTTCACCCGGGGCAAACCCAGGCTGCCAACTTTCCCGCTGCCCCCTCCTCTGCGCACAGCAGCCCAAACTTTGCTGTTCGTCCACCTGGGCGCGCAGCGGAGCGTGGGGTCTGGCCGCACCCGACACCGCCCCCACCCGGGGCAGGCGGCGGCGCTGACCTTCACGCCAGCCCCCAGCCAGCGACCGCTGCCGCCCGCCCCCTCCCCCGAGCCTCGAACTGCCTCCCGCGGTCCCCTTCCACCGCCCCCAAACGCTCGCGGGAAAACCGCGGCGGGGGCGACTGCAGCTCGACCTCGCGTGTCACGACTGCCCACGACCCTCTGGGCCCCAGAGAGCACCGGTCCCGGCCCTGGCTCCTCTGGCCGCCCACTCACCATCCGTGAAGGGATCCATTTTCCCCCCGCCGCGGCTCCTTTCAGCCGGAGAGCCCAAGCTTCCTACTCCAAGAGCTGAAGCGGCCCTGCCGACTGAGCATGCCCAGCGCGGCGCCGAGGGCTGTCGGGGAGGTGCCGCGAGGGGCGGCGCCGCTCCGCCCACTCTGAGATCCGCCGCTCCGGGTTTTCGCTACAGCTGCAGAAAGAGCGAGGGAAACTAGAGGAAAAAGCACCACACAGGCCTTGGCTGACTCCTGGGAGAGGAGCGGGAGGAGCGGGTTAGATCTGGGGGCGGGTCCATGGGCGTGGCCGGAGCAAGCCTCGCCCCTGGCAGAAAGGCCGGTGGCTCTGTCTCGTCCAGTGCTCAGAACAGCGGTCAGTCATCAAACAAACGTGATGGCCAGTTGCGTCCGGCCGGGCCGGGCCCTAGACGCCAGGAACCCGGCACCGCGCCGGTAAAACACAGTCAACGCCCCGTGGAGCAGACATTCCAGAGACAGACAATAAACTAACACAAGACACACGAGGCTGAAATAAATGCCGCGTTGAGCATTAAATTAGGGTGATGTGATGGAGAACGAGTGGGCCGCTAATTCGGATGTCTTGGTGAAGAGAAGCCTGGCTGGGAGGTGCCACTGTAGCCGAGATCTGAAGGCAGAGTAGGAGGCTGCGGGCGAAGGTCGCTCCCCTGACAGCGAAGCTTCGCTTTCCCTGGGGAGTCCGACTCCGGGAAGCTCACTCCGCCAAGGCTCGAGGGAGCAGATACTGTGGGTCGTGTCTGTAGGGCTGCGCGCTCACAGCACAGTGGTCCCAAGCGTTCGGTGGCCTGGAGACTGAAGGGAGGCGGGGACCCCAGCGGAACAGAGGGCACCCGCGGTCCTGTCCTCGGGCTAGCAGTTCGGGGCGCGGCCTCTACGTGCAGGCGGATCACAAAACCCGGCACTGGATCCGCCGGGGCCGCGGGCGCCGCAGGATGTGGGCAGAAGGCAGCCCAGCCGAGCCTTAAATCAACACCTGCGGCTCCCTGGGGTGCCGCCGCAGCGGCCCGCGACCAGGCCAAGCAGAGCTAGACCGGAGAAGCGGAAACTCTCTTGGTCGCCCCCGCCGCACAGCACTCGCGCTCTAGCTTCCAGCCCCCAGCCCCAATTGTTTACAGTGGCAAACCCGGGCAGGCACAGCGAACCTTCGGGATGAAATAACCAGGGGCCCCGTGAGTCCCGGGAGGCTCGTCGGGGCCCCGCTTCTTCATCCCTTGCTCAGCGTGCGCATCGCCGCCACGCTGCGGAGTTCGCAGCCCTCCCAGAGTGCTGCCACCGCCAAATGTCCCTCTTCCCTCCTCCCCTAGCACAACCCTGGCCCCAGCAGCAACTTGGCTCCCGCGATGCCTCACTGCGCCTGCCAACTGTCAGGCGCTCCTCCGAGGCTGTCAACGGCAGGGCGTCGGGTGCAAACACGTGGAGGCGAGCGCAAACTGCCCAGGCAAACAGGGATGCCCGCGGTGCTGTTTGACCCGCGTGGGAATTAGAAATTAGGTTTCAAAGAAGTAAAATCGAAGTGCAATATTGTATTTTGCAATGTTGTATTTTTAAGTGTCGATTGCATTAAGTCACCCACTTCCGCTTTAAAACCTCCAGTGGATACCGATCACTTAGAATAAAAGCGAAACTTAACTCTGGGACCTTATCTCCTACACGTGCTCACGATACTTTGTCTACAGAGGCCTTCTGGCTGTTAGTCACCAAGTTACATCCAATCATTCCTGTTGCATGTTCCTCGTGCAAGAACTGTTCCTTCTGCCTGGTACCTTACCTGCCAGTTCCTTCTTGTCTTTAAGGTCTCAACTCAAATGTCATCTCTGCAGAGAGCTCTTCCCTGACCACACAATCAAAAACAGGTCCACACATGGTCTACTCTAAAAAGACTGAGCCCTGCTTTAATACCTTCACAACAGTCATCGCTGTCTAAAATAATGTTTTTGTTTGTTCTTTCATTATTATCAATCTCCCTCTCAAGAATGCAAGCTCCAGGAAGTCAGGGTCATTATCTTCATAAAGGGCTGTATCCTAATCCCTAGATAAGTATGCAATAAATAATTTGTGAATGGATGCAATGGTATTTTAAGTTCCAGTTGACGTGCAACGTTGAAAACCCTTCCAGAGAACATTTCTGTATTGAGTGGTGTGTTTGTGATCAGTACAGAGAAGGTGTCTATATCATATGATACCTCAAAGCTGCTCTCTTCCCATTGTGTTAAAGATAATCAGAGCCTTTAGGCTGCCTCCTCAATGCCCCCCTCCCAACTTCAGAACCAAAAATAGGAAGTGAACCACAGGGGCTGGTACATAAGTGTTCAAATATTATATAGTATATGCAGTGCTGGATTTTGTTAAAAGGACCCCACACATTGTATTGCTTAGATAAGAGGCTCTTACCTATATTTTAGGTCATGTCATGTTCCTTTGGAGTTATTTTTGCAATCAAAGCACTTAGTATCAGAGATATTTAAAACTCCACAACTTGTTAAATTCCCTCACCTCACCTCACCTCACCTGTAAGCTATAGTCTATCATCCTTTTAAGTGTGAAACACATTACCTTGTGTTTGGTCTTAAATACTTCAGTTCTACAGAGACTTGTAAAAAGGCTTCACCATTGCACTAGCATATATAGGTGGATCATCATGTCTTTTGAGATTTCTATGGCATAGAGACAAATAACTTCTTTATCCTCCCTTTGCCCACCTCTTGCCTCCCATCCCTCCTGTTCCTACACACACACACACACACACACACACACACACACACACACAAATACATTAAGGACCATTTAAAGGCTTGTGGGTTGGTACTGGGGGTAAAAAGAGGAAAGAAAATCAAAATGTTTCAGAATCCTACCTACCCTCAAAAGAGTGAAAGTGAATTTTGTTTTGTTTGATTCTGGGTTTTTATTTTTGGATACCATTTTACATTTCACTTCATAAAGCCTTTTTGAGGGAACACAATTTCACGAATTCACTACCGAAACCCATTATGTTTCAGTCTTTAACCTCCTCCTACCCTCCCACACAGAACTTCCTTTTTAGTTAAGGGTATAATACTTTAAATTATTATGAAATAACTATTTACTATCAGAGGAGATAGTGTGACATTATCTACTATATTCATTTACTATTTTCAGAATCTTTGATGTCTACCATTTACCATTTGAAAACCAAAAATTTGGAGGGCTAATTATCATATATAATAAATAGCATGAAAGGAAGATATGAGCTCCTTGAATAATGAACAGCATTTATTTATAAAGGAGCAACAAACATGCTAATCAGTGAAAACAGGAACTTTTTTTTCATCAAAATAAAGCACTTCCTATACTATGGATCAGCTAACCCAGACTTCATTTAACAGAGAAGGGAATAGAAGTCTAAGAGGTTAGAAGATTTACTCACAGTCCAGTGGCAGACAAACTAGAACTCAGGTGGTCTGTGTTCTAAACCAGAGCTCTGGAGTTTCCTGTTTCTTCCCTATTCCCACAGGGAAATTAAGGTCAATGACAATAATCCATGGGAGGGATATGAAATAGAGAAATATAGCTAACTTCAGGCTACTGGACTGCTATTTCATCGTTCAATTGATATTCCAATATAATTTACTGAGTTCCATGTCACATTTAGGTGTAGCATTATTAAATATGCTTTCTAATTATTTTGAAATAAATAATTAAAAATACATTGATTCGGTGTACACGTTTGAAAATGATATTTGTTCAACACTCTTGAATAAATGGTGGATGCAGCTTGCTGCCAGGACACAGATGACCACCATGGGGTTTCCAGCCACTTCAAGGACTGGAGGGGTCAGTATCTCATCACTCCTGTAATATTTGCAGCACACATGCTCTGCATCAATTATGATGCTTGAAATTGTATCAAATTAAGAAATGCTTAGAGCACAGGAGAAAGCAGAATAATTCTCCAACAGAGTTCTGGTATAGCTTAGACTTTAGCAAAAAGATTCAGCCAAATGAAGTGAAAGGTTATCAGGAAGGAGCAGTTATATACTAGCTCAGATGCTTTGGACTACAAAACCAAAATGCTGAATTAAACTAGTTGGAACAATATGCAAATTTACCATCTCACATAACAAGTGCAGAGGTAAGGCCGTCCCCAGTCAGAGCTCCCCAACTTCATAAAAATCCAGCTTCTCCCTCTGTGTTCTCTCTGAGCAGTTTTCTGAAAGTCTGAGGACCGTGTAGTAAACAAGGTGGCTGTGTCAGGGAAGAAGAAAGAACATTTTCTTTGATGTCTCTTTCTTAAGAGCAAGGAAACTTTTCTCAGAAACACCCTACTAGAACTCTTCTTAGGTTTCACTGGCCAAAACTGTAAGCCAGTCCCTGGAAATGAAAATGGGGTTCCTGTGATTCGTGTCTTAGACAAAGCAGAGTCTAGGATCACTTCCCTTATTTCATCTGGGGGAACAAGGGAGCACTTGGACAAAATCATTTTTATTATTCAGAAAGGAAAAGGGGTTAAGTAACCAAAATGTTAGGTAGGTCCACTTAATGTTATGAATACTGATACATTTTAATAATATTTTGATAATTTTTTCAAAACCCTAAGACACCTGTACAGGAAATGTAAAGACAGAGCCCAATTCAATGTAATTTTTCATATGATTGATCAATATAACTAGGATTACACACCTAGAAATGATATATTATTCAACCTTGAATTTTGAACTGAAAGTAACTACCAAAATGGAAAAATATCTTAGGCATTTGTATTAGTTTGCTAGGGTTACTATAAAAAAATACCATAATCTGAGTGACTTAAAAAATAGAAAGCTGTTGTCTCATAGTTCTGGAAGTTGGAAGCCCAAGATCAAGGTGTCAGTGGGGTCATGTTCCCTCTGAAGGCACCAGGGAAAGATATGTTCCAGGCAGCCCTCTCTTCTAGTTTCTGGTTGTTCCTTGACTTGTGACAGCATAACTCCAGTCTTCACAAGGCATTCTCCCTGTGTGCATGTCTGTGTCCATATTTCCCCTTTTAATAAGGATACTAGTCAGATTGAAGCAGGGGTCCATCCTGCTCCAATATGACCTCATCTTAACTAATTACATTTCCAACTGTATTTCCAAATAACATCACATTCTGAGGTACTGGGGGTTATGATTTCAACATATGAATTTTGAGGGGACACAATTCAGCTCATCATAACAGCATCTATATAATGGAAATAAAGAAGACAAAGTTGAAGAAAACTTTGGTTTCCAAGGACAGCATCAAGAAGTGAAAAGACAACCCAAAGAATGGGAGAAAATATTTGCAAATCATATACCTCACAAGGGACTTGTATCTAGAATATATAAACAACTCTTACGACTCAGTAATAAAAGACAAATAATCCAATTAAAAATGGGCAAAAGATCTGAATAAACATTTCTCCAAAGAAGATATACAAGTGGCCAATAAACACATGAAAAGATATTCAATATTACTAGCCATGAAACAAATGCAAATCAAAACCACAGTTAAGAGACCACTTCATGGTCTGGCTAGACATAGGCATAGTATGGCTAGAATCAAAGAGCCAGATAATAATAAATGTTGACAAAGATGTAGAGAAATTGGAACCTTCACACACTGCTGGTGGAGATGAGGCAGCTGTGTTGAAAAATAGTCTGGCATTTCCTCCAAAGATTAAATATAGAGTTGCCATATGATTCCACCAATTTCACTTCTAGGTGTGTACCCAAAAGAATTGAAAATTTATGTTCACACAAAAACTGGTACATGAATGGTCATAGGAGCATTATTCAAAATAGCCAAAAAATATAAACAATCCAAATGTTCAACAAAGAAGTCAGTTACAGAAGATCATATATTGTATTATTTGATGTTTTCGAAATGTCCAGACTAGGCAAATCTATAGAAACAGAAAGTAGATTAGTGGTTGCCTAAGAATGAAGGGAGGGAGGAATGGGAAGTGATTGCTAATGGGTACAGATTCCTTGTGAGGAGATGAAAATGTTCTAAAATTGACCATGTTGATAGGTGCACAGCTTTGTAAATATACTAAAAACCATTGTCTCTGACTGGGGCAAGTTGCTTAATCTCCCTGGGTTTCCTTTTCTCCTTTGCAAACTAAGGACAGCTACCTCCCTCTTAAGATTATTGTGAGGATAAGATGAACTAACACACCAAAAATGATTTCAGCAGAGACTGGCACAAAATAAGCACTAAAGAGGTATTTGCTATTACTATTAAATGTGAATTGTAAACCTTTAATTCCATGTAGATTGCATGCAAAAAAAGATTAGACACACAAAGTATAATGAGAGAGCAAACAAATTTGTATAATGCTGACTTATTTTAACCTGATAATTTAAAATAATGGGGTCCTGAGGAAACCAAGTTTTTGGTATCGAGTTTATATCTAAGTCCTGCATCAGAAGGGGCCTCGCTAGGCCAGCAAATGGCAGGGGTGGTCGGCCCTGATCCAGCTGTGAAAACCAACCACAGACCCTCTTTAATAAAAGTCAGAGGATATAAAAACTATTTTTGGAAATGATCTCTAGCTGGAATTTTTGATTGACTTATTCTTTCTAGGGAGATGTTTACACTCCTGAAGATACTGATTCAGTTTTCATTTTCCTTTATTTCTTACAGCTATGCTGAAATAGAGCGTGGTTAAAGCTTCATTCCTATAAAATGTGTCCTTCAGATTTTTGTTTGTTTTTGAGCATGAGAAGGTCCTGTAATGTTTATGCAGAAAATTACACTTGACTGTAATTCTTGACTGACTCTAGGCTGGCTCAGATGCTTTCTTCCTCCCTCTGGCTGATAGCTGCCAGCACAGGCTGTCAGTCAGTCAGCAACGGTTGTGGAGTGCCCATGGTACCCAGAGACCAAAGAGAACTGAAAACAAAACAGGAGCTAAAGTTTTGCTTTTAAGGCTTTACAATACACAGGGCCAGTTAAGACCAGCACACAGGATATATACATAATGCATAATACATGACGCCGAACTATACAATCATGGTCTAGCAGGACCATCTGATGCAAAATTGCCAAGTAGGCTTGTCTCTGAGTTCTCCGATGTCCCATTTTCTATTTTCCTTCCTCACTTCAAGGTGCTGCTTCACACAGTCAATACATATTTATCAAATGCCATCTGTATACAATACCCATAAATAAGAGATACTGCCCTACAGAGCCTCCTACCCAACCAGTCCTTTCTGGGGTATTGCCTTCATTCCAGAATCCACTCCCCCAGTCCTCTCTTCCAGCTTCAGGGTCTTCTCTCCTTAAGGCCCTTTTGTCAGCTAGCTATAAAGAAATATTAATTAAAAAAAACAAAGTCGGTCTTCCCTGGTGGCGCAGTGGTTGGGAGTCCACCTGCGGATGCAGGGGACACGGGTTCGTGCCCCTGTCTGGGAAGATTCCACATGCCGTGGAGAGGCTGGGCCCGTGGGCCATGGCCGCTGAACCTGCGCGTCCGGAGCCTATGCTCCGCAACGGGAGAGGCCACGACAGTGAGAGGCCCGCGTACCGCAAAAAAAAAAAAAAAAAAAAAAAAAAAGAAAAAGAAAAAAAAAGTCACACTAAAGCATGAGTTAAAGCTTAATATTTTAACTTTTATTAACCCAAAGGAATGAATCTGTAATGGTGGAATTACAGACGAAAAGGCTGCTGGATAAAGGGAGATGTATTTTGGGAAAAAATCCATGAATTTCCTTTTTTAGGCAGCACTTTTTAGATTTGGCTTTGCAAGGCCAACAGTGCAGGTGTTATTTCTTTCTGGATTCTCAGTGAGACCTGGTAGCCCACAGTTGGTATACTCCCTTGGACTTCAACTCTAAACACCTAGGCTTCCCAAAGAAATAGTTAACTGAAAGTAGGAGAATAATAAGCTTTTCCTACCTGGTAATGGCATTTCTACAATATAGAACATTATTATTATTTATCTATTTTTTTTTTGCGGTACGCGGGCCTCTCACTGTTGTGGCCTCTCCCGTTGCGGAGCACAGGCTCTGGACGTGCAGGCTCAGCGGCCATGGCTCACAGGCCCAGCCGCTCTGCGGCATGTGGGATCTTACCGGACTGGGGCACGAACCCATGTCCCCTGCATTGGCAGGCAGACTCTCAACCACTGCGCCACCAGGGAAGCCCAGAACATTATTTTTATAAATTTATTTATTTTATTTATTTATTTTTGGCTGTGTTGGGTCTTCATAGCAGTGTGAGGGCTTCTCATTGTGGTGGCTTCTCTTGTTGCAGAGCCCGAGCTCTAGGCGCATGGGTTTCAGTAGTTGTGGCTCGTGAGCTCTAGAGCACAGGCTCAGTAGTTGTGGTACGCAGGCTTAGTTGCTCCGTTGCATGTGGGATCTTCCTGGACCAGGGCTCGAACCCGTGTCCCCTGCATTGGCAGGTGGATTCTTAACCACTGCACCACCAGGGAAGCCCAGAACATTATTTTTAAAACAGTGCTTTGATCAGTAGTGTCAAAACTATTATCTATAAATAAGGCACAACTTAGAATTAAAAAATACAAAACTGTAAATGCTACCCAGCCTCTCTCATTAACCAACAACTTATTGTTTCTTTTTTATTTTTCATTTTATTTATTTTTGACTGCATTGGGTCTTCGTTGCTGCATGCACGCTTTCTCTAGTTGCGGGGAGCGGGGTCTACTCTTGGGCGCGTTGTGCGGGCTTCTCATTGCGGTGGCTTCTCTTGTTGCAGAGCATGGGCTCTAGGCATGTGGGCTTCAGTAGTTGTGGCTCGTGGGCTCTAGAGCACTGGCTCAGTAGCTGTGGTGCACGGGCTTAGTTGCTCCGTGGCATGTGGGATCTTTCTGGACTAGGGCTCGAACCCATGTCCCCTGAAGTGGCAGGAGGATTCTTAGCCACTGTGCCACCAAGGAAGTCCTATTCATTGTTTCTTAAGTGACCTAATTCAGCCCCCCAAGTGTGAGTTAAATTAACTCACTCAGGACATAGGGTCTGACTCCTGTGGATTCTGTCTGGATCACATAGGTTGTGCATACTTATTTCAGACCAGATCTTTTCTTTAATCCTTATCAGCTGACATATCTCTACCTGTTTACCCCCTCACCAGCTAAAATACTCTGTCCTTCTAAGATTTCTGCTATTATTCTTTGATTCTACATCTGGAGGTATGAATAGAAAGAAAATAAGGGCTTCCCTGGTGGTGCAGTGGTTAAGAATCCACCTACCAATGCAGGGGACACGGGTTTGAGCCCTGGTCCGGGAAGATTCCATGTGCTGCGCAGCAACTAAGCTCATGCCCACAACTACTGAGCCTGCGCTCTAGAGCTCACGAGCTACAACTACTGAGCCCACGTGCCACAACTACAGAAGCCCGCGCACCTAGAGCCCGAGCTCCTCAGCAAGAGAAACCACTGCAATGAGAAACCCGTGCACCGCAAAAGAAGAGTAGCGCCCGCTTGGGGCCACTACAGAAAGCCCACGCTCAGTAACGAAGACCCAATGCAACCAAAATGTAAATAAATAAACAAATAAATAAAATTAAAAAAAAATAAAAGCAAGAAAATAAAATTACCTATCAGCAGCCTTATACCATGGAGACAACTGTTTCTCTTTTAGAAAAAGTTCCCCCATCCCCTTCCCCACCTCTTTCCATATTTAAGTTTTTAGAATGTTCTATTTATCCTTATTCCAACTCCAACTCAAAATATTAGAAGTGAGTTAGGATTTCCAAACTTACTAGTTTATTAGAAAACAGTTTTTAAAGGCGAGTACAGTTCTAAAACTGAAAAATAATGTTCTTTGTATCTTTTAAGTCTTTTCACAGACAGTTTGCTCTGCCTACTTTAAAATGAGGTTTGTAATTATAACAGAGGTATTGTTTGGATGACTAGAGGAACATGCTGGGTGGTATTAACATGGGAACTCCTTACAGAGGCAGGAACCTGAAATATTGTATTGAAAGAAAGAAATATGGTATAATTCAACAGCGGAAGGCATGAACTTTGAAGTGTGGGAAATCATGTGTGTAAATACCTCAAGATGAGAATTAATGAGTCATAGACTGAGAATAGAAAACTGGTTACTCGACCTTATCTGGGAGTATGGTAGAAGCTGAGGGCTTCGGGGGAAAGGAGAACAAATTAGCAAAAGATCTTGAAGTTATGGTTGAAGTTAAGTTTGAAGAAGTGATTGAGATATAGAAAGGTTTTTCTATCTTGTTAAGTCTGCATTTCTCAGACTTTCTAACCATTTCTCTTTATGAATATTGGAAAAATTTTCCTGATTTAAATCCTGAACAAATGGTCTGTTTATACTGCTAACTTCTTAAGTATGATACAGTATTAGGCACCCATAACTTTATTTCTGAGAAATCAATACTACACAGTCAATACCACCAACCAGTTTCCATCCTAAGGAGCCTCTATGTAAAAGTGTTCTGCATTTGCATATTGGAAAATAAATTACTATGGTTTCTGGGAATATGCTAGAGTAGGTACCCTGACTAACCTTCTTGCTAAAAATAACTAAAAATGTAGAATGAAATATATTTTTAAATTATTTTAATGCATTCGTGACCTGAAAAGTTAGTAAGGAATAGTCATGGATAAAAAACTAAGTGAAAGCAGGAAACCTGAGGGGTCAGCAGAAGGCTGAAGTCAATGTTCTCCTTGACGGCATCTGAAGCTTCAGTTTTTAAGCCTTTGAGAGCAGAGGGGACAGAGGACAAAGTCTGGGCCTGCCTGAGGTGGGGAACATAATAGAAAACAAAATTCAGGTATAGTCTGTTTATAAACGACTCATATGAAACTAAAGGATACAGAAAAATTCAAAGTAACAGGGTACAAAAAGATGTACCAAGCAAATACTGAATCAAAAGAAAGCAGTGACATAGCTTTGTAAGTATCTGGAGAAATTGTACCTTACTATGAAAAAGGGTTACTAGATACAAGAGATTAATATTTGATACTGACAAGTAAGAATACAGGGGTAAGAAGAAAGTGAATTAACACCGCTTTTCAGAAAAATAATCTGGCACTAACTATTAAAATATTAGATTATGTAAAATACACATACGCTTCAACCCAGGAAATCCACTTCTTTCATAATCCTTTTCACCCTTTCTTCCTTATGATTTGGAAACATGACTTTAATGAGATTAAGGTTTTAGGAAGCAGACAATATAATAAATTGTTGATTTAAAGTCTGAAAATATAATTATGTGTTGAATGAAAAATAGTGACATAGTTGAACGGAAATAAGGTCAAAATGAATTTAGGTAAAGAGGTATTTGTTGCAGAGTAAAAATGTGGCCATTATAAACAACCTTGTGTTTGGCAGACATTAATGTTTAAGTAGAAAACTAGATCCCGTGACTATTTGGAGGCCTTCCTTGCATTTTGGAATGGAATAAACCCCTCCTCCCCCCCAAAAAAAATTCCGAAAAACAAAACCAAGAAAAACCCTAGGATCTTCCCTCAGAAAATTAGGATCTCTCCTAGTAGGTCCTGGCCAGGCTTGCTTCTCTGGAACCTCAAAAAGACCCAATGACATAGCAAAGAATGAAATGCAGAAGTATGAACATGAAGTAGCACAAGAAATTCCTGTCACGGTAGTAAGTTGGACTCTTGAGGGCTGAAGGGCCTAGTCTCCCTGACACAAACCCTAAAAAGGGAGCAAGTCATTGCTCTGGGCTCCCCTGATCTGGAAGGTTTCTCCTTCTGAGTGGGCTCTGGAAACCACAAAATTTTCCCTGTGCCTCTGTGGGGAATCAGGGAAGCATGGAGAAGTTGTATCAACTCACATTCCATCATTATTCATGATATTGTATATAACGTTTTTACAACTTGTTTATTCATTCAAGGTAAAAGAAAGTAAAACTAACTTTAGCCAAACCCTAGTTTGTCTTGGGGGTCTGGCATCCACCATAAAGGTTTAGAAATACCACACTAATAAGTACAATACATTTCTTTTAAAAAAACTCTTTATTCGTTAAAACATTATTGGCACAGTACTTCTCATGTTCATTCTCATCAAATAATAAAATTTCCACTTTCTGTACTCAATTCTTAATCTGAGAGATTAAAAATGTATTTAAATAAAGAACTAAAAGGAAGAGAATTAAAAACTTGGAAATTTATGGTAGATAAATTACTACACAAGAGAAGGTACTTTTCTTATTCATGGAAATGTTGATGGCACAATTCTACTGAAACTCATACATATTTACTGCTTAATTTACATACTATCTTGGTGGAAAAATAGTATTCTTTACTCTTTCAGTTTCCTTATGCTACAGTACATATAATTCTAGAGTGATATCACTTAGGTGTTATACAAACCTTGGTAGGGCCATGAACAGGTCAAATCTAGAGTCAAAGGTGCTTCAAAGACTCCAAGAAATGATTTTAAAACAAACTTAACTAAACATGTATTGAGTCATGCCCATGGTCCATCCAAACTGTATCCTGACTCTATGGCAACAGAGAAAGGGCTATAGACCTTCATGATATCACTTTAAAATGGATTGGAAAACACCCTGCCACCCCACTCCCACCCAGATAATCCCAGCCTCCTTCCATAACCCAGATAAGCCAATCATCTGTGTATTGATTCAAATCTTTCTAGAACTTATTTATAGTTTATATGTGGATCATTACTTTATTAAATTTACTGCCTGTATTTAGAGTGGTGTTTTCTTTATTTATTCCTAATACCTTAGTCAAACAATTAAGGGAAGCATCTAGAAAAGCATTTTAGAGATCAAGAGTTTCCCTTAAAATATGAAGAAATGCCAAAACTGGGTTAGAAAATATAATTATACATTTAAATAGTTACATTAAACCATAATTTAATCCAAAATATATACCATAGTATGATCTAACTCTGCAACTTTCAGAAGATCTATTAAAAATGCAATAGTACATGGATTAAAGTGGTGTCACCTTTCTCTCCTGTACCTCTGTGACTACAGATTTAACTTCATTTAGAGATGATCTCAAAAGTCTACTTTTGAGGCTCTTCATGAATGTGAGGCTCCAGCCAAGAGGCCTTCCTGGCTTTCTTGATAAACCCTGACATCTAATTTCTAATAATCTGAGATTTGGTGGTAAAGTCTCTGTTTTCTTCATCTGTATGCTTCATAATTTAATTCAGATTTTACATGAATGGTAAAAATTAAACTATTCATGCTGAGTTGAGGGAGCTGGAGAGTAAGAAGATGGAAGGATGCAAAAGAAAGAGTCTTTTGCAGATTGGCTGTGTTTCCTTGGAGGTAACCTGGTTGGGCTAATTCCAGGATTCTATGCAAGGTTTAAAAAAAACAACAAAGAAGCAAAGTCGTAGTTGCATAATGTCGGGCATTGTAGACAGTCTGTGTTGCAGCTAAACTATTACAGCTATATTTATCAATATATCTCTACATATCTCCATTACTCACAAAGTTTACTTTAAAATAGGCTACTGAACTGGCCTTCCCTCACCCCAGCATCATACGTCTGTCAGCTCGAGATGATAGCTGAGCACAGGTAGCTGTGCTGGCTGATTTCTTGAGGCTTCTTACTGGTTAAACTATCTGGGACTTTGACTTGAGCTTTGTCATGTAGACACAGCCTGCATCTGATGTGCTGTTGACCATTTAAATACTAATCAGTAGCCAATTCCTCAGGGTGGGAAGATTCTTCTCCAGCCACTTAATATTTTTGGATATGGTTTCCAGAACAATTTGAAAAATTTCCAGATGTGATCCTTGGGCCTTAAGAGATTCAAAGAACAGTTTCACCTGAAAAATAAGCAAGAAAAGGATAACTGACGTGGTTCATAAAACACTTTCTCTTCCAAAGGGTTTCAAAACAGCTTATAAATTACACAAACACAGGCGCAAGCATTTCTTTGCCAATCTCTGAAAGGTTATTTTCTTCTTCTCTTTTTTGGGCATAATTATTATTTCACTTTACCTTCAAACATTAGATAAAATAAGACAGGAATGACAAACCTTACAAGTGAGCACACTGTGGGTAAAGAATTTAAGAGATTAAGCCAAGGGCTTCCCTGGTGGTGCAGTGGTTGAGAGTCTGCCTGCCTATGCAGGGGACAAGGGTTCGTGCCCTGGTCTGGGAAGATCCCACATGCTGTGGAGTGGCTGGGCCCGTGAGCCATGGCCACTGAGCCTGCACGTCTGGAGCCTGTGCTCTGAAAAAAGAGATTGAGCCAAGTCACAGAGTAAGCAGTGATCTGAGATTTAAGTACTAGAATTTGCTTGTAGAATTCTGAATTTGCTTGTAAAGTAAATAAATTTAAGATTTATTGTGGAAAGAAGATGTAAAACACTAGAATGCTTTTTTTAAAAAAAGTAGAATTACCAAAAAGAGTAACTTTGTTAAACAGACCTTTATGCACTCTTCCAAACTTCAATATAATCACTCAAGTGATGATACAATATGAATGAAATAATACAAAAGGACTCATCCCTCAAGTATAATTTCCATTTTGAATGCTATGAACAGTAGTCCTATCCCTTCCATTTACTTGTTATGTGACATTGGACAAACAGCTTATTTTCTTTTAATAAAATAACAACTTCAAAGCAGATTGCATATAAGTTTACTTTCAATTCTACAGCTTGAACATTTATTTTTAAATTGTTAGCAAAAGAGAGTCACAAACCTCTTGCAACTCATCCTTGGAAGAAAAGTGAGATGTTGTGCCAGAGATGATCATTCTTATGGGAAATGAGCCCAACTCAAATCTGAAAATAAAAGGAACCTCAGATTTAAGTAATAGAAATAATGACCTTATGTTTATAACATGCTATATGTTTAAAATACATAACATTAATAACTATATAAATTTGTGCCTTGCAATGGATACTATTAATTACCACAAGAATAACTCATATTCATCCAGTAAAATCTGAAAGCTATGAAATTTATCAAATTTGACCATAAGATTAAAATGTAAATAAAGCTTTTTTTAGGAAATATGACCAATGTTTATGTTTAAGTTTATATTTAAAGCAGCATTCTCTACATTTTTGATTATACAACCATCAATAAATATTTTTTGACCAAGAATTTCCCAATATACATATTTTTATTTATGAATTATATGCATGTACTATGTTAAAGGTAAAAAAGAAAATTTAAGAGCATAAGACAACAAATAATACATGTAGTATTATTTTCTTCTTGCACTGTAAGGCATTGTCTTACATACTTCCCCATCTCATTTTGGACACCACTGTGTTTATACATTATGTTTATTGGGGCATCGTTGAACTCTCATTCGAAGCCACAGATGGCATCCTTCACCCCAGTGTCTTATATAGAGAATTTGTCCCACAGGTCAAAGGGATTCATGCTGTAAAGCAGAGCATAGATACATCTCAGAAATGGTCCCAAGTCTGGACTGTGCACCATGGTTGGGCAGGAGGATAATTTCCAGTTACGAAATAAATCTACAGCATTGCAGAAAAGTCTGACCATTTCAGGAGGGGACAGACAGTCATGCAGACAACCAAACCAATGATTCCAGTAAGGTCTTTAAGGAAAGACATTTTTAAAAACGCAGCTTTTTAACTATTCAGTCTCATGTGGACGTCAACCCCTTGAAGGTCCGGGAGTGGGGTAGAAATGTGCTTTTTACTGACAAAAAGCTATCTGTGAGGACTCTGAGTCCTTTATGACTAAGAAATGAGAGGGAAGAGGAACTGAGGATGACTGACATCAGAGATGCTAACTGATACAAAGATAAACAGAGCAAATTGCGCAGCTCTTTCATTCAGGGTATTTTCCATATAGTTAATAAGTGACATTTTGGAATTGGATGAGGAATGGCTGAGCACTTAGCAGGAGGTTTGTTGTGAGAGAAAGCAATGCCATCCTGTACATTCCAATGGAATCTAATCATTGTTGGTTTTTCTGGGACGATTTTAGGTTCAGGAGCATACTGAGTGAGCTCTAGTTTTCCCCAAAGGTGAAACCCCAGAAAAGACTCATAACCTATCCAGTTTTGGAGGGGAGCTCCCAAAACATTTCTGATTGAATTTCTTTTAGCTACTTCAAGCTCTCCACTGTGCCACCTCCCCAGGGGAACTAGAAATAGGGATTAGTTCTCTTCAGAATTCCTGAAGTTTTTTTCCCCCAGTGTTTGATGTACTATATATGGCTTCAATTTATTCTTCAGGGTTGGGGAGAGAGCCAGAAGGGAATGGGGGGATGGGGCTGATGACTGGATTTAACTCAGCTCTTACTTGTTCCCAGCAATTCTTCATTGCCTGGGCTGAGTAAGAGAAATCTGTTTCCCATTCCCTTTATTTCACTCCTCTCACTTATACCTGGACAGGGCACTTTGGGCTACTGAGTTTTAAAATTGACAGACTTCATCAAACTATTTGAGTAAAAATGGTGCCATTGGGACCATTTGGTTATACATGGTTTTAGGCAACTGAGATATCTGGGTGGAAGAACACACACTGGATGTAAACAAATACCAACTTTTTAAGGAGATGGATCCAGTTTTCTTTGACAAAATTCCAGGCTAGTTGCTGCCCCTTTGGGTTTCTGGCAATTGCATGAAGAAGAGCTGCCAAGTCCTGTGTCTTGATAACCTTTCCTTCCATTCCTAGTTCGATTAACCTGAAGAAATAAAAATCACTTAATTTTTCACGGTTTGTGTTTTATAATGGAAATTAACTCAGGCTATCAGTATATTAGAAGAATCAGAGAGAAAGAGGCATGACAAAAGTGTGATGTACCCAAAACAGTAATAAAGTCTCTACTGGCTAACAGTTTTACTATTCCAATTAAACTTTTACTTTTTTCTAGAAGTAATTTTATTTACTTATTATTTCAAAGAACTTTGATTAGCATCTTATATACATCTTATATTAGCATCTTAAAATACAAGATGATTAGCATCTTGTATTTTGTACACTAATTTTCCGCCAAGGTTCTGAAAGTAAAACATAGCTATTTGTTTAGTATCAATCACATGTTAATAACTAAGGAATATCTGTTTTGCATTTTGTCGATATATATTTTTGGAAGTAAAGTCAAAGCGGTTCAAATTCTGATTCAGTTATTATTATGTGCCTTTGAAATTGGTGGCTGAAATTTTAGTATCTTCCCTGAATATGTGTAAGTTTACTTTTAGCAATTTAGTTAAATTCACTTACTTCATTAACTTTTCCTGATGTTTGCTGGTTGACAATGCATACAGAATTTTGTTTTTTTCAGCACCTGACAATGACAGTTCGTATTGCTCTAAAAGGTAATTCCATCCTGCTGTTGTTTGAGCACCCACGGAGTACACAATCTTTAAAACATCTGTTGGGATACTGTAATATTAAGCACAAACGTGAAAAAAACTTCCATGAAAGAAAAAATTCTTTTTTTCTTATTATGATTTTAGATTGCTATAACAGAATCACCCCTGAGTTATTTCCAGTACCTAGCATATTAAACCTTTTTTTCTGGCAAATTGTTATAAAAATATTTTATGTAATTCTACTTTGCAAATTATTTGTGTTTTTCTTCCTCCTGATGATAAAATGTTAACAAGGATAATAATCATGAAAATGTAAACTACCTGGAGATGGAAACAGAAAGTTGATGGAATGAATAAATAAAAACGGTGACTTCTGAAATATAAATGCACTCGTTTATATAGAATTCTATCATTAAATAGCATATATTGGTGCTATATGATTTTTTAAAAAAGATTATTACTTGTTGCTTTAATGTCACATTAGGAGTATTTTCTAGCCTGTCTGAGGGTTATCTGACTCTCTAGGTGTAGAGAATTATATTTCAGCACAGCTGTTTAGAGTTCAGTCATTTTATAATTCTGTAAAACTGATAAGATGCAATATTATTAGTTTCTGTCCACCTAAAGAAGACACCATGGTTTCGGGGTTTTATTGTCCTATAGGATACTAACTAGTTTTGATTTTAATTTGGTTATGATTTTTAATCCCAAATATCATTAGATCAATAATAAATGATATTCATATTGATGGCTTGGAATAACCAAAACACAGAGAAGTAGGGATGGGACAGGAAATTTGTATTTATCATGCAGGGACCATAAGATTGTACTAGTCTCTATACAACTTATTTAACTGTCAAAGCTACCCAGTGAGATAGAAAAATTATGCTAATTTTTAAAAAGTGGAAATAAAGCTTGGAAAGGTTAAGTAACTTGCACCAAGGTGACATACTAGCCTTTTTGGAGATGGGGTTTAGACCTATGGTTCTAATCCTGTGCTATTTCCACTGTACTATATGTATTTAAATATCCCAAGAGACTTTGAATCATAAAACAAAAAGTAATTAAATTACATTCCACGTTATTTTGTTTTAGTGTGTTTTACTGTACAAATTTATAAAAATTGGTAAAAAATAAGTTCCTTGAAGGTAGAACATATAGTTGTTTTGTTCACTAGTTTATTCTTAGCACCAAATGCAGTGCCTGGCACATAGGCAACAGGCAAAGCATTATATTTTGAATTCATGAATGAAGTAATCAATTAATCAATAAAAGGAAATTCCCCTTTAGAATTAATACTAGTGCTTTTGAAGTTTAGAAAAAAGAAACCTACAATATATGATTATGTGTTCTTGATTACAAGCTTAAATGAGATTTACCCAGAATTTTTTCATAGGCATAGCATCCTATTCAACAAGTTGAACCATTATATCTACTGGACTTGAGTTACTGCAGGTAAGATCATCCCTCTTATAACTAGCATAAGGACAGAATAATATTCTGTTGTGTTATAGGGCAACAGATGTCTATATTTTAGCCTCACTCATACAGTTCATTTAAACATGAACAAAAAGAAGAGAAAAATATAGCTAAAAGAAATTTTTGTTCTGACACTGATTTTAAGCCTAAATCCCAAAGAGTGAAAAAGTCCAAAAAGAAGAAAACGAATTATTTTTTTTAAAGAAGAATTCAAGAAAAGATTTCAAAAAGCTCACTGAGATTTAGTTATGTGGAGATAAATTATAATAGCATTTCATAACAATTTGGCAGAGGGAAAATTGACACCATTGCTTTACATGGTACTAAAGTTGTGAATTATTTTTCCTATTTTAAAAAGGAATTTTCCTTAATTCATATACAGATTTGATTTCTCAAAACATCCAACTGGAGAGTCAGAGTTTTAATAGCAACAATATAAAATCATGTGTTGTACAGAAATCAAGGCTTACATTGAAAAGATCGTGGCGTCTTTCAGTACCTATGGGTTGCAGCTGGTAAACTAAACTGCAACATAATCCTTTTGATCACAGGGCATCTACTTGATTACAACCACTACTGGAATCAATTTCGCCACCATACACATCCTTTAGATGGCCCAAATCATCAGTTTCCTATCAAAGTTGAAACTTGGGGCTAAGGCTCAGGTGTGGTATTGGTTAATGAAGAAGTAAACACGTTTAAAAAAGGCACGCGTCCCCCCGCCCTTTTTTTTTTTTTTTTAGTTTCATCAACTGATCACTGGTGTTTGGATTGCATGAACATTTCACATTGCTTTTTACCTTTAAAAGGCATTACTCTTGGAGATTGGGCAGCTGCCCTGCTGGCCTCCACCCTCTGGCCATCTTTCTGGTACCATGCTAATGTGTATTAGCTCTCCCCTACAGGGACTTAAACCTCACTTCCCACAAAATCTATCCAGCACTTGCTATGTGGGAGCATGAAACAAGGGTCTGTAATTCCCAGCATGTTTTTTTCTTCTATCCTCACTAAAAGATTTTAGATCTAATGTCTTGCATGATCAAAGACTTTTACATCAAAGTGAAAGGAGCAAAGAATAGGACAGAAGTCCAGATCTACTTTAATTTTCCACTGGATTCCATCCACTGAGAGAAGAGTTCAGTTGCCTTCTGGATGCAGGGAGCATGGTTCAGGTAACAGGCCAGCTTCAAGAGAGCCGAACGAAGCCTTCTTTCCCAGACCGAGCCCTTGTCACACCAGCTTTGCATGTCAATCACTGGCTTAAAATACTGGAGAAGGTAATGCTGCAGAAAGCATAGGATGGTTACAGAAAGGCTAAGTTTAGTCTTAACCCAGCTCTCACTCACCCATCCAAAGGGTTCAACTCTAAACTGTCTGCATGAACCTTTCCCAAAGCATAGAACTACTTATCCCTATATTTTGCTTCTCTTTTTCTGGCCTCCACCTACCAGAGTTAGTTTCTCCATTAGAAGTACAATTTAAGCTCCGTGCTTTGTGACCATCTAGAGGGGTGGGATAGGGAGGGTGGGAGGGAGGGAGATGCAAGAGGGAAGAGATATGGGGATATATGTATATGTATAGCTGATTCACTTTGTTATAAAGCAGAAACTAACGCACCATTGTAAAGCAATTATACTCCAATAAATATGTTAAAAAAAAACCAGAAGTACAGTTTAATTTCCTATCTGAGGGGGGAATACCAAGTGATATAAGATAAAATCACCTTAGGAGGGATGTTTTGCTTATGATCCTGGCACCTAGCTCTTAGGATGGTGATGACAAGGAACGAGGGACATCTAACTATTAGGTGCTTAAGTGTTGACTGTGCTATCAGCCAATTTCCTCAGATTCTTCCAGATTTAACCCCAAGAGTTCACACAAAACAGAACAAGTCTCACTGATCCTCCAGGCACTGTGTACTTTACTTAATGAATTTTCTGAAAGAAACACAAACCTTGAGATTTTCAGTGACATCTGAAACGTTCCTTCTTTCCGTGATGTGGTAAAACAATTCTAGGTATTCCAGGCCTTTGAGAAGTGCAGGGATGCTTGTTTCATGTTGGAGATAGTGAGTCAGGTCAAGGGCTTTGTCTAGAGTCAACCTTCCTGCACTGAGGTATAAAACAAATGTCAGTGGTTTGTGCATATCTTACAGTTCTTAATATTTAAAATATTAAAACAACTATGATATAGAGAGCAATAACAGAAGCAGATCATTATATTCAGACCATTTGGTTTAAATCCTAGTTCTGCCACTGACTTGGGCAAATTAACCTCTCTGGGCTTCAGCTGCCTCCCCAATACAGTGGGGATAATAAGAGTATCTACTTTAGTCCTCTGTTGTAAGGATTAAATGAGTTAATGTAGGTAAAGTGCTTAGACTAATGTCTAACATAAATAAGTGCTTTGTATATAAAAATGAAATAAATATTAGCTAATATTAATGTTTAGTACCAAATAATATCAAATTTTCATATATTTGTCATTCTCTAATTGCCTAATTTGTGGGTCTGAATTGTTCCTCCAAGTACATTTGGAACTTTGAGGACAGGTGCCATGTCTTTTGTTTCTTTGATGTCCCTCCTAGAGCCTAACAGAGAAGCAAAACTTATTCTGAGTGGGTCCAAACAAGGACTTTCAATTTTAAAGAATCTATTTAGATTCTAAAGTGATATGCCTTCTCTACATTTTCCTTTAATGAGAAGAACAAACAACAAAACTATTATTCTGAATATCAAAACATTAGGATCTCTTCTGTAGAGGAAATAAACCATTATACTGTCACTTTTGTATACTTTGTCACTTTTTGTTTTCACATGTGTTTCTGAGAAGACCTGTGTCCCTGAAGCATCTATAAACCATTCTTGCCAGCATCCAACTCTCAGATTAAGCATAATAGTTTTATATGGAAACAGATTCCAGAACAAAGATATCTGTTTTGAATTTTTCATTAATATAATGTCCTATCTCCTATGGGTTTTTTAAATTTTAAATTCTCATCTAAAATGAGGGAACTGAAACTAGAAAGAAGTGACATTAAAAGCAAGCAACTTGGGCTTCCCTGGTGGCGCAGTGGTTGAGAGTCCGCCTGCTGATGCAGGGGACACGGGTTCATGCCCCGGTTCGGGAAGATCCCACATGCCGTGGAGCAGGTAGGCCCGTGAGCCACGGCCGCTAAGCCTGCGCGTCCGGAGCCTGTGCTCCGCAACGGGAGAGGCCACAACAGTAAGAGGCCCGTGTACCGCAAAAAAAAAAAAAGCAAGCAACTTTTGTTGTGACTATACTCTTCTCAGCCACAATGACATACTGCTTTAAAACAGACTTAACAATAAAATTTCCAAACATTTCATCTGAAGACAGAGGGCTGGACCATATGCTCTATGATTTTATGGTCTGCTATATTTTTTAAAAAACAAATCCACAAAATGTCACTATTCCTGCCCACACGTGTAAGTGTCATAATACATGGTGCAGTAGATAAGTACAAATATAGTCACAACCTTTAAAATTTTAAATCTAGTACACAATCCATTGATTACTTTGCTCACATTGGGGAAATCAATATGAAACTGGTAGAGAAATAAAGGAAGAATTGGCTGCTTATGTTTATTCTTCTTTAGACTTTCCTGGAAAGACAGAGTGTTTTCTTTCCTTTCCTTTCCATTTATCATCAACAGAATAATACATAGAATAAATCAGATCACAAGGTCTCCAACAGAAAAAATACTAAGGATCAGGTGGAGTATTATGCATTGTAAGCTTTTCCTATTCTAAGAATTTCTGTAATGTACTCACTTTATTCAGTGTGACATATTATTTCCTTTCAGATGCTATAAAGTATACTAAGAGGATCAGTAACAGGAAGAAACTAGGTATTATATTCTAGGGTTAAAATTTTAAAAAGAATATTTAACACATAAAACTCACTTTATATTAATCTTGTTTTTCTTTTTAGCCTAGTCTAATTTATTTTTTACTTAGACAAATGCCATTATTTACTCTTATATTTACCTACTTTAAAACACTTTAATCTTAATATTCATTTAAGAGGGACTCCTTTTCTTTTCATAAAGTTATTATTTAATAAAAATCCAGTCCTTCATTACCTGCCCTCTGCTTCAATCAATGCACAAAACATTATCTGAATATCTGTTTAGCTTAAAAACTAAACCCACATATAAGCATATACTTCAGCCCAACAGGAAAAAGTCTATCTACTTATTTATATAAAGTTTCGGCTAAATGGTACCTTTGTGAAATAAACTGTATTCCTGAGGAAACAATTTGGGGCTTCTTTTTATGGTGTTGGACTTAAATAAATAAATAGTTTACCTGTAAGGAAATTATGGTTGTCATTTTAATTCCACCCAACTCAGAGGAGATCCAAGTCTTAAATTATATTTAACAATAAGTATGAAAACCCAATTGAAATGAATATGCATTCCTGGGTCAAATTCTGTCTCTGAACTAAATGTGATCACAGATTATGTCCTTTAACTCTTAAATAGATATTTCACAAAGCAGGGAAGGAAGAGATATATATCACCAAAGCAGAGTAGCAAGTAAAAATATTTAGACCTATTATGAGATGTTTAAATTGTTTTCTTATATAATTACTTTTATTATAAAAGTAATATAAACAAACTACAAAACAATTGGAAATTAAGGGGAAAAAACTCATAATTTCATTACCTTACATATTTACTAATAACACTTTGGAATATTTCTTTCTGTTTTTGTTTCTCTCAACTTTAGCTTTTTTTTTTTTTCATGTAACTGCAAACATAATAATACCTAAGCTTACATTCTGCTTTTTTTCCAATTTCACATTATTTGAAATGCATTTTTCTATGTTATCACTTCACCTTCCCATTCAATGCATGATCTTTTAAACAATTTATATTAGATAATACTAATAATGCTAACAGCTACCATTTATTGAGCATTTATTACTGTACTTAGTGCTTTATCTACATTATCTTAAGCAATCCTCAAAACAACCCTGCATGATAGACATTATTATTATTGGAATTTTAAAGACTAGAAAAGTTTTAAAGACTAGAAAATTTAGCCTTAAAAAGGTTAAATACCTTGCCAAAGGTCAAACAATAAGTGAAGAGGTAGTACTTAGTTGATATGTTTTAAACCAAAATTTGTACTCAGAAGTTCATTAACCAGTCTACCTAGTAAAGGAATGATTGCTTTTCCACTGATGCATCAGTAACTATAGGGTTCCTTCTGCTAAATTTACACTACACATAAATTTACAGGCTAGAAACAGCAAAAAAGACCTTGCAACTACTTGAAAGATTGGCTTTCATTTGCTGAGTTGTCAATATTCTTCCTTCTGCCTGGTCTTAAATTTGTAATCTACCTTCTTTGCAATCTGCTCAGAGTTTCTCCTTTAAGCAGACAAACCTCCCTCAACTGATGATAATCCACTTCTCAGCTAGTCTATCATGCATCCACTCAGACGTAGGATAGCTATGCTACCATGATGCTCCTGAGACCTACGGGACTGAGGATTAAGCTCTCAATCCTCTCACTTTTCTAACTAGGGAATTCTATTGTACAGAGAAGCTGTGTCTGAGAGATGTCTTGCTGGTTACGTTTACTTAATTTGACCTAAATAAGGATCGGAAAGGAAATAATATGTCACACTGAATAAAGTGAGTACATTACAGTAATTCTCAGAATAGGAAAAGCTTACGTAATGCAAAATACGCCACCTGATCCCCGATTTTTTTTCCATTGGTGACCTTGTGATTTATTCTACATATTATTCTGTTGATGATAAATGGGAAAAAGGAAAAAAAACACTTTGTCTTTCCAGGAAAGTAAAAAGAGGAATAAACATAAGCAGCCAATTCCTCCTTCATTTTTCTACCAATTTCATATTGACTTCCCCAATGTGAGCAAAGTAATGAATGGATTGTGTACTAGATTTAAAAATTATAAAGGTTATAACCATATTTATACCTTTTGTCCAACAGATTACATTGGTATTTGGTGAAACAGCAAGCTACCAGCATAAACAAATTTAAAATCTGAGGTCAAATGCTTAAGTGCCTGGAGGGTCCACCATAAGTGAGTGAAGCAGGCCCCTCATGTGTACCATTTAGGACTTTGGTACATAGGAGAATGTAGGCCTGGCCCAAAGGAAGATCTGCCCACTCTACCCTCCTCTGTGGTTGCCCTGTGTGAATGAAGGCCCACAGTTGCCAAATTTTCTCATTATTTAAGAGATTCCAGAAGTCAGGATTTCTACATAAACTTCTCCATATTTTAAAATGTTGGATTAAATTTTTAAACACTGGGTGGGTCAAAATACTTTATCAGTGGGTAGGCTGTGGCCTAATGGCCTGTATTTGACCTCCGTTCATATCCATATCATGTGAATGATTAACACTGAACGTTTGATTTGAAATCTAATGTATCTGGTGATAAAGCAGTTATTTCCTATGAAATCAGATGAATTTTTGCATTACCTTACTAGCTGAAATGCATCATGAATCAGACTTATTCTGTCCTTAGGTCTGAGAACTGTGTGGTTCTGATTCAGCAGTGTAATGAGTTGGTCCCATCCATGCCCCTCATAGTGGACAATGTAGTAGCCATTTGAGTCCACATTGAATTTTACCCAACTGGTCTTCTCAGGTAAATCCAGAGTATCTAGGAGGAGAAAATTGGTATAGGTATTTCCTTATCGACGTGCACTCCAGGAACATCTCCAAAAGTGTTAGTCTCCATGCTATTACTAATAAATCAAGGAGAAGACAAAGTTTTGGAAGACTCACAATGATCCTATTTTCATAGTCTGCTGGATGGCTTATTTTGGGGATGATGACCTTATTAAATTAATAAATAAACTAATTCCTAGGAGAAGGACTGATGAATTTGTTCTCAAAAGCAGTCTATGCAGGTTTAAGAGGCATGCAAGGGCCCAGTGAGCCAGATGATGAACATGACTGGAATTTGGCTTGATTTATTGGTGGCCTCATCTCAAGGTTTAGTTACTACTCATTGAAATATGTATATGTAAATAGGTGATCCATTTGTCCAGTCCTTATTTTGGGCAAAATAAGGACTGTAGGCTGAACACGACATTATGATGGGAACATTCTCAAATTTCAGTGATGTGTTTAAAGGGGAAATTAAAATTGTATTATTTTTAATATGACAGACATTATACTAGGTGGTAAAATAACATTACCATATTCTCTCCAAAGCTCTGTGAGGCTTAATCCCCATTCAAAATAAGATGAGAAAACTGAAACTCAGAAGAAGTTAAAACATTTTCTTAAGGGCACACATCTAATATGTGACAGAATGAGGATTTGAATTCAGAGCCAATCAATTTCAGAGTGTATGCCTTTATCCACTGAACTAGTATGTATTAAAAGACATAAGATAGGATGCCATCATTTCTTAATATAAATATAAACCTATCTCTAAGTGCTAGAAGCACAAGAGAACTTTCCACTGAATAAAAAAATTCAGACTTTCTAGCTAAAGGGTTCTTTTAGTAACACATATATGGATAAATGAGAACTTCCTCAAACATATATCATTCATTATCAGATTGACTTACAGTATCTTTCCTCCAAATATCTCAGAACATGTTTAATTTCAGAATTAAAACAGCTATTGGCTCGTTAGTTCATTACCTGTCTTTGATTTCAGAATGTGTCTGTGAATTGCATTAGAGGAACTTGTGGAATAGGTCACTGGGATATGCCAAAGGTACCTATGTTAGAAAGTAAAGACTGTTACAGACTAAATTAATGGCCATTTCAATTTTCACATCATCAGACTCAGATAGGCTGTAAAAGACACCTAATCACTCATCCTTCACACCAACATAAATTTTATAGGCTAAGACTAGCAGATCCTTGGGTGTGCAAAAGTTCTTCCATAATGATTATGAAGGAGCAGCAATGTATACCTAGTTGAACTCTGTCACAATTACCTGTGCCATTTGCTGTCCAAATATCATACATATCAACAAGTTCTGCTGATTGTTTTCTTCTAAGTAAGAGAAAAAAAAATAAATCTTCCTTTCATATTTCCAAAAATTATGACAGCCTGATATTAATTCAAATAACTGAACCAAAGCTGTAGGAAAAGCCCTCCAAGGTAACAATCTTACTCCAGTATGATTTTCCACTTATCCTTTTGTTCAACAAAGATACCCACATTCAACCCCCCAACTGCTAAGTGCCTGCAGCAGTGTGTCAGGATTTGCACATCAGCCAAGTCCAGAGAGCAGAGAAGCAGAATGGATTGGAGGAAAAGGCCTCAGCTACTTTTCAATGGCCCTACTATGGTAAATAACTGAAATTGGCTATTTTTTTCTGAATAACTTTCTAGCACCTTCTAGAACTCATTTCGTCTATCACAGCAAGCCATATTAGCTATAGTAATCCTGTAAAATCACATGCTTGAAAATACCAATAGGTATAAAACAGAAAGAATAAAATAAATAAATAAATAATTTTAAAAAATACATAAAAAAAGAAAACAAAAACAGAAAGAATAGTAACTGAGGATGTGCCCAGTAGTCTTCAGAAAAATATAAAATAGTGAAAGAAACAGCAGACACAGACTCGATCTAATACAGGGTCAGAAGGGATAATCTACCTGCTAATCCAGAGAGTACAGATAATTAACAAAGCAACTGAAATATTTATACAAATTGGTAAAAATAGACACATACATATCACCAAGACTTAATGGATCGAGATTCCTGGATGGATCTTGACTCTAGAAAGAGATTTTTCCAGATAAACATATCTGGGAGTAAAGAGAGGAAGAGTAGCATTTCATGAGTTTGGATAAGCATGGATCAGAGGATAATAATTTTATAATAGTAATCTAAATACTGCTTCAGGTAGAGGAAAAATACAGCTCATTGCAGTAGATATTTGTTATTCTGGGCCAACCACACTATTGAACTCTCTGGTGACATTTTGATAAGTTACACAATTATGAGTCCTGCTTTCGCAATAGTAAATCAAACATTAAATTTTCCAGCCTGTGTTGCCAAGCTTCAAGTTGTTTAAGCTCTCTGAAGTTCAGACTTCAGAAGGACATACCCAGAAATGGAAGATAAATGGCATAAGAGTTGCTGTTGGATCGAAATAGACATCTGATGAAACAAAAAGGGAAAACAGTATATCCTATGTGTTAAAGGCTGTGAATTTGCTTCTGATTCTCAGAAAAATTCTAGAACTGTTATTAGACAACTAGATCCTTGGGAAAAAAATAATAATCAAAAGAGCCAGCACGGATTCACTTGGATTAATGTCATTTCAATTTAACCTCATTCATCTTATTGATAGGGCTAATAGATCAGAGGAAGGTGGACAGTGTTGTATATCTTGATTTTAGTAAAGCCTTTAACAAGTTTTCTCAGGACAGATGACAGTGTGGGTAATTGGATTTGCTTTTATTATTACCAAGAACATCATGTTTTAAGGGATTACATTTATAGTCTCTTACTGAAAAACGAAAGAGAGTGGAAGGTCTTAGCATCTAATTTATCAAATAGGGAATGTCTTTTCTGATAAGGTGTACAGCTGTCATAACATTTCCTAGGTATGGGCCAGTCACACAATTTATTAGGTATATTATAATAGAAATATTACCGACAACCTTCTGCATCAGAACTGAGGTTCTAAAGGTGGCCCCAGGATTACTAAGAATGTGCCCCTCAACAACGCAGTCTGGGCTGATATCAAGGCTAGTTTAGGCCTTCGAGTCCTGTGTAGAAATAGCACCCCATAAAGTTGCCAGAGAAGCTGAAAGAAAGCTAATGCGATCACGAACAAACTGAGATGAGGTAAACTAGACCGACAGAAGGAAAGCAGTCACCTTTCCTGCAGGGCCCCCCATTCAGGATCCTCTTTGAACACCCCGTTCAGGAAGCGCTCCTGCTGCAGTCTGAGTGAACGCCCTTCTCGGTTAACCACCACGAGGGGGATTCCTTTCTGCAGAGTCCATGTAGCCATCATCTGCTTCACCTCCACATTTTCTTGCAGAAAGGTGAGCTGAAATGACAAGTGACTTTGGTAACTCAAGACAGAGGAGAGAAGCCAGAGAGAGATGAGAAACTTCAACCTCCTTGGACGCTGGAAACATGGGCGGGACAGGAAGCGGGGACTCTGGCTACGATCTCCTAGGGGAGCGATGTGGAAACTAGAATGCTGCCCCTCCCCACCCTGCCCAGGGCTGCTCTGCAAATTACCTGAAGCAGGGACGTGTGTGGGAGCTTGAGGGTTAACACAGGGCAGGAAAGGTCAAGAGGAAGGGTTTGAGACTGAAGTCTCCCTTTCAAAACAGAAAAACAAAAAAAACCCACCATAAAACCAAAAACCAAAAAACTACTCTCCGTTTTATTAACGACAGAATCCAGAGAAGTGGCTTAAGAAGAAATGTCTCTCTTTAGGGAAGCTTTTTAAAAATTCCAATAGAACAATATTATATCAATAGAGGTATATGGAATGGAGAACAAAACCTCTAGCTTTTTAGCTTCTAGTATGTATTGCTGATCACTGAGTGATGCCGAATCTCCCTTTAAAAACTATAATTGATGGGATTACCATAATGCTTTTTAAAAAGTTTGCCTTTTCTCTTTTCCATGATGACTTCCCAGAAGTAAACAAAAAGACAGGGCCTCAAGAAAGCCATTCACTCTATTTCCAAACGTAACAGATTTGGTTTGGCATTTTCCAGAGCCTAGAGGATGCCAGCGCAGCAGTAACCACTCAGAAGAATTTTGAGCTGAGATATTTTTAGCTAGCAGCGGGGTTTTGGGAAAGCTGAATTATAACAACAAAAATACAGTAGTAACAGCGTCACCCCCTACATGGCCTGAGCATTCTTTCTTCAGGCAGCTTTGTTTCAAGGAAAACTGTGGAGTCTCTATTTCTCTCCAGTTATTTAAAGGGACAGTTGGGCGACCTTACACACTCACTTTGGGCCAGGTGATGAGCCACATCTCTTCTACTCTACAAGTCTCTTTCTACTTACTGTGTTGCTTGCTGGCTTGGAATCGGAATAACAAAATCCACCAGATGTAGAATCACTTTCTAGACAATCCTATAAAACAAGAGGAAAAGAGCACTGCCATTTGGGGCATGGATAGTTGGCTGAATATGCATATTAGACATGAAGGCAGACATTTATTAGCATAGATATGTGAAAATTTAATTCATCTAAACATGGTAATAAGCATAGCAATTCATTAAAGAATACATAAAGTTTACTCTTTTTGTTTTATGTGTATAATTGATGTTATGTGACACGATGCTGAGTTAGGTATTCTCAGGAATTTATCATTTTCCTACCACAGTCTCTTTTTTTTTTGGCTGTGTTGGGTCTTTTTTGCCATGCACAGGCTTTCTCTAGTTGCAGCGAGCGGGGGCTACTCTGGGCTTCAGTAGTTGTGGCTCGTGGGCTCTAGAGCGCAGGCTCAGTAGCTGTGGCGCACGGGCTTAGTTGCTCCGTGGCACATGGGATCTTCCCAGACCAGGGCTGTAACCCGTGTCCCCTGCACTGGCAGGCGGATTCTTAACCACTGAGCCACGAGGTAAGTCCCCCACAGTTTCATTTGGCATCAGAAGGGGGTCACCTAGAATTTAGGACCTTTAGGGTAAGTTTGGATGGGAGACTTCCCTGATAACCAGGAAGAAGTTGTGATGTAATTGAAAGAATGAATACTGGACTTAGAGTCAGAAGACAGATTTTAAGTAATGACTCCATCATTCACTTGGTATATGGTCTTGAGTAAATCTCTCCCTTAGCATTAGTTTTCCCATCTGTAAAAATGGGGTAAGAATGCCTACCTTACCTTCTTGAGATGGTTATAAGCATGAAGTGACAAAAATTAACATAAGAGTGCTCACAGTTATCCTAAAAGAATCCTGTAATTATTGCCCAAATATCTCCTTTAATCCCCTTTACACCCACTACCCACACCAAAGACAGATTCTTCCTTGCTGAAAAAAGGCTTGGTTGATGTCTACACACAGAAACACATACACAAGTACACATCATAGCAAAGGAGAGGGAGAAGGAGAGGGGAGAGAAAAGCAGTGTAAGGCTTGTTGTTGACAACCTGAGGGAGAATTGTGGAGAAAGAACATCTGGATTAGCTGCAAGAGGTGATGAAAATGGATAAGGAGCATCTTTATAAGTATTACAAAGGATCGTGTAATTTGATCCCCTTTAGGGTCTTCAAGAAATGGGGGTAAAATGTTTGAGCTACTTTGAAAAAAATTTTAATTATTGCATTTGTCTCTTTAACCACAAACTCACACATAAGTTAAACCTTGAGGGTCCAGACTTAATTAGGGCACAGAAAAATCAAATGAGATAATGCACATGAAGTTTCTTTTTAAACTGTGAAGTGCTATACAAATATTGAACAATATTATTACTGTCCCTGGGACATATGTGCTTATAAAGGAGAGAGGACCTCTTCCGAGTACAATGACTTAGGGTTCTTCTACCTGCAGGCACAAGCTCTGCCAGTTCATTACTTCTATAACAAGGTATTGTCCTTGCATTTGAAAATCTAAGACTATTTTAATAATTATTAGAATCATCTGAGTTGACTGCATGTTTTCTCTGTCTTACCTACTATACTATGTGAATCCCAATGACAAAGAGACCATATGTTCTTAATCAATCATTATCTGATTATAGGGTCAATAGAATGCTAAGGGCCTGACATGATTCTTTCTCTTAAGCAAATTTTGTTTATTATTATCATTGTTATTATTGAACCAATGGAAACCAATAAAAGAGAATGTCACTGGATGGAACAGATTCATAAGTGCACTTCTAGGCATTCAGCAGAAAGGCAAATCAATGAGGGCTGGAGCTGTCTGTAAGGAGGAGGTGAAATCTCAGCTAGATCTCAAAAGATGGACAGCACCTGAATTGTTGGAAAGACGAGAGAGCACTTCGGGTAGCAAGAGCACTAGAAACAGAGGCATGACAGGGATTGAACAGGATTTCTTCCTATGAGGGAGGAGGTGTGTCTCACTCAACAGAGAATACAGGCTGGGAAAGACATTTGAGCAAGTAGAGTTCAACCTTAAATTTGGGAAGAGAAGATCAGGTGTTACATGAAGGAATTACAAAGTCATGAAAGATTTGGAAAAAAAGACAAAAGTGTAGGGTCAACCATAAAAGGGAAACCAAAGAGAAGGAGGTCAAATATTGAACCCTTGGGGCTTAACTAGTGTGGCATCTTGGTTTAGTAAGGTGTCAGAGGAAAAAAAGAGGTGCTGCCTGCTTACCCTTGGCAGTGTGGCAAGTGAAATAAGCATTTGTTGCCTGACAATGTAACTATTTATAAACCTTCATAATTAGCTTGTCACTTTTTAGGCTGAACAGCAGTCTACTATAACTTAACAGAGGACTTACATCTGACAAACTGCTCCACAAATCATCATTCTTAGCATTTCTATAGCTGAACTTCTTTAAATAGTGAATAATTCCTTTCTTGAATTTCTCCTCACTCAGAAAATCCTTGAGCATATTCAAAATACAAGCTCCCTAAAATACAAACAAAAGCAAAGAAAAAGAAGATAAAGGAAAAGGTAGTATATGTTTTTAAAGGAAACTTACATTTTACGGAACATGTGTAACGTCTGATAAATGAACAGCAAATAAAAACTGAAACAGGTAGCAATAACCTGGCACCAACAACTTAAACTGTTGATGTACTTGTCTCATTATATTTCTCCCGAAAGCAGAGCTTCCACTAGTCCACAGCATTTACTATCTTTTTATAGGAAACAGCATCAAACATTTCCTTTATGTGAGTAGAGGTTTCTGCTTGATTGGAGAGAGGATGGGATGAATTTAATGAATCTCTTTTAATTACTTCAAAACACATGTCCAGAAAATCGTCATCCTAAACAGGAGAGAAAATTTTTTTCAATTTCCATTTGACATTCTCAAAGCAATAGGAAACACGATAGGTTTTATAAGATATTCTCAGAAGTAGGTATTCAATATCTCTTACAAGATGTTTCTTTCCCCTTATATATTCCCCTTTCACCAATTCTCTATTTTGTAAAGGTATAAATTCGACATTCCCTCAGATACTGCCTGAATGTTTACCATGAGCCAATCCCTTCGATACAAAAATAAAACTAAGGTTCCCATTTAGTGAACACGTGCTGTGTGCCAGGATCTTACATCCATCATCTGCAATCCTTTCAACATCCTGCAAGGGAGATGCATTATATACATTTTACAAGTGAGAATGTATGAAGCTTTGGGATTAAACCACAGATTCAGCACATAGCAAATAAGAAGACACTGACTTTGAATCCATGTCTCTCTGTAATTGTACTGGACCAAATGTCTACCTCAAAGAGCTAATTATCCATTACTAACTACCTTGATATGTGCTGTTCAGACCCTCTTATGTCTATTAAAAAAGACATGTTTGAAGAAATCTTTTCACATATTTTGGGGAAATTAACTAACCCTTTGGAAATTCTGGAGGAGTGTGTCCCCAGTCACGCTCAATTCAGGTTACATGCCAAGAACTCTGTACGGGATCTATAGCCATGGACATTGTCTTGTCCTATATCACTGTATACGGACAGTGATACTTTCCTCCCACCCCACATACACAGCTGTATATTTGTGCTATTTTCACTCTCTATCCACAAACTTTAGGGTGAGGGATTTATGTTGACTGTTCTCTAAAACCTCCAGTGTCTCATCCAGTTCTATCATCTGTGTTATGTGCCTCCCACCCCATTCATATGCTGAAGCCCTAGCCCCCAGATTGTATTTGGAGATAGTGCCTTAAAAAAGAGGGGACTGAATTAAAATGAGGCCATTAAGGTGGGCCCCGATCCACTCTGACTGGTGTAAGAAGAGGAAATTTAAAAACTCAGACACCAGAGATGTGTGAGCACAGAGAAAAGACCACGTGAGGACACAGTGAGAAGACGGTCATCTGTAAGCCAAGGAGAGAGGCTTCAGAAGAAATCAAACCTGCCGACACCTTGATCTCAGAGTTCTAGCCTCCAGAACCGTGAGAAAATAAATTTCTGTTGTTTAAGCCACCCAGTCTGTGGAATTTTGTCATGGAAGCCCTAGAAAACTAATACAACCTGTTTATACAAAACAAAACACCATAGATTCAAAGACTCAATGCTATGTTCTCTTTGGCATTCTCTAAAAATTTTAGTAGTAAATTAATGATTCATTAGGGCATACAGTATGACATACAAAATTGTGACTTACAAATTGTAGCTCTGGATATGTGACGTTAACAGAGATAAGTTCCATGTATGTTGCAAAACCCTCATTGAGCCAAATATCATTCCACCATTCCATTGTAACCAGGTTGCCAAACCACTAGGAGGAAAAAACTCCATGTTATTAGAAGGTAAACAAATATAAAAAATTATTAACTATAGCAAAAAATATAATGGGTGGTAACTTCTTTCTTTTAGTAGCTGAGGCCTCTTCTCTATCTTTGCTACCCTTTTCTCTCCGCACAGCCTCCTTCTACTGATTTCCCTGCCTTCGCCTCTCTCCACGTTTTTGCTTCCTTCAATTCTCTTTCCTTGTGAACCCACGTCCCCTGCATCGGCAGGCGGACTCTTAACCACTCCACCACCAGGGAAGCCCACTTCTCTTTCTTTGTGTTCATATTGTCTCCAACTCCCCAACTTCCATTATATCCTCACTATATTTCCTAGATATTAGATTTAATATTAAGGAAGAAAATGAAACATTTCGTAGGGTACAGTTTGCACAATAAGTATAATCTCATCTTGTCATTGACTTACGGTGATGGTCTAAGGAGAAATATAAGCCAAAATATTTTGGGTGAAGTCACCTTTTTATATTAAGTAGCAGGTACTTAAAAGAATAAAAATTCATTTAGGACTTTCAGATTGTTACACAATATTAGTGATGACCAAATTTACTTGTTGTCCTCTGCCCCAATTTACTTCTAGGGATTAACTTGGCCACTAAGGTGAATAAAAGTCTGAGATTTTAAATATATATAAATAAAATTAAAAGGATGCAAAAAGATAATCTAAATAGAAATTTACCCTTGACCTATATTTAATCTGTAACACGTTTTAAATATTATTATTTTTATGTATTATTATATTTTATCTATTTGACCTTTGTCATATTAGTGTGTGTCCGGTTTATCTATTTTAGGATTGCAGTCTCCAGGACTGGAAGCTTAAACAATAAGATTCTAAGATTCAGAAGAGGCTTGTTACAGTTACAGAACACAAACCACTAGATCTGTAGCTTCTAGAAACAGTTCAAGCTCTATATACCTTTTCTTACAGCCCTCCTATCATATTGCAAGTGGGCTCCAATCTTCTGAGGGGGTTCTGTGAGAAGGGACAGCGGGTGTTTCCTCAGTTTGAGAAGTGATGAACACAAGAAGTACAAGCTGGTTATGGTCATTTCACCAGTCAGTAAAAGTAGTTTATTCATTCATTCAATAAATATCTATTGAGAATCTACTATGTTTCTGGCTCTATACCATATGTTAGAAATACAAAGATGTATGTAAGATAGCCACTGCCTCAATACAAATGGTGGAGGTCAACTGGTAGACATACGCATGCAATAAAGCATTATTGGCACTATGAGCTATGTCTGTACAAGGGACAGAGGAGATTCCAGAAGGAAAAAAATCAGTTTTGCTGGGAGAGTGTGTAGAATACCTGGGAAACGATTCATTCCCTTAGTCTTGCAAGTGGTCCTCAGGAATACTGGAAGTGGGGTGTGCTCTAAGCAGATCAGGTAGCAGGAGCAAAAGCACAGAGGAGTGATACAACCTCGCCTGTTCAGGTAATGGCAGGTAGTCTGGGATGGCTAAAGCTAAAGGTGTCATTCAGAGATGAGGCTGGAGAGGTGGAGGCGAGCCGGGTCCTCGGGGCCTTGTTTGCCACACTATGGATCCTTTACTCACCCAGGCACTGAGAGTCTTTGCCAGGGTTTTACACAGAGGAGTGACATGGGGAGACGTGGAGATTCATGGGGAAACAAAATAGTCAAGGTCATTGGGGCCTGCTGCTTCAGCCCTGAACACTGAGTCCCCGTAAGAGAACTTATTACAGAAAGGCCTTAAGGGAGGATGGAGCCTCAAAAGTAGAGCTCTCTGATTATTTCCCTATGAACATTGGGTAGAAAATGAGGAATACCCAGACTCAGTTAAGTGCTTTAGAGCTTCCAGAGACTAATGATCAAAACCCCTAAGATGGGCCAGAGGGGAGATGCTAAACCAGAGGAAGCTGTTCATATCTTCTCAAAATACAGGGCTGAGCATGGCTCCTATGTAACTGGGTTCTTAGTCTGCTGCTTGAAAAACAAACAAACAAAAACAAACAACCCCCCCTTATTATTATTATGGTCATGATAAAGGATAAAGTTAAACATTGAAAAATAAGAGATTTTACCAGTTTCTACAATGGAATGATATTTGCCTACATGGTAAAAGAGAGTTCCCAGTGCCTCTAATGATTCACTGCAGAATGGGGAAGTTTCAGAAATGAAATAGAGTGGAAAAAGTCTCTGATATCTGTAGAGCTAGTTTAACTAGCTTTGTGTGTAATACAGTGTTGATAGATGGGCCTTGGAAATCTTATTCTGTAAGAAATGGTAGCAGTGGTGGTCATTGTCACCATCATTAATAGCTAACACTTACTGAGTACCTACTACATGACAGACATAGACACTTATCTGTAATCCTCACAACAGTTTCAAGAAGCAGGAGCTATTATGAACTTAATTTTATAGACGAGGACACTGAAGTTTAGAGAGTTAGGTAATGTGTCCAGGGTCAGCAGCCCATGAGTGCATAGACTAGAAAATACTTCATTATGGCTGAATAATCACAGATTCCAATTGAAAGGAGATTGATTTTGCCCTAGATTGGAATGCCACCGTATTAGAGGGTATAAGGGGAAATATTTTTAATAGAAATCTCTATTTGTAGGGTTTCTAATTCTGTGCTTTATGTATCTGCATGGTCTTCACTTTTCTTTACTAAAAGACATTTGGAGGCTTTGCCTTGAAGGGTTTTAGAGGATATAGTGGCCACTTCTCTTGTGATAAAATTCCTGTATGAGACCCATTGTCTACAGATTGAATATTCTGCTACTTGACATATTATGTTTGGCTCGATAATCCCTAAGGTCCCCTCTGGAAGTAAAATGACATGATTTTACGTTGTTTCAGGAATATTGGTGGTGCTCTGTATAATGCTCTGCTGAACCGATGCTAAGAGAATGTCATGAGTGCCAGGTACCTGGTGCGCTAGTTCATGAGCTATGACTCTGGTGACCCACAGTTTGTCAGAAGTAGAAGAGGTCTTGGGATCAAAGAGCAGTGACGTCTCTCTATATGTGACAAGGCCCCAATTTTCCATGGCTCCACTTTCAAAGTCAGGAATGGCAACTAGATCTAAGAAATAAGAACAACCACACTTGATCATTATGGCTTCCACACCAGAAGTGGGATTTGCTTCCTCCTCAGATATGTTATGATCCATTCAGTATACATAAGCAGATCTTCTGAAAACATCAAGAGTGTCTTAACATTGATATGGTGTCTTGTAGTTGCTGAAAATAATCAGTATCTATTATCAAGCAGAATAAAGTCTATCAGTAAAGTTTGGGTTGTAGGTGAAGTAACCTATTGACATTTAACCACTTTTTCCTAAAACTAAACTATGAAAATACCTTGAGTGCATTACTGCTGAGAAAAAAATTCATTTTAAAACTCTCCTATTTTATTTTATATTAGTACTACAGAAAAACTTGGAAAATATGAGGTATCAAATCATTTCTAATATGTCTGGAATTCAACAAAACATATAATGAGCTCATTTCTACAAAAAAGATAAAAAGGGGATTTTAATTTCAGGGGAACACCTTTTAGGAGCATCTCTATAGTCAATATTTCAATCAATATTTCTAGCGCATACAGCCTCTAAGTGTCCTTCTAAGGCAGTAGAGGAAAAAGGCCGTTGGCATCACTTCTTTCTGAGCTCAATTTCCTTTTCAACATTGATATTTCCTCTACTTCTTGACAAAGTCTTAGGGAAAAAAAGTGAAATTTAATCATGTTTAAGCAACTCAGACATAACGTAATTTATATCATATCTGT